>NW_024070209.1:97982034-98288209 GCF_014754425.2 Oryx dammah | reverse complement strand
CAGGTCTAAAGAGGCCGAGAAATAGGGAGCCAGAGGGGCCAGCCGGCGAGGAGGGTGCGAATGAACAACAGGAGAGTCAGTTCAGTTCAGTTCAGTTCAGTCGCTCAAGTAGCGTCCGACTCTTTGCGACCCCATGGAGTGCAGCACACCAGGCTTCCCTGTTCATCACCAACTCCCGGAGTTTACGCAAACTCATGTCCATCGACTCGGTGATGTCATCCAACCATCTCATCCTCTGTCGTCCCCGTCTCCTCCCGCCTTCAATCTTTCCCAGCAGCCAGGGTCTTTAAAAAAAAAAAAGGAGAGGAAGAGGCACCGATGGGCCGGGAGCCACTGGACGGGTAACCCAGAGATGCTGGCCCACCGACGGCCGCAGGGGGGCAGCCGCGAGCACCCTCCAGCCCGGCCGTCCCGCCCCGCCCGCCCCGCCCCCCAGGAAGCTCCGCCCCCGCGGCCGGCGCCCCGCCCTACGCGCTCGGGCATGCTCGGGCGGCGGCGGCGGCGGCGGCGGCGGCGGCAGGGACGGGCAGGCGCGCTAAGGGAGGGAGTCCCGGCAGCAGGTGGGCGCGGTGAAGGCTGGCGGCGGCGGGCCGGGGGCTGCCGGGCGGCGCTCGGGCCGGACGCACCGGCCTTGAGGAGCGCCATGGACTTCAATATGAAGAAGCTGGCGTCGGACGCTGGCATCTTCTTCACCCGGGCCGTGCAGGTGAGGAGGCCGTGCGCTCTGGGCCCCGAGCGGCCGGCGGGCACCCCTGTAACAGAGCCCGGGGCCGCGGGACAAGGCCCTCGCGGCCGCCGCTCCCTCCCGGGTCGCCCTAGCCCCCCACCAGCGTTCCTTCTCTTCTACGCTGCCCAGTCGAGAGAAGGAGCCCCGGGGCGGCCGACTGCACTGCCCTGTACTACCCTCTGCTTGGCCCGGGGGCCGGGGAGTGAGCTGGGCCTGCCTCGGCTCCGCTGCCTGGGCGGGAGGTGTCAGCCTCCCCCTTTGCGACCTGCCGGGACTGAGTTATCCCACTGCCCTCGCGCCCGCCCCGCCCCGGTGAGGGCTCTGATGATGAGAGCAAAAGGCAGCAGGCGGCTCCTGCCACCCTCCCATTGGCCAGCAGTGACCCTGACTCCTGGCCGGCGTTTGGAGGCCTGAGTTCCAGGCCCAAGGACTTGTGCCCCCGGGCCCCTGAGCCCTCCTCTGAGCCTCAGTCTCCACACCTGTACAATGGGCTGTCGGAACTGATTCCCTCGGGTCCCTTTTACACGCTTGGATAGTCAGTCCGGAAGCCAGGAGCGCTGGGGTTATTATTTCCTTTCTGCTCCATGGCAGGCCTGTTTCCTCGTATTTCCCCAGCCCCAGGGGAATGAGGAGAGGGCTGGGGTCTGGCTGCATGCCCTCCTTGGGGAGCTGTACGCTGGATGGCGCTAGGAATAGAACAAGTCCTATCCATTTGGGGGCAAGGAGAGAAACTGAAGCCGCTTATCTTTTGAGTCAGCTGTGGGCGTGAATGCCCCCTCTTGTGACTTTGAGAAGGGCAGGGGCTTCACCTCTCTGGGCCTCAGATTTTCAGCCTTTTGAAAATGGCCTCAGCAACCCCTCCCTCCCAGCATGGATGTGAGTGTCCCTGGCACTCTGCGTGGACGTGCTCACTAGAGCACAGCAAGTCACTCTTGCTGTAACCTGCCTAGTATAGCACCCGTGCAGCCTGTGACCTTGGGCCAGTCACTTCTCTGGGAGCCTGCACATGCCCTTCTGTCCATCAGGAGTGGCCCCAAGTCTGCCTCCAAGGGTGGCCGCAGGCTTGGGGCTTGGCCCAGTTACAGGGCCCCAGGAACAGATCCTGTCGTTTGTCCTTCCTGTGGTGGCTGGTTCTCTGGAGGAGCCCAGCCCCAGACCGTCTCTTGGAAGCCCACGTGCCCATGTTTACTAGAAAGCACAGCATCCCGTTGAGGATGGGTGCCCCAGAGAGGGTTTGCTGCCCTGAGTTCCCAGCCCTGCTGGTGACCCCAGCCTTAGTGGGGATGCGTGCAGCCTGGAGCTCATTGGCTAGCCCCAATCCATCCAGAAGGTGGGGAGTTCGCCCCCTGTGTTGGTATGGCAACCACTTTATCTCCAACATCTGGGAAGAACCTGATCTGCCAGTTTCTGGCTACTGTGGGGCCCTAACACCCGATCCTGCCAGGTCTGCAGAGCCTGGGGCGTGGGGAGGCTTGGGCCCCGTGGCCTGGTGGGGGCAGGCCCACTGGGTCGCCCATACTGGTGTGGGAGCCAGTGCCCAGGCCCCCCCGCCTCCAGGGCGGAGGAGGGTGCTGGGAGTTTTATAAATAGAGGCTTTCTCTGGCTCCAGCCGCCCACCCCCTGCTGCTGCCATCTTGCAGGGAGCAGCCTCGGACTCTGCAGTCATGAGCTTCTGAAGCCTGGGCCCTTTCTCTTGGCAAGAATGGGGCCAGGTGGCGGCCCGAAGAAAGAGGGGCTTGAAATGTGACCTGGGCAGGAGAGCCCACTCGGGGGACCGCCCCCCCCAGGCCAGTTGGCCCTGGGATAGGAGTCAGCCAGAAGGGACGAAGGGTGGTTTAGTATCAATGTTTGGGCAGCTCCTATGCGTGGGTGCCACCTTGCCAGGTGGAAGGACATGCTGGGCAAGCGCTCAGCCCCTCCAGGTACCGAGGGCGCTTTGAAAGAGCCTCACCTCATCCCCACCCCGTAAGGAACGGATCCTGGGAGAAGCAGCCGGAGGCTGGATCCCTTCTGCATGGGCGATCCTAGGGTGGTCTCTCAGTCTCCGAACTGTGGAGGGGTTTGCAGAGTTGATCGCGGTGATGGGAACAGCTCAGCGAAGGGCACCCAGGCAGGAAAAGCTAAAGCATATTTGGGTAAGATGCCAGGGAGTGGGGAGTGGGCAGTAGAAGTGCTAGTACCAATGCTGTCAGTAGTACTGACTGTATTACTAGGAGCGGAGGCAGGAGTGATGATAATAAAAGCCAGGGAGGCTGTAGCATTGTTTTCATCTGAGCCAGGCAAGCAACAGTGGACGTGGGAGGGATGCCCAGGACGTTGGAAAAACCTGGTTGGACTTTGAATGTGGGTGGATGTGTAGTGTGAGGGGCAGGTGGCCAGGTGGGAAGTGCTGCCCATAACCGTGGCAAGAAGGGGAGGAGATACTGAGCATGACACCATCACCGGAATCAGAGCAGCTGGTCCCATCGAGGTAAGGACGTCCCTAGGTGGCTCCTGGGAGCCGAGGAGGGCCCTGCAGGAGATCTTTTATTGATGATGATGACAACGTTGACACCAGTTGACATTTATCAGGCCTGTGCTGACCACAGAACTAAGCACCTCCTGAATATTCTGAGATGGTTCCTGGTATCCCCATACCCCCGGTGGAAACTGAGGACCAGAGAGGTGACTGTGTCTCTGAGCCTCAGTTTTCTCATCTGGAAAATGGGGCTAGCGCCACCCCCACCCTCAAAGAGGCTGGGTGAGGGCAGGCCTGTTCAGGGCCCAGTTCTGGGAGGCCCCAGTTTGTGGAAAGTGAGGAAGAAGAGTCAGGAGAGCAGGGAGGGAGCCAGGAAGGGAGCCGCAGGCTCTGACCCCTGCCCACCTGGCCCTGCAGAGAGAAACCCAAGCCCCCATGCATAATTGATGGCTGCTGAGCTGGAGTGGCCTGCAGCCGGTGGGGCCTCCCGCTCCTCGCAGCTGGAGCTGTCCTTCGCCTCTGGGTGACTCAGGGCTGCCATATCATCTGAGAAGGGCCTCCAGACCCCCAGCCTATGAGGACCCTGACTCCAGTGCAGCGTGCCTCTTGCCTGGCCTCAGGGGCCCCTTCTGTGAAATGGGAAACTTGCCCGTGCTGAGCGCTGGGTCAGCACTGTCTGTTGTTGTCAGAGCTGATCTTGCTCCTATGCGGTTGGTCTCTGACTACCACCCACCACGGCTGGACGGGGCCTTTGAGATCAGAAGGGCCAGGACCTGAGCTGGTTTCTGGCTGTTCCTATGTGGCCCCCATGGCCTCAACCAGCTCGGAAGGGGGACCCTGTGACATCCTGCTCTCTCCCTGGCCTCGGGGCGGGGCTGCCGAGCTTCCTGGGCCTGGGCGTGCCCAGCAGTTGGCTCGAATGAGTTGGCACTGCTCCCCATGTACCATGCCAGTCAGCAGAGGCATCCTCCATCCTACCCCTCTCCCTTCCCATCAGATCTTTACAGCATCAGCCCTTACACTGGGCACCGAACTCCCTGCCAGATCCTGGCCTTCATATCTTACCCACATCTTTTTTATTTCCTTCTCACAACCTACGAGGGAGATGCTATTCCTTATTATTCCCATTTTCAGCTTCAGAAATTGATACTCAGAGAGACAAAGCCACTTGGCCCAGGTCACACTGCTCATCAGAACTGAGACTTAAATCATGTTCCTCTGGTTCTGGAACCTGGGTTCTTCCCACTCACTCCACCAGGACCCCTTCCCCGGGGCTCCCAGCTGCCCTGGCACCTGCTGATCACCCCAGACCTTGCTCTGTGCCCCTTGTGTCCCCGAGCGCTCGTTACCAAGTGCTTTTCTCCAGAGTCAGGCTGGGAGGATCCTCAGTGATGGCCTACCAGCAGCTCCTTAAGTTGTGTTTGATTTTGTACAGGTGTGCACTTGGGGGGCAGGGGGAGTCTGTATCTTTCATTGGATTTCCGAAACAAACTGGGATCCGCCGGCTCTGGCCCAACCATCCCATGTCACAGAGGAGCAAGCTGAGGCCCAGGGCAGGGTTGCAGTTTGATCAGGGTCCCAGAGCGGATGGGCTAGACTGGTCCCTGGACTAGATGGCCTGAGTTCCAGCCAGGCAGGAGGGGTAGATGGGTGGGGCAGGGCTGGTCCTCCCCTCCCCCCTGCTGAGTCTTCCACCCCTGGGTGCTCCCCCCAACCCTCCGCCTGCAGTTCACAGAGGAGAAATTCGGCCAGGCTGAGAAGACCGAGCTTGACGCCCACTTTGAGAGCCTCCTGGCCCGGGCAGACAGCACCAAGAACTGGACCGAGAAGATCTTGAGGCAGACAGAGGTGCTGCTGCAGCCCAACCCCAGTGAGTGGACACAGGCCGGTCCTGGGCAAGGGGCGGGGCGCCGCGGGGCTGTGCAGGTGGGCCTGGGCAGCAGGCAGGACTTGGGTTAGACTCCTGGGGCTTAAGGCTGCTGTCGGTGGCATGGGAAGGGGGAGTGGTCCCCATTAAAAACAGCAGTCTGGGTGTTGGGCTCCACAATGCACTCACTCTCTGGGACGTGGAAATGCAAGTTTTGCACAGAGGAGTTGAAGCCTGGAAACTAAAACATCCCTGGGAGAAGAGGCAGGAGAAACGGGAGACCAGTCACTGGGGAGCAGGCAGCAAGGGTCAGGGACAAAGAAGGCCCGCACAGGGCAGGCCCCACAGCTGCAGGGGAACCTGCCCTGGGGTCCAGAGACGTGTCTGCCTGTATATCTGCTCTTAGCTAAGACGGTGTGCTCAGAGCTTTCTGGGTCTGGCCAGAGCACTGTTCACACGTGTGGTGTGTGCACGCATGCTAAGTCGCTCAGTCATGTCTGACTCTGCGACCCTGTGGACTGTAGCCCACCAGGCTCTTCTGTCCAGGCGGGTTCTCCAGGCAAGAATCCTGCAGTGGATTGCCATGCCCTCTTCGGGGGGATCTTCCACACCCAGGGATCGAACCCGTGGTTCTTAGGTCTCCTGCATCGGCTGGGGGGTTCTTCACCACTAGCGCCCCCTGTGTGTCACGCTCTGTGAGTCCGTATTCTAAGGAGGGGGAAGTGGAAGGCCCGTCACCGCAGCTGGGTGACCTCAGGCAGGTACTTCACGTCTCTGGGCCGTGGCTTCTCCTTCCCTGTGAGGGGTTTCACAGGGTCAAGAGCCCGTCTCACAGGGTGGGGAATCAGCACGAGAATATCCTGTAAGTCACCAGGCTGGGCTCCCCTGTGGGCCGGTCCTGGACTGGCCTTGGGCTCCTCCAGAAGGGCCCCGTGGCTTTGGCTGCTGTCTCCAACAGGCGCCCGAGTGGAGGAGTTCCTGTACGAGAAGCTGGACAGGAAGGTGCCCTCGCGGGTCGCCAACGGGGAGCTGCTGGCGCAGTACATGGCCGAGGCGGCCAGTGAGCTGGGGCCCACCACCCCCTACGGTGAGCCCGAGGCCGGGCGGGGCCCCAGTCTCTGGCCCTGACCTCCCTCCCTCCTTTCCTTCCTTTCTCTGGTCTTGTATTTACACATGTGCTGCCTGGATTCATTCTCCTTGCAAATACCTCAGTCAACAGAGGTGACAACAGTGAAAAATAGAAGCCTCCTGGGACCTCCCTGGTGGCCCATACTTCCAGTGCAATGGGCCTGGGTTCCGTCCCTGGTCAGAGAACTAAGATCCTGCAGACCACATGGCACCTCCCCCCCCCCAAAAAAAAGAGCCTCCTTTACCCACTTTTGGTTTGTGTGCGTTTTTTAATGGGATCATATTATCTTATGTGTGCGATTCCACAACCTGATTTTTAAACTTGGTGTTGCTTTACAGATGATCTGTTCACAATAGCACTTAAAAGAGCCACTTCAGTCTTTGCTTTTTATTGAAGTTTTATTGAGGTACAATTTATGTACTGTAAAGCACACTTGCTTTAAGTGTGTAATTTGGTGATTTTTAGTATATTTACAGAATTGTACAAACATCCCTCAATCTGGTTTATTTTTAAATTTTTAATTAATTAATTCTGAATTAGAATGTAGTTGACTTACAGTACTGTGTTAATTTCAGGTATACAGCGCAGTGATGCTGTCATCTACACAGATATATGCTCCTTTTCAAAGTCTTTTCACTTTGGGTTATTCCAAAATATTGAGTATAGTTCCCTGTGCTCTACAGCTGGCCTTGTTGGTTATCTGTTTTATAAGTAGTAGTGTGTATGTGTTAATCCCAACCTAATTTACCCCTCATTCTGCCCCACCCCCACATGTCCCAGTTTCCCCCTTGGTAACCATGTTTGTTTTCTATGTTTGTGAAGTCTGTTTCTGTTTTAGAAGTTCATTTGTATCATATTTTAAGATTCCACATTGGTCTGGTATCATGATACTTGTCTTTCTCTGCCCAGTATGACAATCTCTGGGTCCATCCATGTTGCAACAAATGGCATTATTTCATTCTTTTTTTTTTTTTTTTATGGCTGAGTAATGTTCCATTGTATATATTTATCACATCTTTTTTATCCATTCGTCCCTTGACAGACATTTAGGTTGCTTCCATGTCTTGGCTATTGTAAATAGTGCCACGATGAACACTGGGGTGCAGGTAGCTTTTCCAATTACTATTTTCTCCAAGTATATACATGCCCAGGAGTGGGATTGCAGGATCGTATGGTAGCTCTGTTTTTACTTTCTGAGGGCGCCTCCATACTGTCCTCCAGAGTGGCTGTGCCAACTTACATTCCCACCAGCAGTATAGGAGGGTTCCTTTTTCTCCACACCCTCTCCAGCATTTATTATTTGTAGATTTTTGATGATGGCCATTCTGACTGGTGTAAGGTCATACCTCACTATAGTTTTGATTTGCATTTCTCTAATAATTGCAATGGTGAGCATCTGTTCGTGTATCTTTTGGCCATCTGTATGTCTTAATCGATATGTCTGTTTAGATCTGCCCATTTTTCACTGGGTTGTTGGTTTTGATGATGTTAAGCCTCCTGAGCTGTTTGTACATCTGGATTGCTGTTTTGTTACTATTCTCCCTCTATCTCAGGTCTTTTTTGTTTGATCCTCTTTTACTGACTTCTTTTGAGTTAAAAAGATATTTTCCAGTGTAACATTCTAATTTCTTTGCTCCTTTTTTTCTTGAACTTAAAACATTTTTCTTAGTGGTTTAAAAACTTGAATCACAACATGCACTTTAACTTAACACAGTCTACTTGAGAGTAATGCTAACTGAATTCCAGTAAAATATAGAAATTTTGTTCCCTCCCTCTTCCTTTGTGCTCACATTGTCATACATACTATTTCTCAACAATACAGTTTTATAATTATTGTTTTCTGCAATTGTCTTTTAAGTCAGTTAAGAAAAGAGAAAAAAAACCCACCGTCTTTTGTGTGTGTCTGTTTGGTTACCTTTACTGCAGCTCTGTATTCCTTTATGTGGGTTCACGTTACCCTCGAGTGTCATCTCACTTGTATGTGAAGTATTTCTTCTGCGGCAGGTCTGCCAGCAATGAATTCTTGTAGCCTTTGTCTAACTGGGAATGTCTTTATGTTCATTCTTGGAGGGCAGTTTTGCCGTGTATAGAATTCTTGGATGAGAGTTTTTTCCTTTCATCACTTTGAGTATATTCTCTCACTATCTGACCTCCCTTGTGTCTGATAAGAAGTCAGTTCAAATCTGCCGTTGAACCCTTCTAGTGATTTTTTTTTTTTTCATATCAGTTGTTAAACTTTTCAACTCTAGAATTTTCACTTTTTTAAAATTTTAATCTCTTTATTGACATTTCTTATTTGAGAAGTCATTGTCATCATACTTAAATCTTTTTAAAAAATTTTTAATTGGAGGATGATTGCTTTACAATGTTGTATTAATCTTAAATCTTTAAACATGGTTCTATTTTTTATTTTTTAATTGAAGTATAGTTGATTTTAATATGTGTTTGTTTCTGGTATATGGCATAGTGATTCAGTATTTTTGCAGATTATATTCCATTATAGGCTCTTACAAAGTAATGGCTGTGATTCCCTGTGCTATATGGTATATGCTGTTGCTTATCTATTTCATATATAGTAGTTTTATCCTATACCAGAATTTGTCTCTCCCTACCATTATGGTTTTGGTGGTTTTTGTTTTTTCTTTTCCACTTATTTGTAATAGCTGCTTAGAAGTCTTTGTCTGCTAAATCTAATATCTGGGCCTCCTCAGAGATAGTGTCTGTTGATTGCTTTTCTTTCCCTGTGTATTGACTGTACTTTCCTATTTCTTCGCATGTCTTATAATTCTTCCTGGGTTATTAGTGCTGTTTGTTTCTTTAGAGATGTACCTGAGCTAATTGTTTAGAGTCTGTGTTCTTTGCTGTATGCAGCTACTGATGTCTCTGTTTATTTTTCTACTTATTCTTTTTCCTTTTAAGCCTAGCTTCCTAAGGGTTGCTTCCAGGTTAGCATATGTTGGTGGTCAGCTAATGATTAATCAGAAGTCATGCTTAGACATCTTGCACCATTAAGGCTTTGCTGATGAATTTATGAGTGGGCTGGGGAACACACTCAGGTTCAAGCAGTTTATATATGTGCCTAGCTTTTACTTCGTGAATGTGCGAAGCCTCCCACTAGCCAAGAATGATTTGGTAGCTGGGGCTCTCTCCTGTGCCTCCCATGCATGCTACACACAGGCACAGCCTTCTAGACCAGCAGAGCTGTCTGGAGTGTATCAAGGCTCACTGTGACCGTCTCATCTCCCAGATCTCCTGTTAAATTTCTGGCAGGTCTGCTGCTTATTCCAGCCAGTCCTCCAGCTTCATGTTAGCTGTGATGTTGGCCTTTCCGGATTATTTGCCATTAAGATCATTACTGCTTATGACCATGTCTTGTGGGTTTTTCTGTGTTCCAGCCAAAATCAAGTCCTCCCCCTCCAGCAGCTTCAGGGCTTACCCCACCCTCATAGAAGGGCACACCACAGAGCTTGGAGAGAGGGGAGCACGTCCAGGCTAAAAAGCCACCATCTCCATGGTTCTTACCAAGGTCCTGTAGTTATGGAGTAAATGCTTCTCAATTTGTTACTTGCCTCTGGTCAATTTCCAGAGTCCAGAAATGATTGTTTTCGACAACTGTGTCCAGTTTTGTTTTGTTTTTGAAAGAGATAGATAAATAGGTAAGTTTTTGTTTTTTGCCATTCTGCATAGGACTAAACCTACGCCCCCTGAAGTGGAAGTGGAGTCTTGGCCATTGGACCCCCAGGGAAGGCCCTGTGTGCTTTCTGGGGGGAGGGTTTGCTGAGCCCCTCCGTCTGTTATTCTGCAAGTCCCAGCCCCCTTCTTTCTAATGGCTGAGAAGGGGTCCCAGTATTTATTGGTCAATGGGTATGTGGATATACAGATTTTTTCCCATTTTCCCAGGCCAGTCATTTCTGCTCTTGCCTCTCAGAACATCTCTCTCGGAGCTCTCTCCTCCCTCCTGGGAGCCAGAGCGGAGTTCAGCCTGCCTCCTCACCCCCAACTCTGCTTCTCAGGGAAGACGCTGATCAAGGTGGCGGAAGCGGAAAAGCGCCTTGGAGCGGCCGAGAGAGATTTCATCCACACGGCCTCCATCAACTTCCTCACGCCCCTGCGCAACTTCCTGGAAGGGGACTGGAAGACGATTTCGGTGAGGAGCCTGGGGCTGCGTGCCTCCTGGTGACCCTGGCTGCCCTCTTCTCAGAGCCGCGGAACCCAGCCCGGGACCCCGCAGCCCTTAGGGCCTCCCCAGACATGGCTCTTGTGGACCGAGTGGCCTGGAGTGTTTGACCTCGCCTGTCCAGGCCTCAGTTTCCCTGTCTTGGCCAGATGGTCCTATGGGCTGGTCCCGCTGGGGCTGGGGGTCTCCCATGGCAGCCATGAGGCTCACATCCCTGATTCCCCCCAACCCCGCCCCACAACAGAAGGAGAGGCGGCTCCTGCAGAACCGGCGTCTAGACCTGGACGCCTCCAAAGCGCGGCTCAAGAAGGCCAAGGCTGCCGAAGCCAAAGCCACGGTAGGCGTCCTGCTGGGCTGGAGCGGGCGGAGGCTCAGGGTGGAGGCTCGTGGTGTTTGGCATGACCTCCCTCCCCGTCGAAGCCCGGCTGGGGGGCACTGCTCGGGGCAGACCACGTCAGGTCACGCCCATCTGCTCCCACCCCCGACGGAACCCTGCCGACCCAGAGCTCTGGGTTCCCAGGGCAGACACTGGGTCGGGGAGCGGGTGGTGGGTAGACCCGCGGCGCCCTCCCCTGAGCTCAGGGCAGCCCGCAGCCTCCCCAGATAGACAGCCAGTTGGCTTCTCGCATGCCCCCCTGCGCTGCCCTCCCTGGATGCTCAGCTCTGTTCCCGGCTCTGCCCGGGCATGGCTCCGCTACTAACCGCGCCCCCCCTTCTCCGCCGCTCCAGCTCTGTTCCCCGGGCGCCCTGTCCTGTCCTCAGGCTCCATTGCGCTGGTGTGGAGGTCCCAGAGCTGGGCTGCTCACCCGTCCAGGGGCAGGTCTTGGGGCACTTCAGGGAGCCCCACATCGCTGGATGGAGCCGGGGCTATCTTGGCTCCCCTTCTGCTCAGCCAGGCCAATGGGATGGAGCGTGGCACATGGTGACCAGGGCGAGGCCAGGGTTTGGGAGAGCTGGGCCCCAGGGGCCCGGGCTGCTCGGGGTGCAGGGGCTGCAAGGCCGCCTCACACCCAGAGGTGGAAACTCCCCTGGTCAGGTCTGGGACACACCAGGGACACTGGCACCTGCGCCTGGCAGGGCCCTTGGCAAGGGAAAGCCAGGTCCCCCCCCCGCTGCCCGAGAGTTAGTTACAGCCCCCGGCCCTCCTTGCATTCCCCTCCCTTTGTGTGGCCCCCGGGGGCCACGGAGCCTGGTCAGTGCCCCTGGCAAGAGCCGTGGCGCCTCACCCTGGTGTGTGGAGTCCAGACTGGAGGCAGGGCCTCAGCCACCAGCGTTGGGCTGGGCTTGGGTAGGATGAGCTGTGGCTGCCTGAGCCCCCCTGGACGGGACAGGCTCCCCGCCCCTCAGGGCCGGGCAGCTGTCTGGAGTCCCTTGGCTAGGACAGGCCTTCCTCTGTCCGCCAGGCCAGGGAACGCTTCCTTCATCACCGGAGCGGCACAACCTCCGGTCCGGCTGGTTGGCCCAGACCAGCCCCGAGTGTGTGGCTTTTAGCAGGACGCCCCCTCACAAGCTGGGCCCTGGTACAGCATCCCAGGGGGCTCCAGCCCAGCAGGGCACCCCCCCCCCCCCCCCCCCCCCCCCCCCCCCCAGCAGCCCCCCTCCAGTCAGGACTCCTTCCGGAGGGCGGGCTTGTGCGTCCCCAGGGGGCCCGCTCCCGCCTGCCTGCGCTGTGGACTCACTAACTCTTTGTTTTTGTTCCTTGCCTTTCTGCTTTGGGTAACTTGGCTCAGTGTGAGGGAGATGTGAGTATACCTGTCCCACTTGCTGTGCCGCTTCTGGTTTGCCCACCTCGGCCTCGGGCCCCGCGGGGCCGGGCCGGGCTGGGCCAGCCGGGCCAGGGAGGGCCGTCCTCCGGGCCTTTTGCAAAGCAGCTGGTCTCCCACCGGGGCCTCCACCACGTGTAGCCTCTGGTCTAGGGGGACGCCAGGCGTTGGAGCCTGTTGAGTCAGCTTTTTGCAAATGTCAACCGCCTGTCACTCTGTCCATCCATGCATCCATCTGTCCATCCTCGTGGCGGGGGAGGGGCCTGGTCCTTGCTACAGGAAGGAGAGAGAGATGATGGGGTGTGTGCGGAGGTGTGGATGGAGCGAGCTGGGCAGGGTAGGGGCGGGCTCTGCTTGGAGAATGGTGGGTCTAACTGGGGCCTCTGAGTGAGATGAGGCTGGCCCGGGGAAGAGGGGCCTGAGGACCGCCGGGGGCGGATGGGTCTGTGTCCTGCCCGAGGTTCCGGGCTGTCCCCTCGTCGGCATCTGTTCTCCCGGGCTCCCCAGTGTGTCCACCCTCTTGGTCTTTGTCCTGACCCAGCGAGACCCTCACTTAGCCTGCCTCCTGTGCAGGTGGTTGGCGTGGGGAGAAGGAGGTCCGTTTTGTTATCTTTCCGTAGCCTCCTGTCCATGGGGTTGCGGTGGGGGTGCTCCTGGCATCTCCCTGGGGGAGACTCTAGGGTGGCCTCCCGGCCTGGCCCCCGCCCCACATGACCCCCCCCTCCCCCGTGAACTCTGTTCCCCGCCAGACGGTGCCTGACTTTCAGGAGACTAGACCGCGTAATTACATTCTCTCGGCCAGCGCCTCCGCGGTAAGCGCCCCCGCCCGGGCCCCGGCTCCCCCCTCCCTGCCCCCATCCCCAACACCCGGGGCCTGATGCCAGTCAGGAGAACAGGAGGCAGAGGGTCAGGCAGGGGCTGCCTGGGCCCTGTGCCCTTGCCCCTCTATGCCCAACGCTGAAGGTGAGCCTGGCCCGCTGCCCCGCGCAGCCTGGTGGACTCCGGGGGGCCTGAGAGTCCGCCCACCCCCACTCAGCACCCACCTCTGAGAGCGAGGCGCTCCCTGCGCCCAGAGGACAGGGAAGAGGTCCCGGCCTGGCCTGCCGGGAGGTCACAGACCCCTGGACAGGACTCGGGGACAACGCTGTCCATCCAGCGGCCCCCAGAGCACATCGGCTAGGTGTCAGGGAGGCGCCCGGAGGCCTTGAGATGGAGCAGGGCCCCGTGGGAAGGTAGACCGGCGGGGAGAGGGGAGGGGAAGAGCAGCCCGGGGCGAGGCCCCCAAGGTGGGGGAACGAGCTCCCCAAGGTGGGGGAACGGGGCGTGTCCCGAGCTGGCCCCTCCAAAGCTGAGTGTGAGGGCAGCGGTGGGTGGGTGGACAGGCGGGACTGGGATTTAAGAGGGGGGTGGGGTGGGGCGGGGCAGGGCAGGGCGGGGCGGGGTCAGGAGGACTTTGAACGTCTGGTATCTTTTTTTCCTACAGCTTGTTGAGATCTTGGTGTTTACTGTTTAGTTGGGGAAATAGGCAGAGGACACCTGTCCCGTCATGCCTGTCGAAACCAGTGCTGGGCCTTTCTCTGCCTCTCTCTGTCCCTCCTTTCCCCGAGGGTGACATCCTCCTGCACCACCCGCCTCCCCGCGGGCTTCTCCATCTGTCATAAGCATGTTGCCGTGTGTGTGTGTGTGTGTGTGTGTGTGTGTGTGTGTGTGTGTGTGTGTGTGTGTGTGTGCGCGCGTGCGTGTGCGCGTGTGCACATGCGCTCACACGGGCGGTCCCTTGTCCCCTGGGGGCGTTAACCGCCCTATAGTGCCCTGGCCCCCTGTGGCTGGCTCGCCCAGGTGTGTTCACGTGGAGGTCACTTCCCGTGTTGTGCGATCTGCCGAACGGTGCTGGGGTGGGGACGCCTCCGTCCCAGCCAGGCTGGCCTGGGTTTTGCTCTCTGTGCCCGCCAGGCCCCGTGTTAGGGTAGCAGCGGGCCGGAGGAACGGGCCTCCTAAGCCATGGTGGGGGGAGGGGGGTCTTTCTTCTTTAGACTCTGGAGGACACTTGCCGCCCCCCTTCCTGGGCCGAGTGGAAGGAGGACTATCCAGGAGGGTGGAGACGGCCCTGTTTTTTTCTTGTGCCTTTGAACCCCAGTCTGACTCTGGCACGAGGCTGCCTTTCTCTGCCGAAGGACGGAAAGGTTCAGTGACTGGCCTAGGGTCACATGGTCCTGCCTCCCAGCCCAGCAGCCTCAGCAGAGCGTCAGGGTGGGGTGGGGGACGCTCGGTCTCCCTGGAGACCCCAGTCCGAGCCTGGGGGCTTGCCTGTAGGAGAAACCCAAGCAGGACTTCCCAGCTGGCTGTCCCCCCTCCCCGCATGTGGCATGTGGGACTGGATGGACTGTGACGTCAGAGCCCCCCTCCCTCTCACACCAGGCCTCCCCCCAGCCTCAGCTCCTGGTGGGATTGTGGGAAGGACATTGGGAAGTGTTGGGGTAGGAAGAGGTTGCGGGGGGGTCTCGGGAGCTGGGGCAGGGGCCCGGGCTCTGGGGTACAGCCATCCCCCACCCCCCTTCCCCTCCCCTGCTGACCGCTGCCCCCTCCCTCCCTTGCTGACCGGTCCTGTTGTGGTCTCTGCAGCTCTGGAATGATGAGGTGGACAAGGTGAGTCAGGGCTCAGGGAAGAAATGGGCTGGGGAATGGGAGCCCAGGCTCACCTGCTGTCACTGGGGGCAGGTCTGCGTCTAGTTCTGAGCTCTGCCCTGTAGCCGCTGGGGCCATGGTAAGGGGCGGTCACTTCCCTCCGCCCTGCAGCACACCATGGGCCCTCCGAGGCCAAAGCAACTGTTGGTTAAATTTGTCCCTGCTGGGTGGTGGCCTCAGATGGACAAATGCATGAGTGTGAAAGGCCAAGGAGGGTGCCCGAGGCTCTGTCTGCCCACCCAGCAACTGGCCTCCTCTGGGGGTTTCCCAGGCTGGGCTAAGGCTCCTCCAGGGGGTCAGGGCCCCAGGCCTGAAGTCAGGGGTGAGAGGTGAACCCCTGCCCCAAAGTCTGCATCCTGGGGTGGGGGTGTGGGGAAGTCCATCTGCCACAGAAGGGAAGAGGAGACAGCTCCCAGGCGGCTCCGGGGGCAGGAGGAGTCTGGTGGGAGGGCGGCTGGGGGCCATTCTTGCCCTCGTGCTCATCCCCGGCCCTTCCTAGGCTGAGCAGGAGCTCCGAGTGGCCCAGACGGAGTTTGACCGGCAGGCGGAAGTGACCCGGCTCCTGCTGGAGGGGATCAGCAGCACCCACGTGAGTCCTGTCCTGTTTCCTCTTTCTTTTGTCCCGTCGTCTTTGCCACCCATGTGTCGGACACCACGACTCTTAAGATCACGTTGAGGCAGCTAGTGAACCTGGGTAGGGCAGAGCCCACGGTCCTAAAGGTCCCAAAGCAGGGGGTACGGCCCCCTCCCCGCCAGAGAGCAAGAGGCTTGGGCAGAAAATGCCGGATGCCAGGGTCTGTAGAGCGTGGGGTAGGGAGTGGGCTGCTTCGTCCGCCCGCGGACGCCGGGTCAGCCACCGCCTCTTCCCTGCAGGTGAACCACCTTCGCTGCCTGCATGAGTTCGTTGAGTCTCAGACCACGTACTATGCCCAGTGCTACCGCCACATGCTGGACCTCCAGAAGCAGCTGGGCAGGTGCCCACCGGGGGCCCCTGGCTCCCAGCTCCCCCGAGCTCAGAAAGCCCCCGTTGACAACCCAGGGTGGGGTGGAGGGCTGCTGACCGTGGTGGGGCATCACCCCCACCTCTGCGCCTGGGCACTTCATCAGGAGGACAGTAAGGGGTGGCTGGCCTTAGGGACCTTGGATGCAGGTCCTGGGGTGGGGTGGGGGGTGGTGGGGACGGCAGGGGCGTCTCACTTCCTCTTGTTTTCCTCTTCATGCCGCCAGCTCCCAGGGAGCCATGTAAGTAGCGAGGTGGTCTTGCCTCCGCGGCTGTGGGCCTGACCGGAGTTTTGTGGGGCATGTGGGCACCCCCCCCAACAAGAGGGTGGCTCCGGGCTGCTGAGACAGGCCCCCCGACTCTCCTCTCCAGATTCCCAGGCACCTTCGTGGGCACCACTGAGCCCACCTCCCCACCCCTCAGCAGTACCTCGCCCACCACTGCCGCGGCCACGATGCCCATGGGGCCCTCTGTGGCCGACCTGGCCCCTCCGGGGGAGGCTGCTCTCCACCTGGAGGAGGTGGCCCCACCAGCCAGCGGAACCCGGAAAGCCCGCGTTCTCTATGACTACGAGGCAGCAGACAGCAGCGAGCTGGCCCTGCTGGCTGATGAGGTGGGCCTGGAAGCCACAGGGATGGGTTGGCGGTCGGGGGGCACAGGCTGGCTTAGGGGGCCAAGGGACCAGAGCTGGGGGCATGGGGTCTGAGGACCCTGCATCACGGGCTCCCCGCCTCTGAGGGGTCTGGGGGGTGGGGGGGACAGAGGCAGCTCCAGCTCTGAGGAGGCAGGCTCTCTGATCCGTCTCCATAGAGCAGCTCAGAGGGCGCCCACCACTGGAGGCACAGGGCCCCTGCATAGCCAGGGCATGACCCTCCTCTTCTGTCATCCCCTTCAGCTCATCACTGTCTATAGCCTGCCTGGCATGGACCCCGACTGGCTCATTGGCGAGAGAGGCAACAAGAAGGGCAAGGTCCCCGTCACCTACTTGGAACTGCTCAGCTGAGCAGGCCCCCTCCCCCAGGCCCTGCCCTCTGCCCTGGGCGGGGGGAATGGGTGCAGCCCTGCCTTGTGTCTGTTGGTGACCCAGCTGCTCAGCGCGGGGAGGCTCATCCCAGCCCCATCCTGCCCCTTGGCCGCCCAGCTTCGAGGGGCCCCAGAGGCTGAATGATCCCGGCTCCTCCCCCGGCCTGCTTCTGACCTGTTTCTGGAGCCCCCCAACCCCTGCCTGCGTCCGTGAGCCCCCCAGCCCTCTGGCTCCTGCTCAGGAGGGCGGGCCTGGCTACAGCAGCTGCGTTCAGTGCCCCAGCCCATGGAGGGGGTCAGTGCAAGACAGGCTGAGGATGCCCTGGGGCGCACCCTTGGCCAGAGAGAGTACCTGCCTTTTAGTTGCCAAAAGCAGCAAAGGAGGCGAGGTAGGCAGGCAGGCAGGTCTGTGGCAGGCCGGGGACAGGGGTGCAGTCCCCCCGGGATGCACTGCAGCGGAGGGGAGCCTGGCCGGAGCGGCAGCTCCCCGGTGCTAGCCCTCCCCTCCCAGCCCTATTGCTAGAGCCAAGTCTGGTGGCTGCTGCCTGCACTCTCCACACTCACTTTTTAACGGATCTTTTCACTCTGCCTGTCTGCTTGCTCTGTAGCCAGTGACCAAAAATAAACCATCCTCCGAGCGCATGCTGCCTGGGCTCTGGTTGTGTCGCGGGCCTCACAGGCGGGAAGGGGAAGAGGCGGCGGCTCGCTGCCGCACGGCGCCTTCCTTCTAGGGGAGGAAGTGATGGGTCCCTCCTTCCTCCCAGGGCACCCGTGCTGCTCCTGAGGAAGGGGATGCTGGTCTGCTGCAGCTGCGTCACTGACATTTTTTCCTGAGAAAAACCTGCCTGAACTGGGGCAGAGCGAACTGTGAAATGTGCATGACGGTTTACACTTGGGTAACTGACCGCGCTTCCCAGGGACCCGGCATTGAGTGCAGCATGTTCACACGTGTTCTCGTGTCCTCCCAGACAAGGAAGGAAGAAATCAGGGTCACCTCCTCGAGGTTCCGTAACTGGCAAGTGGCCATGCAGGGACTGTAGCCCAATGAGGGCCCAGGTTAGTCTAGTTCCCGAAACTTCCCAAGTGATAGCTTCGGTCCACAAGCCAGGTTGTAGATTGAGGCCTGCAGCTGGGCCCAGAACTCTGTGATTAGGTCCCAAGGAGGCCAGAGGCCACCCCACTCAGGGCCCTCTGAAGAGAGGGGAGGCACAGAGCTACAGACAGGAGCAGGGCTTCAGGAAAGGCTCTAACCCAGTGATCAACTCAGCCAGCTGGTAAATGGAGGTGGGGGGTGGGGGCCAAGACCTGGGTAGAAGGAAGACCTGAGTGTCCACCCAGTACCCCCCAGTCCACTCTGGGCCCCTGGACAAGCGGGGCAGAGCAATGCTCTGAGAGCTGGTTAGTCCTTGGGCTCGGAAGGTATACCCACACAGTTGTGTATAAACAGTATTTTAATATTTGTATAAATAGACCACAGTATTACCAAAAACTGCAAGAACAGAGTGTGGAAAAACAGACTCTCAAACCCGTGCACACAGCCTCCTGGCTGCACGTGGCACGGGCTCCCCGCCTCTCGCCTGGCCAGGGTCAGGTGCCGTGGGGAGTGCTTGAGGAGGGGAATACGCCTCTTCAGGGGCTTTCTGAATGTGAAACTGAGCGCAGCAGACTCACGGCTCCCCACCCCTGCTGTTGACCTCTTGATCTGTTACAAAAATAACGATGGGGCGGTGGCTGGAGTTGCGGCGATTCTGGGGAGGGTGACGAGCTGCTCTCGGGCCCAGACAGGCCGTCTGCCAGCAGTCCCCCTCACTCCCCAGGCCTGCCGTGCAGGCTGGTGCAGAGTGTAGGCGGCAGCAGGCACGTGCCCTATCTTTGCATGTGTCGGACAAAGGCCTGCACCAGCTGGATAAGAGGCTCCTGACTCTCGGGGCTGACCTTGGAGAGAGAGGTGGACTTGCCCTGAGGCGAGGGAAGGACGCCAGCAGCAGGGGAGCTGGGGGCTCCCCGGCGGAAGTAGCGGGAGAGGCTGGAGAGGAGAGTGCTCTGCAAGAGAAGAAGCACCTGATGAGGCCCTGTGGCCGCCCTGGCAGTGGGGGGCCGGGACGGGACCTCTGGGTCGCCCCAGCAGGCAGGGCCCTCCACCCCTCCTACCAACTCTGAGCTGAGCTCCTGCTTCATCCGCTGCTTGTCCCGGGGGTGCACAGCCGGGTCCCGAAGGTAACGCATCGCCTGGGAGATGAGCAGGTAGAAGCAGTTCTCCATGGTGAACATCAGGAGCGACCTGGAGGGGAGGCGGATGTGGGCGCTGCTGCAGAGGCCATGTGGGCTGTATGCATGAAGTGTCGGATCCAGGAGAGCCAGCCCAAGACCACCCAGCCCCCAACCAAGGTCCAGAAGGAGGGCTTTCTCACTTCAGAGTTCTGGTCCCTTCCGCTTGTGTGCTGAGCCCCACAGCCTGGGTGAGAGGCTCCTTCTTCTTGTCCAGCTGGAGGAAGAGAAATGGGGGTTAAAAAAAAATAAGGTGGTAGCAACAACTCCAAACATCTTCTCATTTCACCGGACCTACGCTAGGTGTTTTTATCAGCTACTCGTTAACTCTCACTAGTTCTACAGGTCAGCTCAGGCTGGGTACACAGGCCCAAGGTGGTGGTTAGGCAGTGGAAAGCTGGGAGCAAGGCCTGGGGTGAGGGGTCAGACAATACCCAACTTACCTCTCCAAGCATGTTCAGGGCCACATTCACGGTGGCCAGAAGGGTCCCGAAGGAGGGGGCCCCTTCGGAGTCAAAAGTGGGAGTGGTGAAGCTCAGGGCAAACAGGAAGCTGTACTCAGCAAGGTCCAGGGACTGCAAAGCAAGATGAGACTGATGGAGGGCAAGACCCCAGGCACCTCTGGGCTCAGAGAGGAGCCCCGGTGGCTCCGTGGAGGCTAGGGGCACAGGGTGGGGTACCTGATCCAGCAGGACCTGGCAGACGTCGGGGGTGAAGCGGCGCAGGGCGGCCAGGGTCCTGCTGAGGATCCTCAGGAGGCCATACTGGACGGTGCGCAAGGCCCGCTGCTCCGAGGCCTCCGTGTCAGGAGTGGGCTGCTTGGAGGAGGAGCAGGAGGAGGCAGCCGGGGCAGCTGCGGGTGGCCGCTGAGCTCGGGGGGTGACGGCTGAGGGGATGCCCTCCCCATTTTTGTTCTGGCGGGGGGAAGAGAGACAACAGAGCGCTGGAGCGCAGCGGAGCTGGGGCAAGGCCGCCAGGCAGGCCATGGCGCGGGGGCTGGCTCACCTGCAGGTAGTGCTGCAGCACCTTGCGGCTGTGCAGGAGGGAGGTGCAGGCCTGGCACAGGTAGCCGAGGTTCACCTGCAGTGACAGGAGGGTGAGGGGAGCCAAGGGGCGGCCCCAGGCAGCTGACCAGACCCACCCAGTGGGGCGCTACCGGAAACCACGCACTTCTCCCGCGGGCCCCGCACCTCCCGTGACCTCCAGCCCCAAACCTCACAGCCACCAAGCACACTCAACCAGACTCCTGGGTCAACAGATGTCTGGACGGTTTCCGAGACCCAGCTAGATACCAGGCATGGTATAAAGTCCTAAGTAAATAAGTTAGATGGGGACAGTTTTCCTGTCTTCTAGAGAAAGAAAACGGTGAGATGAAGGAGAGAAGTGAAGCGACCTGGCCAAGGTCACACAAGCACAGGCCTGACTCTGGAGCCTGTGCTCCTCCCCGCCTGCTCCTCCAGCTGGCCCTGTTTCAGTCCTGCACTAAGGGATGTGAGCCAGGGTCTATGCCAGAGCCCAGGTTCTCACCCTGTGAGGCTACCCTAGGCTATGGAGGGAAAACTTCGCTGCGGAGGAAATAAGGCAAACCCAAACCTGTGCTACCAAAGAAAACAGCCACATTCCAGGAACAGGCTTGCCCTTCACACCCTGACCCGTTCTCCCTGAACCTTTTCCCAGACCCTCCAAAAAGCTGGTCTCAGGCCGCACCTGGACATCCCGCATGAGCTGAGGCAGGTGGAAATGCCACTCCTTCCTGAAGCTGGAGAGCTGCAGGAGGAAGCCCACGGTGTGGTCGGCCTCCTCCAGGCACGCCAGACTCTGCACCGTCCTCACTGCGTTGAGGCACTGGGAGGGTGGGGAGGGACACAGGAAAGGGGGGGATGACTCAGCCCTGCTGCGTCTGCTCCGGCCCTCCTACAGGAATGGGAGTCCTGGGCCCTCAAACGCTGAGGCGATGGCATGACAGGAGGCTAGATGAAGAGGCTTCTGTCTGAGCTGATCCCAGACCATCCCCCTTCCTCCACGGGGCCTGTCAGCCAGCAGTCCTCACGGCACCTCAGAAGTGGGGGCACCCACAATCAGTTCTGAGGAGCCCAGACACCCCTCAACCCCAAAGATGCCAGCAGCCCCTCACCTGTAAGGTCCGCTCCTGGTGAACCCCCACGAAGTCCAGGGCCTCGGTCAGGAAGTTGTAGCGCAGGGTTTTGAGGAGCCGCTCCATCAAGGACATGGAGAGACGGTAGACGCCGGGCCAAGAGGGGGCGTCCAGGGACTTCCGAGAGGTGCCGGGCGTCTGAGACACAAGGAGCAGACAGGATCACGACCCGGGGCCAGGAACCAGCTGACAGGGACCTTGGGGCCTCCCTGAAACCTGGCAGCTAAGGAAGCCTGGCTCCTTTGAGGAGAAAAGCTCCTGGAAGGGGCGCCAGCAGGGCCAGAGCGGGTCCGAGGTCAGGCGTTACGCAGAAAGAGCACCAGACGGAGATACGAGAAGCCAAGGCTCCAGGTTCAGGCTAGGCACTAACTAACTGCATGAGCTTCTCTCGCTAGCGGTCAGTGCAGGGGTGGGGAAGCTTCTGTATTCTCAGTGCCTTAACCAGGCCCCTCAAGAAAGCAACGTCCAGGCCCAGTGACAGCACCAAGGGGCCTGGGGAGGCAGGCCCGGCCCCTGGCACTCACCTGCACTGTCCCGTTGGTACTGAGCTGGTACACACTCAGGAGAGGCAAACAAATGCTCTGGGTGATGCCGGCTCCGGCCACAGCCATGGCCCCCTGCAAGGCCAAGACGTAGGATGAGACAGACGCTGTCACTGCAGCGGCCCGCCCCGGGGCAGGGTGGGGGCTCTCAGGCTGGGAGAAGCCCGGGCGGCATCAGCACCCACCGGCACAAGCCCAGCCACTCTGCCTGCGCCTACCTGCTGGGTGCGGGCCAGCGTGAGGAGCAGGTGCAGCGCCGCCTCGGTGAAGTGCAGGTTCTGCTTCATGCGAAGGCTCACCTCCAAGGTGGTGAAGAGGGTCGGCAGGATGGGGAGCCGGCGGGTCACCTGCAGCCACGAGTCCCCGTCCTCATCCACCTCACACAGCTCCTTGGCCAGGTGCAGGCCCAGGACACAGACCTGCTGGGCCCAGGGGCAGAGATGGTGAGAGGGAAGGAGGTGGTGCCAGGGGAGGCGGAGAGGAACAGGTCGCCTACGCCACGTGGGGCCAAAGTGAGCTCCCCTCTTACCGCACGATTGCTCTCACCTCTCAAATGGTCCCCCCTCCTCTCCAGATCCTCTCTACTCTGTTCTTCAGCCCAGTGGCTTTTCACACTTAATGGCCATGAGCCACCCAGAGTAATCCGTACTGCGCTGCAGTATACGCACACTTACGAGTTTTCGTTAAAGAGTACCTACCTTTATCCCCTGCAAAGTAAGCTATTTTCTTCTACATTTTATTCTAGTTCATTTAGAAAATGCTGGTTATAACCAAATGAGCCAAGATTCATGAATCGGTCCTGACCCACAGCTTGAAAAACACTCTTCTACGCGATTAATACATCCAGCAGGCTTTCTAACATACAAATCTCATCATTTTTCTCCCTTACTTAAAATCCTTCCGTGGTTTTCTATTTCACTTAGCACCCAGAATAAAGACCCTGACAAGGCTGCTGGTCATCCAGCCTCTGGCTCTCCAGGCCTCACTTGACCCTGGCTCACACCACGTGACTCTAACCCACAGCTCAGCACACGCGGTTCTTGCCACCCAAAGCCCCTGCCCCCGTGGCCTGCCGGCTCTACCAGTGCCCAGCCACTGCTCAAAGGGTGCTTTCTCTCCGAATCCCTGGATGAGGTGAGAACCCCACGGGCACCCACTCCCTGTGTTTCACCCCTGCAACACTTGCCACAACGGAATTTGACACATCTCTGCACAATCTGGGTTCTTAACTTTCCCTGTCAGGCTGTGACTGTCTTGTTCACTCACCACCCCCGGGCCTGGTCCAGAGGAGGCAGCAGTTCACAACTGGGGATGTGAGTGGGAGGACACCCCGATTCCCAGGCGCCCCTCACCCCATCCCGCTGGTCCTTGTGCCGGAGCCGGGAGCAGTCATCAGTCTCCATGCTGTCCTTGTCCTCGGTGGCACTGCCCGCCGCCAGGCTGTGGCGGGTCTGGTCGAAAAGTGCGATCACCTCTTCCTGAAGGGTCTCACAGACGTTCAGCACCAGCTGGGAGTACTGGGGGATGTCATTCACTGCAAAGGACACGGGAGGGGACTCATCAGGCTACCCAACATGCCTATTCCAGGCAGGTGGCTGCAAGCGCAGGGTGCTAAGAGGAAGTACGTCAGCCAGTGGGAGGGGAGGAGACAAAGAGCTTTCCTGAAGACAAAAGCCCAGGACTGAAAACTCAAGCTTCAGAGGAAAACCCTAGCTCTGACGTGGAGGAAGTCTTGCCCCTCACTCCTTCCCGCCCCTCACTCCTTCCCGCCCCTCACCTCTCATCTCCTTCATCTGCAGCACCGTGATGAACGCCGAGAACACCTTGGCCTTGGTCTTCTCCATTAGCTGCTGGTCTGCCTGCAGCACTCCCTCCAGGATCTCCGTCAGGGGCCCGAGGATTTCATCCACAGACCCTAACTCTCTAGACACAGCGCAGAGTGGAGAAGGGGTGGAACACACCTCACAGAAAGGCCACACACTGCCCGCTCCCCTCAGGATGCCCGTGGGGCAGCACGCCTCTCATCAGAGGTCTGCTTCCATCCCGAAACCCAAGGTGGGGCCGGTGAGGAGGGTGGGAGAGGCTGCCCCTCCTGGCCTGGCTCACCTTTTCCACTGCCGGAGGAGAATAAGCAGCAGGGTGCACGTCATGGAGCCGAGGCGGAGGCAGTTCACGGAGGCGGGGACGAGGAGCTGAGGGGAGATGGCACAGTCAGCGTCCTGGGGGCTGATGCCCCGGGAGGCTGGGAGCACCGCACACAGGTCTCTGCGGCCCCGACCCTCTCTCCCCCAGCAGCACTCGGAAGTGAGCACGGGGAAGAGGCCAGGGGCTGGCCCGGCAGTAGTGGACCTCTTCCTGGTACCACAGCCTCAGGCCACCTGAGTGATCTGACCACTCGTGCAGCTACAGGCTTAGGAGCTGCTATTTGACTGTGGAGGCCATCTCCCTGGAACAGGAACTCTCTTAGACACACTTACTAACGCCTTGGTCCCCTCGAGCACGTCAAGAAAGAGCTGGCGACGCACTGCAGAGTCCGTCAGGTGCGTTATCTCCGCCTGCAAAGGGACAGGAAGGAACGGTCAGTGAGGAAAACTTCCCAGACTTCAGAAGCCAAGAAAGATGGGGTCCTCTGTCAAGCAACTGGTCACTGTCCCCTTGGTTAAAATGGGACTCAAGGGCCCTGATATTTCCAGGTCCTCTTTAGCCATAGTCAGAACCAGGAAGCTAGGTTCATTCATGTCCTCCCCAGCAACATCCTTCCTCTGCTCAGACCTTTTGAGACTTCCCAGTGCAACCATTCTGGAAACAACAACTCCTCTAAGAGGCCTGGGCACCCCCGAGGATCTGGTCCACCTGATTTTGGTATCATCCCCACTGTGCTCACTCAACTCCAACCCTACTGGCCCCCTTCCTCCTCTGTGAAAAGGCTGAGCTCTTCCCATTTCTGGGCCTGTGCACCTGTTGACTCTAACTGCCCAGAGCATCATCTAGAAGTCTCCTCGCACACTCGGGCCTCAGTGTGAACAGTACCTCCTTAGAGGGCCTCCTGACTCCTCCTACCCTCCTTTAGCATTCCCTACCATAGCATCCGAGTTATTTCCTTCACTGTGAACTATCACAATCCCGAACTATGTTCCTTTGTAAATTTGTTTACAATGTACCTCTCTCATGGGCCACCCCATGTGAGATCAAAGGCCGTATCTACCTTATTCACTGCTGTATCCCAGTGCCTGGCATACAGTAAGCAATTCCATTAATATCCGTTAAATGGATCAAAAGATAATCAATATCCTAGACAAAACCAAAATAGGTTTCCTAGGAGAAAAGATGTTGGTGGGATTTTCAGAGCTGTGATTCAAGAACTGCTGCCCTGTTCAGACCTAAAAGGTGACACATAAAATTCCCCAGAGACGACTGACCCTTTTGGTGTGTCTATAGTATCAGGGGTCCAAAACTACCGTATCACAGCCCACCTCCAAGGCTGTGGACAGTCAGGCACTAGAGAACAAGTTATGGAAGATGTAAGAGTGTGCCTGGAACAAAAGGTATTTGTTAAGCTGAAGTTATAAAGTCAAGATACTAATTTGGATTCCCTACGGCAAAACACGTCAATATCAAGTCCTTACTATACAGCAAGATGTTGTCAAAGCACACACAAAAGAAAAGCCAAGGAAAAATGCAAATTCTTCCAAAACGTCAACTCACTAAAAACCAAAGCTCTATAGACACACTGCAGAGACAATGGCCTCTGATCTTTTTCTAAGAACACCAGGGAATGCAGTTTCTAGAGCCAACGAAAACCACTGTTCTCTAGAGGGTACTGCTGCAGCCATTATAACTACCTGCTGACCAGTCAACAAATATGTATACCCAGCGTCCCCAGGGCACACAGTCGAGAGGCAATTATCCATGTGCACAAGAAGTGGATGACGGAAGGGGTCCCCAAGACCTAGCTAGGTCCACAAAGGTAGCTATTGGGAAGCTTTTATGAACATCTGAAGGCATTTAAATAATGCCTTCTCTGCACTTTCCTTAAGGGCCCCTTGCTGGCCAAAAAGCCTTCAAGCACCCCACATTTGGCACAGAACCTGTTACATTTTAGCACTCAGAGAAAAACCCTGATCATTCTTTAGCCCAAGGGGCTGTATTTGCTAAGCATCCCAGCATACTGTTGCTAGGATACCAAAGCCAAAACTTGCCCCAGGAGGTTCTTACATGACTGGTGGCAATGATGAGAAACATCCTCCAGGCGGAGACCAGCATCTGATACTCTACCAGGGAGGTGCAGCTGCTGCCCTCTGTGTCGGCCATGTGAACCGCCAAGGACTTGACATACCCCGACCAGTAGGCAAAGCGCTTCTCGCTGGAAAATTTCTTGAGTGTATCTTTTAATGACTGGTCTAATGAGCCCCTAGGGTTTTGGGAGAAAAATAAAACCTACGGTTAGCAGAAAAGCAGACGGGAGTGTGATGGGCACTGACCCTTGTTGAGGCAGAGAAAGCAACCTCACATGGGCTTAAAGGCAGACGGCTCCAGATCAGCTCCAGTGTGTGAGACTCACACTTCTTGCTCAACATAATGGGTTAGGCTGAGGCCTTTTCCAGGGTTCCTTCTCCATAAAATCCCGAGCACAAGGAGTTTGCTTCACAATCACTCTTTCTGACAATCATAAATGCCATCAATGGACTGGCCAAGGACACGGATCAGTGGCCCTCCAGAAATGGCTCCAAACCAGCTCTCTCCTCTGCCTGGGCTCATACAGCCACCCCCTCAGCAGTAGACCGCATGGGTCCCCCCGCCACAAACCTCTGATTAAAGTCTCAAAAGGGGAAAGGACTCACTTAACTACATAGTATATCTCCAAGCAAATTATCTTCATGATTAGGGCACAGGTTTCCAGGATGCTGGGCTGTGGAGGGGCAGAGCAGAGTCGTGAGAACCTCTCCCCTGGGGACCCTCCCTCCCATGTGAGACAGAGCAGGGACCAGCACTAGCAAGCAAGCACGCACGCTCCCTAGCAAGTGGGCATCTAACTTGCAAGAGCAGAAGCGTCAGGCCCACAGTGTTTCGAAGTGAGTAGGGACCCCAGGGCCAGCAACAGAGCAGGGCATGCCACCCTCCTTCCCAAGCAAGACCTCAAAGGAGAGGAGACAAATGCTTCTCTGAGAAAGAAGTTTCAGGTGAAGAAAACGTGCTGGTCGTTTAGTCAGGTGGGGGTAGACATTTTCCACAGCCCAGCCTTCACTCCCAGGGCCTCTGCACCATTGTCCCTCCCTTCATCACTCACCTCGGATGTTTCCGAGGGAGGAGAAAGCGTACCAAATAGCGGACTCGTTAGATTCTCCCAAAACTTGGGTCTGAAAAGAAAATACATGTCAGAAATCACACTTTCTCTCATACAGTCCTTTTTCTCCTCTTTCCACCTCCCCTTGGTGGTCACCTCTCCACATTTTCTCAGTTCCAACCCTAACATCTGCTGCATAGGTCACCTGTTCCTACTATATACATAAACAAAAAGGGGTTCCATGGACAAAACAGGGACCCAGAGTAAAGCATGTTCCATTCAGTTCAATGGCTCGAGCAAGTCACCCTCATCTGACTACTGTTTCTTGTGAATGATGGCTTTAGGGGTTGGCAGAAGGTGGGAACTTGAAAGGTGGGAACTCTAAGGTAAACACATCAGAGTAAAGATTACACCTGATGAGGCAGCTTTAAAAAGAGAGTAACTCCTACACAATAACCCAAACACGAAGCACTTTTAAGTATGACCTCTCACAACAAACCTCCCAGAATGACTACTCCCTCATCTTACAGACAAGGACACACACTCCAGAGACTAAGTAATTTCTGGAGTCAGACTCACTTGGTTCTGAGGACCAGCATGGCACTGTCCCGCCGGTCCTGCCACAGGGCGTGCAAAAAGGCAATGGCCGCCCGGTGCAGCAGTGGGGGGCACCAGTAGCGGTCCTGCTGCTGGGAACCGATCAGCTCCAGTACTGCGTGGAGACAGCTCCACACCCCAAGGCTGAATTCCTGCAGAGGAACAGTGAGAGTTCAGGCCACAGCTTCCGCCCACAGCCGGACCCGCAGAATCCAGCACCCACCTCCCAGAGGACCATCTCCCAGCTTCACCCCAGGTGCAGGCTCACCTTGGAGCCATCGCTGCCATCCTTCACCTCCAGATTCAGAAACAGTTCAATGAGGCCTGGCTGCGTCTCTACAGCAACCGTGAGGAATTCCAGAATCATGACTTTGATGCGCATATCCTCAATCTTGCTCTGCAGTCGGGTCAGGAAGGCGTCTCGGATGGCAGCTGCATCACTGCCCAGGCAGGCATACACTGACATGGGGGCCACCTAGGGGAGACCAGGACACACAGGTAGAGCTCCACCTCCAGAAAAACCACAAAAGGCATCTGCAGAAAGGTGCTGAAGAACTCTTGGAAAATGCCAGAGAGGGAAACATCCAGATGGACAGGTCTGATGTCCCAAAAGGGACATCACACCAAACTACAGCAAAAGATGCCCCATGATTCCCAGAGAAAATAGTAATCAACATAAAAAGATGCATAACCTCTCTCACGGTTAAATAAATGTAAAGTTTTTTTAAAAAAAGGTAACATTGATTTGCCTATTAGATTAGCAAAGATTAAAAAACTCATGAAGTCACTGTGGCAAGGATATGAGGCTTAGGTTCTAGTAGTATAAACTGTTACATCCTTTCTGGAGGCTAATTTCAAAATATCTAATAAAAATTTAAATGTTCATTAATATCTAACTAATTTTTAGGAACTGTAAACAAAAGTTTACAGAGTTCTGTGGATAGGAATGTTCACTATAGCACTATTTAACAGTAAGACAGAAAATAGCCTAAATAAATCAGGACCCATCCATGCTATGGCATGCCACACAAGAATTAGAGAATGAGGTAGATCCCAATGTGCCCACATGGCAAGGCTGCAGGATATGGCGTTAAGTGAAGAAAGCTAGTCACAAAACAGTATGTATCGTGGAATTCTGCTTTTGAAAAGAACAAAAGCTCACACTAAACATCCTTTAATATATAAGCATGGACAGAAAGAAACCTGGAGCAATGTGTACCAATCTGCTCATAGGAATTCTTAGAACGAGATATTAGAGGAGACCTTAATTTTCTGTAAAAGTTTATCTGTAACATTTAAATAAATATTTCAAAATGAGTATGTATGTCTTTTATAATCAGGAAAAAAAAAGTGTGTGTGAATGAGTGTGTGTCTATAGGTACATCACTTTAAAAGTCCAAGTCAGTTACATCTCTTAGAAGAAACAGTGTTCTGAAGCACAAAGTCAGTTTTCTGGGGCTTTGACTTGTTAGGTGGGATCCTACCGTGGCCAGACGTTTTAGCAGCTGGATGGCAAGACGAGGCAGAGCTGGGTCGTGTTTGTGGTAGATGTATTTGGCAAGAACAGCAATAAGGTTGTTCCCATGGGCACCTGAAGAAGTACAGGAAACAGTTCAGACACCAAAGTATGCCTAGTTCAAGCTCTTAGGAGAGATTTCTGTTCAGAAAGCTCACATACATGAAGGAATTTACTCTCAAGTACTTGGAGGGCCCAAGCGGATGCAGGTGGCCCTGTCATTCTCTTTCTTCAGTAGCCAAGGGGACAGGCAGGACTGGGGGTAAATAGCTCAATCCAATACATTAAGAGAAGAATTAGATACACTATTTAGAAAATAGTCTTTTAACAACCAGGTTAGGAAAAAAGACATCACATTATATATAACACGGCACTAGATGCAAAAAATCATAAAAATCCCAAAATGATATAGCTAGAAAAAGGTCATAGACGTTGTCGAAACGCCTGCTTGAAAATGAGAAACTGGGTCCCAGAGAGATTAAATGAGTAGTTTAAAGCCAAAGAGTAATAACAGTCAACACTAACTAGGCACCAGGTTTTACAGGTAGCAACTGAATGTTCATTATGATCTTATAAGGTAGATACTGCGACTATCCCCATTTTATAGACGAGAAATCTGAGGCATAGTTGTTAACATAAGGTGCCCAAGGTCAAAGCTGGTTGGAACCAGAATTTTAACCAAGATACTCTGAACATGTATTCTTTACTATTATTCTATCATCACTGGGAAGCAGACATGAAGTATGATACAGTCTTATTTCTAAGTCCAACTGGTGATCAAATTTCCTCAAAGAGTTTATCAGAAAATACTGTTGACCTCTAAAACACAGCCTGCAGTATGTACTTATGGGCAGAAATGCTGCTGATTAGAAGAAAAATACATACCATGCTGTGTGAGAGCCTGTTCCAGAGGGGACACCACATTAGAAGGCGGTTTCAGCCGAATGACATTGTTGGTGACGGAGAATGCCAGTTTCACTGTCTTAATCAGCAGCTGGCCCTGGCCCTGGCCCTCTGCCCCATCGCTAGGGTGCCAAATGGAAACCAAAGTTGATTCAGACAACATGACTTCATTCCCAACACACGTGCTCTCATGAATGAGATTCCAGCAACAATCCTAGAGTTCAACAGTTCTAGAGGCCCCAGTCCAAACTAGGAGAGAGAAGGTGCACTCAACTCCCTCTGCTGTGTGCCAGTCTACACAGCAGCCAGTAGGTCACACAAAGGCTACATCCTAGGAAGAACAAGGTTGTCTTTCTTACACTCCAGTTCTTACAACATGCAGGCACGATAAAGATACACAGGGGAAGGTGGAGAGGAAGGCCTACCTGCGGGGCTGAGCAGCCATGACCATGTCGATAGTGTCGACGCCGATGCCCATGATATTGATTACTGTCTGTCCTGCTTCCGTGTAGGCCAGGCTGCAGATGCAGAGAGACTGCAGGCTGGGGGTGTGACTGGAAGACAGACACGTTCTGAGTTACCAGGGAGCCACCAAATTTATTACTGCAAGTAAAGGGTATTGTCCTAATCTAACCAACTGGACATCAGTGATACAAATCAGCTCTTTGCCAGAAAAAGCCACCCTGATTTCTTTCTTTAAACAGACCCTGAGAAACCATCTAAATATCCATCAATTAACGAAAATGCTTACTGAAGCAAATCACAATTAATCCATAGAGTGGAATGCATGGAACCATTAAAACAAAACAGATCTGCATGTAGTGCCATGGATATAAAGTTACAGAAGAATAAGTACAAGCAGAGGAAAAAAAACCTAGAAGATACATGTTAACTTGTTAATAGCCATCTCTGGGAAATAGGTTTATGAAGGGCATCTTGCCCTATTTCTCTATGAACATACACAGCTTTTGTAAAGATCATAAAAAGTGCGTGTATAATTTCACTGGGAACAACCTTGTTACCACTTCATTTGCTCTTCTCTCTTCAGAGGGATAAAGAGAAACAGGCTGGTGGAAGGCAAATCAGAACCCCAAGAGCACTGAGCTCTGGGCCCAACCAAGCTGAGTTCTCTGGAAGAATGAGCCAGCTGTGCATAGCAGAAGCTCAAGTCTTCCCTTGCAGAGTAGCACCAAGCACTAGCAATCTCCCCACTCCTACCTGCTGTGCAGGTCTGTCTCATGGCACAGGTTCAGTATTGAATGAATCAGCTCCAGGATCAGGCAACCTGGACTCCAGAAAAGACATAGGAGTGACGTGACCTCGTGTGATAAGCCTTATCCCAAGCAAGAAAGGTGTCCAGGGAGCCCCTGCCCTCGCTGCCCTCGCTCTCCTTACCAATCTGCTCCCTCACACCATGGGAGTTGTAGCGCCACTTGTGGTAACTTGGCAGCATCTCCTTCAGCACAAACATGACACAAGGCACCAGCCCTTGGTTCTGGGTACTACCAAGCTGCCCCTACAAGAAATCTTGCCGTGAGGGCATATGCCACTTAAGAATAAGTCACTTTATCACTAGAGATCTGACTACAAGACCACATATCCAAAAGAAATCTGGGCAAACCTTGGCTATCAGTGGGGATAAAAAAACAACAACAAACATCAGAATACTCTAGTTCAACTGAATCCAAGTCATAGGTTTCCCTAGAATAGAGAAAGGGACAAAAAAGACAATGTGACAATATCACAAAAGGCACCTACAAGAAAGAGAAGGATGAAGGCTAAACTTGAGCAGGAGAGAGGTCCATCTTAAAGAGGATACAAGACTGCTGACAATAGGAAAATCCAGGTTCACTGTCATTATCACCTACCACCCTCTAAATTCTATCCCATCACTCAAATATCAGAAAGGAGATTTGATACTCAAAATTCTCTGTCCTAGTATTTCTTGTTACCATCAGCTTCCTTATCGTAAAAGTAAGATTTCTTTATATACACATATCTACTTCCCGATCTCTACACAGAACCGTTTCTATTTAAGCGTTCATTGACTGATTCTTGCGAGCAGCACGTGTGCTGAGCGTTCTTCATGTGGGGCCCTCTCAACTCCGTGAGGTAGAGATCATTTATCATACCAGGTCAGAGAGGTGCTAAGAAATTTATTCTCCAGGCAAGAATACTGGAGTGGGTTGCTGTTCACTTCTCCAGGGGATCTTCCCAACCCAGGAATCGAACCTCGGTCTTCTGCCTCGCAGATTCTTTACTGACTGAGCTATGAGGGAAGCCCCAACTCCACTTTAGAAGTAAACATACGACGTATATACTGGGACATGATGAAATGTGTACATATTACCCTGGGCTTTGTCAGAAATAACTTTATGAAGTTACTGCATTATGCTGTACAGACTCCGAGTATTAAATATGTTAACAAAGATGAAGCATCTACTATAAAGTCAGGCACACAATAGTCAGGACACAGAGACTGCTATCACTGTAACTTCAGGACAACTGTTAGGCCTGCAAACAAATGACTACAGTAACGGGATATAGGAAAACTATTTCAGATGCTTCTATCTGATGAGATTTTACCTTGACAAGAGTGGTGATCAAGCGCAGAAAGGCAACAGTGACCCCATACTCGCCCTGGGGCTGTTCACTATTCATCAAGAGGTTTCCATACCCACCAGCATTCATCCCCTCAGCACTGGGAAAAAACAGAGGGACAAAGGGGAAAAAAACAATGGGACGCTTTCAATAAACTATAAATTCAATTTCAATAAACTGTAATAATTCCTGTTATTGTCTCGATGTCTTGGGCATAAAATGGAAAAGCCCTGCAAAGGAATTAATCAAATCTAGGCTACTTATTAACCAGGGGAAGCATTAAGGACCTTACTGATATACAACCTCAAAAGTGAAAAATCAAATAAACATGAAGCAAGCATGTTTGTCTTATAAACAAGAGAGAGCAAGGAGAGAATGCTCAGGTAGCAGGATGGAGCCTATGTATCAATAAATGGTGCACCAGCAAGCTCGCGTGGCCATTATACACGGGGAAGTACAGTGACCTCGGCTTAAAAAGGGGAAGTTGAGCCTCTGGATCCAGACACCCCTGGATTCTCTCGACTAGAAAGTTAACTTCCACATACCTAAGGTGGTTGCTGCTGGATGAGAAATACCTCTCTCCCTCAGCTTTAAAGACTGTGAGCCACATCAGTGCTTGCCTAAGGAAAGAGCCTCTGTGCCCCAAGTCCCATCACCTCCTTCGCCTCACCCTGACTCATTTCTGGTGAGAGGACTGAAAAGGCAAGCAGCAGAAATACACAGGCTCAAAGAAGCACCTTTGAAACTAATAAAGCTACTGAGATCTGAAATGTAAGTGACACTCCCTGGGAATACACTCTACCCCTAAGACCTGGCTCACCTGATCATCTGACTCATGTTGGAGACCTGGTGGGCCACGAAAGGCAAGAAGCCTGTGTGAAGAAGATCAGTCCAGACCTGGAGAGGGAAAAGGAGTCAAGTGTCTGTGGTGTGTCTTCAGGTATATGCCATGCGTGACATTTTTTGGCTGTTACGAAGACTGTGTCTCACCTTTGCTGGGTTCCGGGCCGCCAAAACAGTCAAGCAATTGACGCAAGAAGCAATGACATCCACAGGCGGGGAGATAACTGTCGTTAACCTGGTTGGAGAACAGTGCACTGTACTCAGTGAAATGAATCAAGTGACTTGCTCCATCACAAGTATTTTCCAGTCCTCTCTCCCCAGGTCCCTCCTGGCAGCAGGAAATGAAAATAGGAAATCCCTCTGCTGTGGACAGATATCACACCAGGGTTTCCCACCACGGGCTGCGTGCAGCCTCTGACCCCATGGGAGGGACCAGATGCTGACCGTTGCAGCAGCATGTAGACACGGGACGTGATGGGCAGGAGGCAGTCCGCTATCGACAGGTCTGTGCTGATGACCTTATGGACCAGGTCGATGATGGGTTTGACCCGCTGGCAGTGCTGAATCACATCTGAGGGGGAAAAGTTGTGATCTCAATGAAAACAACTCCTTTAAGATCATTAAATAGTCTCTGAGACCCAGATAAATGATGCTAACCACAACCTGGAAGGTTCTGGATCATATCTTGAAAGTCTCTGTCTTCCGGATCCTCTAACCGTGCCCATTTTTCTTCCCAGAGCGATCGCTCTCCGAGTTGAGCTCACCTGCAGTGGAAACGACATGCAGCAGCATCTCAACCTCACAGGTGAAGAGGGTCCAGCTGCTATACGAGTATTCCCAGCGCACCAGGTAGGCCCTATCGTCCAGCATCACCTGGCCCACAGTGCCTTGAGGTATGCGAAGGTTGGTCTGACCCCCTAAAAAAGAAAGAGAAATTAGTCTAATAGGAAGAGAAGATTCCTATGACAGACAGCAATATCTAATCCCACAGAGATGTACAGACTGTCTTCTTAGTACCCACTACTGTTACAGCTTTTTGCATTAAAAAGGGACAAAAACAAAAACTCTCAACTGTCATAGGGGAAGTGAGTCTTTCCATGTGTCTGAAAAACAATCGAGTGCAGAGTGGTTCTCCACTCACATGATGACTATAGAAAGACCACCTTACAGAACAGCAGGTGCCCGGGTCACCAGGTAAGTCACTAACGATGCAAAGATTAGAAGAGTAAGGCTGTGCCTCCCACATTTTATTCCTTGAGCACGTGGAATATGCAAGAGCTTACAACTGTTATCAGGTTACTCTCACACGCTGCCAGCAGGAAAGGAAATGGCTGTTTTTCTACAACTTAATTCAGCACAATCCATTCAAAAATTTTCTACCATTTTTCTCAAACTGGTAAAAAAAAATACATAAAATTCACCATTTTAACCATTTCTAAGTTGTCGGGCCAGTGGCATTACATACATTCACATGGTCATGCAACGTTCACTACCATCAATCCAAAGACCTGTTTACATCATGCAAATCTGAAATTCTGTACCCATTAACCTGTAATCTCCATTATCCGAGCCCCTAGCCCGTCAACCACCATTCTGTTTTCTGTCACTATAAACTGAACTACTCTAAGTACCTCATATGCATGGAATCGTACAGTATTTATCCTTTCTGGACTGTTCTACTTCACTTAGTATTGTGTTTTCAAGGTTCACCCATGTTATATATAGCATGTGTCAGAATTCCTTTTCTCTTTAAGGCTGAATACTCTTCCAAATTTTGGCTCGTAAGAAAACTTGGTGTCTTACCTATATATACTGCATTTTAGAAAATCCATTTCATCTGTCAGTGGACATGTATTTAAAAATTTTATTGCATACACCCTTTTATCCAACAACCCCACTTTAGGGATTCTATGTACTAAAAAGTAAAAGCACCAGGACATAAAGATATATATTCCCAGAGAAGCACTGTTTGTAGTGGCAAAAACCTGACATAGTCTACATGTCCTCTAAAAGGTGAAAGATAAAAAAATATGAAACATCAAGAATAATTATATAGTTACCAAAAAGAATGAGTCAGATCTACATGTAATAAAATCAATTTGTAGAATGAATCTGAGATGTATAAGAGGATACACACCACACTGTGAACATTAACTATCTGATGGAGACGGGCCTGAATAGAGATTTGAACGTTTAAAAATGTAGCTCTGCACTGTCTCCCTTGTAATAATGAACAAGCACTATTTTTGAAGTAACACACTCAAACGATGTAAAACAGTAAGAAACCAATAATTTAAGAGCAAATCAACAAGCACAGTGGAGGAGAGGATCCACTTTAAAGGTACCTGCCATGGAACACTAAAATGGCAGTAAAGTCAACACAGATGCCGTGGAAGAGGCCACCGAGCCAGGGTCATCTGTCTCTCTCACCTAGAGGGTAAAGGAGTTTGGGTGTTTGCCTCCGCCAAAGGGTTCCATCTTCATGGGAGATCACATCATGGGGCTTGTGCTTATAGAGTTCATTGTAGAAAGACATCTTATCCAAGAAACTATACACCTGCAAACATACAGGAAAAAAAACCTAAGAGCTATACATTTACTGAGGGACATTTAAGGGGCCTCCCATCTGCTTTTCTGCTCTTTTAGCCAGACTGTATATGTGCTGACTCTCAAACTTCCTATAAAGCCATCCCTAGGACTCTTCTGAGACTTGCCTCAGTACTCCTTGTGAAGTCAAACCCTTCTTATTCTTTAACACCCAACTCAAGGACCCTCTCACTCCACAGAGAGCTGTCTCTCCTGAACAGTATGGTCTTGACCATTCAGATGACATAAATTACATACCACTTGGCTTTATGGTTCTTATTTAGTCACTAGGCTGTGTCCAGCTCTTGAAACCTCATGGACTATAGTCCACCAGGCTCCTCTGTCCATGGGATTTCCCAGGCAAGAATACTAGAGATCTTTGTGACCCAGGGATCAAACCCAATTCCCTGCATTGGCAGGCAGATTCTTTACTGCTGAGCCACCAGGGAAGCCCACCTAGCTTTACTACTTAATTCTTATCTCCATTATTCTCTTCAAACTAGATATTAAGGAACTTCACATTTTGTCTTACTCCCACAATATCTACAATAGGTACTTAAGAAAATTTAATTTTATAGAACTGAGGAAATATCTTCAGCATTTTTCATTCAACTGCAGACTAATTCTTGCCATGGCAGTGGAACTGCAACATGAAAAGCAAAAAGGATTTCTAAAAAACATCTCCCATTCTATTTAGGCATCTAACTGAACAACCTACCTTCTTAGCAGTAGACTTCCCTGATACAAGGGCTCGAAGCAACTGCAGGAGTGGAGAGAGGAGATGGGGAAACATTCCACATACACTGTCCAGAATGATCCCAAGACCAGAGGTTGGTTCCTATGGCAGAAGGGGAGAAGTCACTGACCTTCATGTTATCCAGAAATTAACACATCTCTGAACTGCCCAGCAACCATAAGAAAATGTAAAATCAATCCTTTTCTTTAGGTAGACGGATTTCTCTAATAATTTAAAACTTCCATGTTAAACATCCAGTGAAAAAGGCTTCAACAACTGACTGAGTGAGACCCTGAAGAGAGACTACTGCTGCCTCCAGTGACCTCTGCTAGGCATCCTCACCACAGGAAAACACAATTTAGCTGTACATGATCTGCCTCCACTGATATGAACAGTGCCCACAGCCTGTCAGCAGTTAGCACCACACGTGAGCATCACATCCTAATCTGCATTTTGTTTTCCACACCTCAGGAGAAAGAGGGTGCAATACACAGGCCAATCACTCAGGCCATAGTTCAAAGAAAAGATTTATTCATCACCTGGGCCTTGAGGCTGCTGTCAACGCTAAGACTAAATACCAGTGAGAAACTGTTCTCTCCAAAGCCGAATCCTTACCCTAACCTGTAACAGTACTCTGAAAATTTCTAAGACAGTCACAGTCACCCAATGGTATGTTCAGGAATTAGAGCACTACTGGTGCCTGAGACTCCTGATGTGAAAAAAAGACTTGGAGGGTAGGAGAGAGGACACACTGGCTAATCATGTGGACTAGGGACTCAGGTCAGATAGAACTACATCTTGGCCCCATCTAGTGGCGGTGACTAGCTTGGGCATTTAACTTCCCATCTCTGAGCATCACATTTCCTCACACACAAAATTGAATATTATTATCTAATTTATCAATTTTTATATAGATTACATGAGAAAACAGACTTAAAAGCTTAGTATAAGAACTAAAAGAAATTCTGCTACAGAGAACACCGCAGCATGACTCCCTCTGACATACTTACTGTTCCCCAGAACAGTTCTGGGAGAGAAGGGTCTGCCAGGACTTCACATGCTGTGTCAATTACATCCTGTTGAGGAGGGAAGAAGAAAACGGCTTATTTTTCCTGGTTGAACCAGTCTTTTAGCTGCATTCTATTAAAATAAAAATATGAATAATGCCTTCATATACTATGTCAGAAAGAATTCTGGAATTAAAAAGTAAGGAATTGTAAGATGGTAAGCAAATTAACCTTTCTGAACTTCAAATTCTAACAGGGTAAAAATATTACCTGCTTCACAATGTTGTCCTAAGGATTAAATGTACGGGGATACAAACTGCAAATCTTACAATGCATGTAAATGTGAGGTACTACTAGGCCCAGCTTAGCTGAACCATCCCCCCATCTACTCTGTCCGTGGAAAAATTATCTTTTACAAAAGTGGTCCCGGTGCCATAGAAGTCTGGGATGCTGCTCTAGGGAACTAGTGGATGGAGACAGTGATGTGGTTTGTGGCTACCATAATTAACAGCATAGCTACAGACTAAAAGAAATCTGACATACTTATCAACCAATAATATATGGATCTAATTTATTTAGATCCTAATACAAACTTATGATAAACTCACGACATTTACAACTAGAAATTTGAGTCCTACCTTATTTGAAGATACGTTTTTCTAGATATGATAAAGGTTGTGAAGCTTCACTAAAATATTTGTATTAAGTAAATACTGTCCAGGATTCACTTCAAAATAACCAAGGAGGTGGGAGGGAGGTTCAAGAGGGAAGAGATACATGTATACCCATGGCTGATTCATGTAGCTGTGTGGCAGAACCCACAATAGTGTAAAGTAATTATCCTCCTAAAAAAAAGTAACCAAGGAAGGAAAGGGCAGAAATGAGCACAATCAGCTGTGCACTGATCATTTGGAAGCTGGTGATGGATCATGAGGGTTCATTACACAAATTTGTCTCCTTCAGTATATCTTTAAAATATTTCATTTTTTTAAAATACTGCACAAGAATTTATTAGCATCCATGGATGTTTGGGACAAATGCACTAAAAAATAAATGCAGTAAAAAATTAGGTGATAGAACAGTATATAGATTGTGACTCCATTTCTAAAGAACTATTATATTTTTACATTTGGAAGGGAATATATCAAACTGTTAACATAGGTTATCCTGTGTGGTGGGCTTACAGTTTTTTCTTTTTATCAGCACTTTCTTACTTTTAAATCACTAATATGCACCTTTTTATAATACAGTAAGTGAAAAACAGAGATAAACAGCAAATTATACTTGAAGTTTATGGGTCTGCATTGTATCAGCTCCAAAGGAGTATTTCGGGAAGAAGACTGCAAGCTGGGCAGTGTAGACAGTCTCATGAAAGCCAGACACTGACCTGCTGGTTGCCCAGGGTGTGCAGCTCCAGGGAGGTCAGGACAAAAGAAAGGAGTCCATAGACACACATGCACGCAGTACTGGTGGTACACTGTAACAACAAAGGAGTCAGGGTAGTTCCAAGTAACAACACTCTCCTCCAGGCTCGGCGTGATCCCATCACATTAATGTAGTCTCTCTAAACAAATGGGAAGAGAACCTGAGGCTTCACAATTTTCCTAACTTAGCCCCCAAATCAGGAAGACAAAGGAAGAAAGGAGAAAGCAGGAGCTGTACACGTCACAATGCAGCCGAGACCATCAAAAGGGAGCCCTTTTCAAAATGACCAGAGCTTCCGCAGGGTGGGGAGCCGCCTCCAGCCTACAGAAAGGACAGAGTCTCTATGTGCTGGTATGAACGAAGCAGCTGCCTCCACTGTCACTGAGATGTATCAATCAGTGCCAACAAGTTGGCTAAGGTTTCATTCAGCATGTCAAAACAAGCTGATTAAACCATGCCACTCAAACTAAGCCCCAACACAAGACTCAAAAAGAATTTCTAATTCATCCAGTTACAGTTGAATGAATAAGCCCTCTCCAAAGATTTATCCAGTCACTATGACCAAAGGTATAAGAGATACTTAGTGGCACAGCATACCACAATGGCAAAGGGTCAGACAGAGTAGGTTCAAGAGGGACCCACCAACTGCCAATTCATTGTTCCTGTGGGCAAACACCATCCCTTCTCAGTTTCAATTTCCTAACATGTAAAACAGGGTAATAATTCCCAATACACAGAAGTGTTGTGAGGATCAAACAAGATACTGTGCAGAAAATGCTGAGAACAATGTCTATCACAATAAAGGCTCTATAAAGGTTACAAAATTATCATTGTTATCCCCGTCACTGACAGTCATTATCACTATAATAATGATTCATCAACGAGCATCCACCCTGCTCTTTGCCCACTTGCATGCTCACGTCATTTCCCCCACTGGCCAGCGAGCGGAGCAGTCGGGTCAAGTACTGAAAGACATTCAGTTGGATGGCTGTCCCCCCTATCTTCCGGACCACACTGCTCGTCTCTTCTGGATTCAGAGTGTGACGGAGGAGGGCCCATGCCAAGAGCACTGGGGCATGATGCGGAATGTCCCCAAAGGTCAACATCAAACGGTCCATATCCTAATGGAAAGAGGATACATCCGTGTCACTTTAACACAAAGGGTCAAGACTCTCACAGAGGATCTTTCACTATGCTTAATAAGTCTTAATATTACAGTGGCCCCTCTCTCCCATTCTAACATTTTACTCTCCCCAAGCCCCCAGCCACTTCATTAAGACTCTTCAATTACTCTTCCCTTTACCCACAATTTTCTCTCTTGATTTTTAGTTGCATCAATTTAAGATGATAAAATATATGTTCAAATGGAAACTCCTAGAAAATGTCCCTGATCCTTCCAGAACTTTCTCAGATCTCTCATTTTCTATCTTTCTGTCCATCCTATCTCAATGTTCTTCCCTATTCCTCTTCTTTCACATGCTACATAAATGCAGACAACACCCAGGGTTCTGTCCTTGGGCCCCTTTTGTCCTTCTATCATCTCCCTGAGGGACTCTACTCTTTCTCAGAGATTGAACTATCACCGCTGTGCAAATAATTAATAAATCTCAGATTTCTTCCAAATCCAATGAACTGCTTTTTTAAAAAACCATGTATTTATTATATATTTGACCACGCCCGGACTTAGCTGCAGCACCCGGGACCCTGAATCTTCACTGTGGCATGTGGTCTCTTTAGTTGCAGCATGTGGGACCTTTAGTTGACTCAGGTGCAGTTCCCTGACCAGGGAGTGAGGCTGGGTCCCTTTGCCCTAGGTGCTTGGGAGATTTAGTCACTGGACCACCAGGGAAGTCCCTTAATTAACAGTGTAGAACCACAAATTCCACAATAAGGAAAATTTTATGTGGCAATATAGTTGAGTGGTTAAAAGCTTACTACTAACTACATAAACAGTCTGAAAAAATAAGAGGCTGTTTCAAGTTCACCTGACAAATAAGTCCATCCTGGGCAAACTGGTGCAGTTCTCTTCTGTCATCCAAAGCACACTTATGCAAGGATTCAATATCCATGCCTTCCACCAGGATAAGGGCACTGAAGTAGCTAGAAAAAAAACCGTATCATGGTGTCATACATGCTATTCTGAACCTCAGTGGAGAATAAGGTAAAATGTAAGACACTTCAGCATCAAAAACACGGAGTTATTTTACCTTCTTTTTTCATATTCAAGACTTTTAAACTCAGTAGGTATTTCACGCTTCCAGCACATCTCAGTCTGACCAGACATATTTTACTTTTCGGCTGTACCACATGGTTTGCAGAATTTTAGTTGGCCAGCCAGGGATTGCACCCGGGTCCTCAGCAGTTTGGGTGTGGAATCCTAACCTCTAGACCACCAGGGAATTTCCGTGACCAGCCTTATTTATATTATTTTAGTTTTAACTTTTATCTTTAAATTTTATTTATTTTTGGCCGCACTGTGCAGCACGCAGGATCTCGGTTCCCTGACCAGGGATCAAACCTGTGCCCCCCTGCAGTGGAAGCATAGAGTCCTAACCACTGCTCCACCAGGGAAGTCTACCAGCCATATTCTAAATGCTTGATAATCTCACGTGGCTTCTGCCCACTGAAGCACAGATCCGCTACTAAATGTTTCTACAGCCAACAATTGTATCTGGCCCAGATCAACTCAATGGTCAAATGTGTATCTTTGTTCATAGAGGAAATAGGCTCAAAATGTAGATATATCCATTTCCATAAAATTTAGAAGTCTATATACCCTATGACCTCAAAGAGGGCAGGGAACACACCTGTCCCATCTATCACTGTTTTCTCAGCACTTGCACTGTGCTTGGTCTGTAAGTTGCTCAATGGATTTTTCATAGAAGGAAACGATGAACCCTTAGATGAAAAACAGTAAGTAACAGAATAGAATGCGATACTTATTTTGAGAAAAGATATCCCTCTCAATCCAAGTCTTTACTCCCTGAATGACCTGGAAAGTGGTAGTACACTCATCTATTTCCCCAGCCATTAGTGAAAAATGTATCTAGCCCCTCCTCTCACCCGTTCACAAGACCACTCTAATATCAATGCTCTAAATACTGAATAAGTTCTAAGACTTCAATTCACTCACACTTACCCAATCCGATCCACAAAAGGATCCATGGTCTCATCTACCAGGTGCCTGTTAGTCTGCCTAGTACCAAATCCTTGCTCTTTAAACATCTTGGTTAACACCAATAGGTCACTAGGTGCCATCTCAAAGTATGCATAATACAGGAAAATAATTTCTAGCAGCATGGACTGCTCCCGAAGGCACTGAACAAACCAGCGAGACACCTGGCGCTCAGTCTGCAAAACCAATGAAGAAAAGTGAGTGGGAGAGAGATGAAGTCAGATTTTAAACACATTTGAATCCTTAAAGTTATTTTTATTAGGTAATACATGTATAAAAATGAAATTTAAAAGTCTTCTCCCTACAGTTTCTGTTGCCCAGGTATCCAAATCTATCCCCAGAGGCAACCACTGTTGGAGGTATTTGTCTTTCCTTTCGGCAATATGCCATACACTTTCATTCATTCAGACTAGTGGCTGCTGGGGGCCAGGTCTCACAGACTAACTGCAAACTTCTTAGGTAGACAGAAATGTTCTGTATATTGATCACAAAGGTGGTTACTGCATATAACTATATACAACTGCCAAAACTCAAAATGAGTGAATTTTACTGGATGCAAATAATACCTGAATAAAGCTGGGAGATGCTACAGATTACTCATTTCAAAATGTAAGTGTGGATGCATTTATGGAATAAACTCAAAGTGAAACTACTAGGTCAAGAAATATGTGCTTTTCAATTTTTAGATATTATCACAATGTTTTCCATTAAAAAATACAGAAATTCAAACAGTAAAATATAAGTGCCCATTATCCCAACCCTTGGATGTGTTTATATATGTTCATATCATTTGCCTGTTTTTTCTTCAGTCTTGCTTATTGATTTATAGGCATTCTTTCTATTTTAAGAACCCTTTGTGCTATGAATTTGTCTTTTGACTTTACTTATAGCACTATTTTTGGTGTTTTGCCTTATAAAAGTTTTTGATTTGACGCTGCTGAACTTATCTTTTAATAGCTTTTGAGTTTTACTTTTAAAAGTCTTATCCACTCCCCATAAAAACAAAATCACCTCCTATGTTTCTTCTAGTACTTCTATGGTTGAATTTTTAAAATTTAAATCATTGATCCCTGATTTTCCTCTGGTAGAAGGAATAAGAGAAAGAGATATAGTTGATTTTTCTCCAGAGGGTTACCCAGTAGTTCCAACACTATTGACCTGAATAACTTATTAATTAATTCAAAATGTCACCTTTACAATACACTTCCTATCAGCATTTGGTCCATACTAGACATTCTACTTAGTATGTGCTAGTCTTCAGTCTATTTACTCATGTACCAATGCCATCTTTAAATTATTTTAGTCTTATTTATAATAAAATTAATCTTCCTTTCTCAAAAATTTCCCAGTTACTGTTACTTATTTTTCAAATAAATTTTAGAACCGTATGTCTAGTTCCAAAATAAATGGCAAAGCAAATACTTGTTAGTACTTTTTCTAGAATCACACTAAATTTATAGGTTAAAATAAAGTCTGACACTCAGTGCTGAATTTTCATTTTCAAGAGTGTGCCATGTCTTTCCATTTGGTTATTATATTCCTTTCAGCATTTTAAAGTTCTATTCGCTTAAATTCTGGATTGTCATAAGCTTATTCCTGAGAAATTTGTGCTTTTGTTCTATAAGTGAGCCTTTTCTTCAATTAAATATTTTAAATAATTACTGTCTATATTTTGGCTGAATTGTTTTAATGAACATGTACTGTTTTCAAAACATAAAAGATTATATTCTAATTTATAAATCTATAAATGCAGATTGGTTTAAGATTTAGGATAAAGCAATTAGACCTAATGTCATACACTTAATAGATGAGGATAATGAAGATGAAATCTTGGGTTGAGAGTTTCATTAACCATTAAGAGAATATTTCGGGTAAGAAAAAAAAAATAAACTAATTGGGTTGACAAAGTCAAGAGAAAAGCCCAAATTAAGTAAATTAAGTACCATAGTTAATGTTTTGATTCATATGACATCTTCAAACTTTTCTAAAGAGTGATAATCTATAAATGTTTTAAGTTAGTAAGTAAATAATTTAACCTGGAGCTCTATAAGCAAAGATACACAATTTTCCAGAGTTACAGGAGGGCCCAATAACCACATACCATGAGATTTCCATGTGTCTCCCATGTTGGTGCTTCAGTTTTATAAAGCTCTTCAAACTGCTGTCTATATTTTGTAACTAACTCCTTTTCCAATTTATCCACACAGTCGGCATATTCAACCTTAAAAAAATTCAAAACAGGGTAACTTGCATCTTTAGTAAAAGGTAAATATTCAAATGAACAGAAATATCAATAAATTATTAAAAAAGACTAAATTTTACAGGGTAAAGAGAACCAAGAGGACTAAATGGGCTTACCCTGTAGGGGTGTCTTTCATCTTGGAAATAAGTGAGAAGGTGTAAGACACAACGAAGAATACAGGTTCTTTCATCATAGTAATAATCTGCAATCTGGGAAGAACCCAAAGATTCAAAATCAGTTACTCACCTCTGCATAGAAGATATTCAATTTTAAATTTACTGACAAAGAGATCACTTAAAAATGTGAAAGGAGAAGTTCCTGAAAAACTGCATATATAATTCCTTGAACTATATAAGAAATTACAGAAATGGAAACACAGTGTTAAGCCAAAAAAGCAAAAGATCTTCTTGAACTAGGATACAAGTAAAGTCATACAAGATAAAAGGAATTATTTAATAATAAAAATAAGTTTTCTAGCATGATTTCTTATTTCACCATTCAAGTAACAAATAATGCTATAAACTGACAGGCCAAATACATGAAAGCATATATAAAAATATCACTAGTGTATGTCCTAATTGCTTGCAACTGATGTTTAATGAGAACAGGAAACTACTTCAGAATTCATGGTCAAATTCCATGTTAAAATGAGATCCTATGCCCACTCTCACCATTTCTAGTCAACACAGGATTGAAAGTCCTAGCCACAGCCATCAGAGAAGAAAAAGAAAAGGTATCCAAACTGGAAAAGAAGTAAAATTGTCATTATATGCATCTGACATGATCCTATACATAGAAAACCCTAAGGATTCCACACAAAAACTACTGGAACTGATAAACAAATTCAGCAAGGTAGCAAAATACAAGATTAACATAAGAAATCTACTGCATTTCTTTACACTAACAATGAAATAATCAGGCAGGGAAAGTAAAAGAAAAAAACCCTTTTAAAACCACATCTAGATAATCAACAAGGATCTATGATAGAGCACAGGGAACTCTACTCAATATTCTATAATAATCTACATGGGAAAAGAACATGAAAAAGAATGGATATATATGTATTCATATAACTGAATAGCAAGAAGAGATAAGAAAGCCTTTCTCAGTGATCAGTGCAAAGAAATTGATGAAAACAATAGAATGGGAAAGACTAGAGATCTCTTCAAGAAAATAGATACCAAGGGAACATTTCATGTGAAGATGGGCTCAATAAAGAACAGAAATGGTATGGACCTAACAGAGGCAGAAGATATTAAGAAGAGGTGGCAAGAATACACAGAAGAACTATACAAAAAAGATTTTCACAATCCAGATAACCACGATGGTATGATGACTCACCTAGAACCAGACATCCTGGAATGAGAAGTCAAGTAGGCCTTAGGAAGCATCTCTACAAACAAAGCTAGTGGAATGATGGAATTCCAGTTGAGCTATTTCAAATCCTGAAAGATGTTGTGTGAAAGTGGTGTACTCGATATGTCAGCAAATTTGGAAAATTCAGCAGTGGCCACAGGACTGGAAAAGCTCAGTTCTCATTCCAATCCCAAAGAAGGGCAATGCCAAAGAATGCTCAAACTACTGCACAACTGCACTCATCTCACACACTAGTAAAGTAATGCTCAAAATTCACCAAGGCAGGCTTTAACAATAAATGAACCTCCAGATGTTCAAGCTGGTTTTAGAAAAGGCAGAGGAACCAGAGATCAAATTGCCAACATCCAGTGGATCATGGAAAAAGCAAGAGGGTTCCAGAAAAACAACTATTTCTGCTTTATTGACTATACCAAAGCCTTTGACTGTGCGCATCACAACACACTGTGGAAAATTCTGAAAGAGATGGAAATACCAGACCACCTGATCTGCCTCTTGAGAAATCTGTATGCAGGTCAGGAAGCAAGTTAGAACTAGACATGGAACAATAGACTGGTTCCAAATAGGAAAAGGAGTACATCAAGGCTGTATATTGTCACCCTCCTTATTTAACTTATATGCAGAGTACATCATGAGAAACGTTAGGCTGGATGAAGCACAAGCTGGAATCAAGATCGCTGGGAGAAACACCAATAACCTTAGATATGCAGATGACACCACCCTTATGGCAGAAAGCGAAGAGGAGCTAAAAAGCCTCTTGATGAAAGTGAAAGAGGAGAGTAAAAAAGTTGGCTTAAAGCTCAACATTCAGAAAACTAAGATCATGGCATCCGGTCCCATCACTTTATGGCAAATAGATGGAGATACAGTGGAAACAGTGGCAGACTTTATTTTAGGGGGCTCCAAAATCACTGCAGATGGTGACTGCAGCCATGAAATTATAAGACGCTTACTCCTTGGAAGAAAAGTTATGACTAAACCAGACAGCATATTAAAAAGCAGAAACATTACTTTGCCAACAAAGATCCGTCTAGTCAAAGCTATGGTTTTTCCAGTAGTCGTGTATGGATGTGAGAGTTGGACTATAAAGAAAGCTGAGCGCTGAAGCACTGATGCTTTTGAACTGTGGTGTTGGAGAACACTCTTGAGAGTCCCTTGGACTGCGAGGAGATACAACCAGTCCATGCTAAAGGAAATCAGTCCTGAATATTCATTGGAAGGAATGATGCTGAAGCTGAAACTTCAATACTGTGGCCACCTGATGCGAAGAACTGACTCATTGGAAAAGACCCTGAGGCTGGGAAAGATTGACAGCGCGAGGAGAAGGGGACAACCGAGGATGAGATGGCTGGATGGCATCAGTGACTTGATGGACATGAGTTTGAGTAAACTCTGGGAGTTGGTGATGGACAGGGAGGCCTGGTGTGCTGCAGTCCACGGGGTCACAAAGGGTCGGACATGACTGAGCGACTGAACTGAACTGATAACTGAATCACTGTGCTGTATACCTGAAACTAACACAATATTGTAAATCAACTATACTTCAATGTACAATTTTCTAAAAAATTAATAAATAAAAAATCACACCAAAAAAATAAAATACTCAGGAACATACCTTACCAAAGAGGTGAAAAACTTATAAGCTGAGAACTATAAAATATGAAACACTGATAAAGGAAATTGAAGATGATTTAAAGAAATGGAAAGATATTCCATGCTCTTGGACTGGCAGAGTTAATATTATTACAATGGATTCTTTACTGTCTAAGCGACCAGGGAAGCCCATTAAAATAGCAATACTACCCCAAAACAATCTACAGATTTAATGAAATCCCTATGAAATTACCCATGACATTTCTCATAGAAGTAAAACAAATAATACTGAAATGTATATGGAACCATAAAAGACCCAGAATTGCCAAAGCAATTCTGAGTAAAAAGAACAAAACTGGAGGCATCACGTTCCCAAGCTTCAGACAATACTGCCAAGCTACAGTAACCAAACAGCATTGCATTAGGACAAAAATCGACATATGATCAATGGAACAGAACAGAGAGCCCAGAAATAAACCCACACACCTACAGTCAATCTTCAAAAAAGGAGGCAAAAATATACAATGAAAAAAAGATAGTCTCTTTAGCAAGTGGTGTTGGGAAAGCTGAACAGCCACACGTAAATCAAGTTAGAAGTTACGATACTTCCTCATACCACACACAAAGATACACTCAAAATACCATAAAGACTTAAATATAAAATATGATACCATAACAACTCCTAGAATAGAACAAAGGCAAAACATTCTCTGATATAAATTGTAACAATGTTTTCAACACTTAGATCAGTCTCCAAAGGCAACAGAAATAAATAAAAGCAAAAATAAACAAATAGGACCTAAGCAAAGTCACAAGCTTTTGCACAGCAAAGAAAATCATAAACAAAATGAAAAGACAACTTTGGAGGTTGGAGGAAATAAAGAAATTAAAAAATTCAAATTAGTCCTACTGCATTTACACCTACAGAAAAATATCCATGGACCAGTTCCCATTTCCAGTGGCTGAAGAATCTGTCATGGAAAAAGGCTTCAGTTGGGTCCAGTGGAAAGCCTCTTGTTTCACAAATGAATTAATGAGCTTGTTCATTACGACATCAATGCTTACTCAACAAGAAGTCAAAGCCAGCAGTGCTCAGGAGAACTCGGTCAAGAAGCTGTTGCCCAATGATGTAAATCAAAGAATGGAAATGGTGACTAGCACTGACCTTCAGGATTAAGGCCTGGCTCTGCCTCTCATCTTGCAGCACCGTCTGAAGGAAGAAAGAGCAGTCAAAGAGCCATCTTATAAGCAAAATAAATTAACAGAAAAAAAGGTAAGTATCTTCACCTTATCCTTCAAGATTAAAACTGCTCATTCATCTCTGGATATGTTTTTTACCTAAGTATATCCAAGTCTGTGCTTAAATTCCTGCCGCTCTCCTCTGGCCTCAGTTTTCTCATATGAAAAATCACGGGCTGGAAAGGCTAGACGTTATCTCAGGTCCTTTTCAGCTCAGACAGCCTGTGATTCTATGATTAACATATTAACCTTTGGCCTTTCAACCCCTCCACATCTGAGGATGGACACCAACTTAAGCATACCTCTTTTAAAGTTTACAAGGTTTTTCCTGAGAATGGCTGTATCTAATCACCCATCTCTGCTGCAGAGAACTGGTACCAAAACCATATGAAGTGTCTAAAATCAACAAGGAAAAGGATAAATGCAGGAGAAGGAAGCTGGACATAACTACAAACCTTTAGTGAGTCCCGAGTACCTCTGTAATCCTCTTGAAGGTAACACTGGAGTAACTGCACACTCTGTTCTTCATCAAGACCCTACAAACAGAAGCCATAAGGGAGGAACAGTCACCTCGGGTCAGAAACCACACAGAGCATGCAAAGCAACCTGAAGTTCTGTCCTCTGGAATAAACACAGAACTTGAATAAACAAAAATTCTTTTAAAAGATTTCATAAACGTAACAGTTTTAACTCAATAGGAGGAAAAAGGAGCAGCCACTGACGTGCAATTTACAGCCAATTAAATTTACATGTCAGAAACAACTGTGCTTATTCACCAAGCACATTAACATAGCATGATCTGGGTTTCCAAAATTAAAAGGAAGCAACTATGTATTTAAATATAGTCTAGTCAACTTGAACACCACAAGCATGCTGAAGACGACTCTATGATGTGCAATAAACAGGATCAGGCAACTTGACTTGTGGCTTTTAGTAAGAAGAGTTGCTGCCTGGGCATTTTTGAAATATAATATGCTCTATTTAACTCTAAAACTGAATTAAACTGAATTTTCACCAACAATCACTAACAGTAAAACCATGCATATCCACCTTGCAGGTAATAAACTGAAGCCAGTGCTAATTTTTACTCACCAAAAACTTGCTGATTCTTAAACCCAGTTCCTTCAGTGGTGAAGCTACATCTTTACTAGCTTTCACTTTTTCAGCTGAACTTGGACTATGAAAAGAACAGTGAATCATTTTTTCATTCTCAATGACTCTCTAGGGGTTTTAAATGAAAATACTTAACCTTTCTCTGCTCTTTAGGTGCCTAGAAAACACACACACAAGTTCATCTCTACAGATTTTATAACACAAAACTATGTCTAAGTAATAAATACAGTATATGTCTGTTACAAACTATAGTTGTAATTACATTATTTGTAGTTATACTTAGTGACATTATTTTGATCCTTAGAACTATCCTGGAAGGCAAACATTACTATCCCCATTTTGCAAATGGAATTACCAACACTTAGGAAGAATAAATAACTTACCAAAAATCTCACAGCTAATAAAGTTGACGTGAAATTTAAAACCAGGTCTGTTAGCATACATACATATATTACCTAGCTATGTCCACTGGGAAGGCCTAGATGCTACAACATCCCAACAGCAGCGAACACACCCAGCACCCGGATCTTTATTTCTAACATCATTCTCTAATGAAAGGTATTAGGACTCCTTGGAGAAATGGCTGAGTCTAGAGCTGGGGTGGGGAAAATACTAGATGAGCCTGGAGCATCTTGTAATGCCAAAGAGTAAGAAAATACTCAGAAAACAAAAGGATGGGGACATATCAAAAATCTGAAAGGATGTCCCATGGCCAAAGTTAGAACAGGTATAAACAAAGTATGAAATAAATGAGTCCACGATGATCTAAATAAATGAAAGAGTGAATAAATATATACATAAAACAAATGGGGGAGAAGGGAACAATCTTCCTTACAGAAGTTCAGTAACACACATACATGCTACCCCTTTCAGGAGGTGGTTTAATCCCACTACACCCCCCACACTCAAAGTAGGCTATACCAAGTGACTCACTTCTGATAAATAGAGGAGGGGAAGAGGAAAGTGACTTTACAGAGTAGACATCTGGCAAACGCCACCTTACCCAAGTGAGCAAGGTTAACATCACCAGTGACTTCATGTGGGTAACATGTATCCTCTGCCATGATATGATAAGAATGAGACTTCACCACTGTGTATTCTTTCCAAAAACCCACCACCTCAATCTAATAATAATAATAATAATAATAATAAATCATACAGTTCTAAATTGAAGGCATTATACTACAAAATACTTGACCAGTCTTCCTCAAAACTATCTGAAGTCGTGAAAATCAAGGCAAGACTGATGTACTGTCACAGCTAACAGCTAAGGGGACATGACAACTAAATATAATGTGATTCCCTGGTCTGAATCCTGAAATAGAAAGAAGACATTAAAAAAAAATGTCTTTAATGGCTAAAAATCTGTGTTAAATTCAAATTAAGCCTGCAGTTTTAAAAGAAAAAAAAAAGTCTGTCAGACTTTAAATCTCATATTATTACAAAGGGAACATTTATCTTAAAAAAAAGAAACTCATACCACAAATGCCCATTCTGTGAACTGAAACATATTGTTGTTGGATTTGTTTTTTTAAGAGAGACTCTCACATTTCACAGAAAATCCACAACACGAAGGCTACTATAAAGTTAAACAACAAGCTCTGAAAGAGGCAACACAGAATGATGATTAAGAACACAGACACTGGAGTAAGACTGCCAGGTTTGAATCCTGGTTCTACCACTTACTAGCTGTGTGACCTTGGGCAAGTTACTTAACCTCTTTGTGTCTCAGTTGCCCCATCTGTAAAATGGAAACAATAATAAAAATACCTAAACGTGATAATATAGTGCTTATCTTCTTTAAGTTCATCTATCCTAGATACTTAGTAAAGTATTTACGGATAAAAAAAACATGGTATCTAGGAGTTACTTCAATGTAACTATGGCAGACGGGAAAAAAAAAGTTCTTCACTAACATAAGGGAATGAAGATGGAAGGCGACGATGTAATAAAATCCAACAGGTGTTCAGAAATAGAAGGGAAGTGAGGGCAACTTGGGAACTATGAGGCATAACAGAATGAGATCTGGACTAGGAATTAAGAGAGTCTGGGCCTATAAGGTTTACTCTCTTTTTAACCACTTTATATTTTATTATTCTTTTCCACTGCCCAGCAAAAAAAAAAAAAAATCTATATATTCAAACAAAGAATAAAAATATTACCTATCTCAAAGGGCTGTTGTAAGGATTAAATAACTTACTGTAAGTCTAGTGCTTAGAGCAGTAATTGGTACACAATAAACAATACAGAAGTGTCAGCTGCTATTCTCCTTGCTCACTGCTATATCCTAGCATTTGGTGCTGACAGTTTCTCACACAAACATGATGGACTGAAATAAATATTAGGAGTATTAATTGAGTATTTAATAAAGCCTCATTCCCAATACTAGGGTTATATAACAGATTCGACAAAACTGTATTTCTAAAAGGATTTTCCTTTTCTTCAACAGACAGAAAAAAATGTGCCATACTCTTTTTCCCTGGTTAACCAAATTATGTTCTCTCTGGTCTAACTAACCCATTAATATCATAAAATCCTACATGAGGTATATTATCATATGTGAAACAGATCGCCAGTCCAAGTTCAATGCATGAGACAGCGTGCTCAGGGCTGGTGCACTGGGATGACCCTGAGGGATGGGATGGGGAGGGAGGGGGGTTCAGAATGGGCAAGATATGTACACCCATGGCTGATTCACAGCAAAAACCACTACAATACTGTAAAGTAATTAGCCTCCAATTAAAATAAAAAATAAAATAAAATCCTACATGAGGATGGTTTCGTCTATCCCAGGTTCCTCGGGGAAATTACTCAAATGAGACCCACAGAATAGCCATACCTGGGAGGTTTATAGTAAGAAAGTCCTTCTAACAGCCGCTGCCAATGTTTATTCAGCTCTGCCTCAATCTGATTCTGGGAAAAAAAGAAGGAAGTTATACCAATGCGATTTTAATCAGATTCTACGATCACACTGAAGATAACATATTCCTTTGAGTCTTTTTAACATGCATCTTTCCCCACAGCTGAAATAATTTTGAATATAGAATTCTGTAGCCTGCTTTTCTTTGCTTAACATTCTAACATAATGATTTAACCTTATTATGAAAATCTTGATAAACATCCTTTCTAGTGGTTGCATAATATTTTATCAAGTGACTAGATCATAATTCATTTACCATTCTTCTAATATTAGATATACTTAAGCTGGCTGTAATTCTTTATTCATATGAATAATACTATGGTAAAGAGCTTGTGCCCAAAATTTCTTCAGTACTTCTTTCTTTTAGATATATTCTCAGAAGTGGATTATCAGAAGAGGGCATACAAAAAAATGTTAAAACTCTAAAAAAGATGTAACATTTATTATGTTAATTATAATCACAACACTAGTAATAACTGAACGTCATCTTAACACTTTAGGGCTTCCCATGTAGCTCAGCTGGTAAAGAATCCGCCTGCAACACAGGAGATGCCGGTTCCATTCCTGGGCAGGAAGATCCGCTGGAGAAGGGACAGGCTACCCACTCCAGCATTCTTGGGTTTCCCTGATGGCTCAGCTGGTAAAGAATCTGCCTGCAACGTGGGAGACCTGGGTTCGATCCCTGGGGTGGGAAGATCCCCTGGAGAAGGGAATGGCTACCCACTCCAGTAGTCTGGCCTGGAGAATTCCAGGAACTCTACAGTCCACAGGGTCGCAAAGAGTCGGACCAGACTGGGCAACTTTCACTTTTGTTTTAACACTTTATCCTTACAGTGTCAGAAATGTGGGATGAACATGAAGAATTGTTCTTTACTAATTATACACTTGGAAATGCCCTAAAAACCTCAGCCTGTGACCTAAGCAGCTAGCTAAGTGGAAAAGGACGAAAAGGCAAGTCAGTATGAGATAGAGGAAAGATCTGAGAATCTTTCCTAGCCTGCAGTGGTAAAATGGCTTTTGTACCCCTACCCTCAGCAGCCAATCAAGTAGCACTGGTATCTTTTTAGAAAAGGAATCACTAAGATACAAGGAAAAGTAGAGACTTGGAAAACTTCAGCAACTAGGCTGTAAGACAACACTGCATTTCAGTAGAGAGAACTGGGGAATGCATAATGCTTCTTTTAGAAATATAATGGGAATTAATTTTAGGAATAAAAAAAGGTGTTTACTTCCTATTTCAAAGAGAAGGAGGAAGATATTTTTTGGTAATAAAAGCTACACAAAGAACCACAGAATCCATCCAAGAACATACCACTTACCAGTTCTCTCAGAGCTGACCTTCCTAGCAGAATTGTCCACAGTTCTCTACTGCTCCTGAAAAATGATAGAAAGCAGAGGTAAGTTTCCTCTTTTGGAAAAAAAAAAAAAGTATATTTTAGAATTAATGAAACATAGTAATTAATGAAATACAGTACATCTTCTATGCTAAGAAGATGCTTCAATTTAGTATTTCTGTCTCCTCCCTTTTCATTAAAATGTAGTGACTAATAAGGAACAAGAATCTAGAAAAAGACTAATCTATTTCAGGACTCCCATCACCTCCAGAAATACATGATATAATGTACTTTCTCAATCAAGTGAAGTCTAACAGTCATTACAAATGGCACTACGTTCACTCACTCCTTAATGAAGTCCCACTAGGTGGTATCTGCAGTGCTGAATACAGAAGCCAAATAAAAACACAGGAGAGGTGGGGCCAGGTCTTGGTGTCAAATGGTGGTCTCCAGCGCAGCTCACCCCAATGAGCACTCCCTAGTACCTGTGCCACCAGTGTCCCTGACCCCACAGTGAGTCACAGTTGCCCCCCCCACCCTGCCCGCCTCCCCAGAAAGACCCTCCAAGACGATCAGCTCATCACTCAACAACATGCATATGAAGATTTCTGGAGAAATGTGCCATCTCTGGGAAATATGGAGACTGAGATGAAAAAAAAGTAAGTCCTTCAATAAAAGTACATCACAGCAAGAGGACAAAAAGCATGAAGGAACATGGTGAACCGGTGCATGTATCGCCCAGAACAGCCTCTGCCTTCTCTTTAGCATGGAGCCACAAAAGCAAATTCCGCTTCCTACATCATACTTTCATATATGCTTTGCTCAGATTCACCAACTATTACTTATTATTTTCTTTCTCCCTCTTTGCATCTGTATAATTATATATAATACAAACATGCATATATCTGCATATGTGTACACATGCACACATTTCCCCAAAACTATACAAAATCGTACTCGAGACACATTCCTTTATCTGTAAACATTTCAGTGTGTTTTTCCTAAAAGCAAGGACAACATCTTACACAGTCCAACTATCAAAACCAAGAAATTAGAACTTTCCTGGTAGTACAGTGGGTAAGAGTCCACCTGCCACAGAGGAAGGAGACTGGCAAGCTACATTCCATGGGGTCGCAAAGAGTCAGACACAACCGAGCGACAAAGCACAGCACAGCCCAGTCAACGCAAGGGGCACGGGTTCAATCCCTGATCTAGGAAGATTCCACGTGCCATGGAGCAGCTAAGACTGTATACCACAACCACTGAAGCCTGCATGCCTAGAGCCTATGCTCTGCAGCGAGAAGCCACCGAAGCCCACACACCGCAACAACGAGCTGCCCCCAGTTGCCGCAAGCAGAGGAAGCCCAAGTGCAGCAAAGAAGACTCAGCGCAGCCAATAAATAAATAAACGGGGAAAAAACCAAACTGATACCAGAAAAGAAAGCACACATATAGTCCCTGCTCCCATCCAGTGAGCTCTTCAAATATACTCCCAACTATGTGCTAACCCCATTTCCTTCCCTCAGCCATGCCTTCGGAATTTCAGGAAAACTTGCTTTGTGTTTTGTTTTTTTTAATCTACAATTAAATTTCAAAATGCAGCCATTAAGAAATTATCTCAAGAAAGGATTATAAAAAGCATAGGGATTATATTTGGGGAGATTCTAAGTAAGCCCTAGAAGAGTTACCTGAAACAATTAACACTGTTTGGAAAGCCTATCTTCAGAGAGAAGATGAAAGGGTCCTAATAAAATATATTAGACAGTTAACAAGAAGAATGCAAGTTATATTAACAATGAGGATAAATTGAAAAATCTTTTCCTCATCAAGGCAAAACACAAAGCACTAGCCCTATCTATTTAAAAATGGTCTTTCAGGATTTTTCCATCAAAAGAGGATTAAATTAGACATCTTAAAATCATAAATCTCTCTCCTAAGGGTTAATGCTATTAACAAAACAACTTCGATACTGCTGAATCAATAATCACCAACTCCCACAACTGCACTGTGGAATCACTATAAATCATTTTTCTGATAACAAGAAAGCATTCACTATTTTAAAATTAGGAGATTAGATCCAGCTGATGGAACAACTATGTCCCTTTGTACTGATAAACTACATTAAAAGGTATGACTAAATCAAGCCCTAAGAAATTAAAGACAGAAGCAAGCTGTTTAAAGAAATGTATAGTAAATTTTTAAAGAATGCCTTTTGTAAAGACAATAAGCATCTAACTTATTTGTTTGATCTGACTTAGCAAAAAATAAAGGGAGGGCTTTATTTAAAATGTCATATACTGAGCAACTTGACTTCGTTCACTTCTTACTTTATCATTGGAGAAGGAAACGGCAACCCACACCAGTATTCTTGCCTGGAGAATCCCATGCACAGAGGAGCCTGGCTGGACACGACTGAAGTGACTAAGCAGCAGCAGCATACTACTTTCACTTTACCCAAGACAGCTTCTGGTTTGCACCAAAAACATCAGGTATCTATCATATAATAAATAGCTAACAATGGGGCTAACAGTATCCCACAATTAATGGAAAGAAATTTATTATTAACTGAAGGCTCTGGTATGCCTGAGTTAAATTACTCTTTCTGGATCGTACATCTTCCAATTTCAGAAGCGTGGGCACCAGTGAGCTCTAATTTATCGGCATTTGCCTTCAGAACTTTGATCTCTAGCTAACTAGGTACCAGTGATTCCCAAGAGACTCAGAATACCACCACCTGTACTCAAGGACCACCTCCCAGGATCCAGAATTCTTTGTTTACTCAAATTCAAGCTGTGGGTTATTTGTTACACCAAAATCCATACAGTTCAAACAAACAATTTCCCAAGAGTGTTTCTCAGAATGAAGTTGGTCCTCAGGCCAAACAGCCAAATCAGCTGAAAACAATACAGTAACATTGCAGAACCCTGGTCATTCCCAGAATCACACTTTCTCAGAGGTTAGGCTTGGGAAATCTACATTTTAAAATCAATTCCTAAATCACCACTGCTGGAGGGCATCAGCTTGTCTCAGAGGAGCAGGTCAAAGACCTGGTCAGTATAGATTTTTTTTTTGCCTTTTATGTCTGACATATCGGCTTTTTGGGGGGGTGGAGAGGGGAGAAAAAGATTCTGCTACAAAACAAGACTGAAGTAATGCAGTAACTTTTATACTTACTAATTAAAAGAAGAAAAAAGCTATTTCTTTAGAAATATTCTCATTTGCAAAACCAAGTCATAGCATGATCTTTTTGTTATAAGGTGTCAAAAATAATGTTTATTGAAAACAAGCTGGATAACAAGATGAGCCAATATTTACTGAGCAGTTATGTGGGGGACTGTGCTAAGTCTTTAATGCTTTGTCTTACTGAATATTTCAACTGACCTATGAGGCAAATACTATCCGTATCATCTCATCAGGAAACTAAGGTTTCAGAGTGGTTAAGTAACTTCTGTAAGGCCACAAAGCTAATATTTAATGGAACCAGGACTTGAACCTAGGCTTGCAAGACTCCAAAGTTTAATCATTATAAGACAGGGCCTCAAGTTGCATCCAGGAATTCACTCTGCAAGCAGGTAAAGACTGAGGTGAAGTTTTCTGTCCTACGGTGGTATATCATACTCTAATACCGGGGCTGACACACAGCAGGCCACCTCAATGAGAAGCCTGCGCACCACCACAAAGAGTAGCCCCTGCTCACCACAACTGAAAAGAAAAAAAAAAGCACACACAAAAGCAGTGAAGACCAGCAGAGCAAAAACTAACAAATCAATTAAAAAAAAAAACAAAACTCTGAGTCCCTTTCAGAGCTGCAAACTAACTGGAACAGAAAAACTAGAAAGAAAAATTACATGCACAAGTGTCAAGACATGGCAGAACAAAAGAAAACTGTAGCTTATTAGGAAGGGAATCATCCTGGAAATGAGTGTTACTGGCTCCTCGATTCCTACACATTTATGATCTAGGAATAACGGAAGGCAAATAAGTCTAAGACCTTCACAACACTCATAAACTTAGTGTTGGGAATGATAAAGGATGTTAAACATAACACATTCAGCTAAAAAGTAGAAAGAACCAAAGGGCAGGACCCTAACAATTAGACACTACAAGGAATATAACCACATAGGACAGAAAAGTCAGAGAAGACAGTGATCACTAGGAACTAATCCAGGGATTGAAGAAAGACTTCACCTCAAACTGAGACCTGGAGGTTTGAGCAGATGATTCTCAAGACTTAACAGACAAGACTGGAATTGAGATGTCCAATTCAAGCCTCAGGGTAACATTATCTACATATACTTTCAAGAAATGAAATAAGTGCTACAGTATCTGTCATTTATTTGCACAATAAGTAAATAAATTTGAGATAAGTACAAACTAAGGCACAGAAATTAAATAATTTGCCTCAAAAGTGAGATTCAAAAAATTTATTGACTTGCAGCTCAATGTTCTAGCAGACAACATGGAACTCCACTTCTATAAAAGCTGGAGTAGGTGGAAATAGGAAATAATCAAAGATATCCACGTGGTTGGAAACCTCTGGATGAAAGCAACTAAGAGATTGGAAATACCACGGAAGTAAAAATCCCTTTCATTAAAGAAGCCGCTTTGCCCTGCAGGAGCTAAACTTTACCCAAAATCCACAAGGACTGTTAAGATAAGCCTGAGAAAAGGAAAGCACGGGGACCACAATGCTGCCCGACATAAGAGCTGACATGATACAACGGCAGGAGGAAGAAGCAAACCGGTTCTCACCAAGTTCAGAAGCAGTTGAATGGAAATTCCAAAGATGAAAATCTCACTCGAACAGAGAGGTGAAAGAAGTGACAAGTGGAATAAACATTTACGGAGAGTCTATCACTGCTCTTCTGGGTGTTGCGGCTACAGCAGTGAAGTGAAGAGGACAAAAAAGTGGGGAGACGTTGCTGGAACAAGGGGGAAAAAAAGTGGCAGGGCGGTTGGGCGGGACGGGTGGAAGGGAGAATGGAGAACACTTTGAAGCTGCAAGTGAGAGATGCAAGTGCGGCGATCCGGCTAACGCTTCCGAGTGGGACACTCCAGTTGGGAGCTGGGTGTGTGAGTCATCTGTAAATTACAAGGTGCCTCCCCAGAGTTGTGGGAGTTCAAGGAGATAACGCGGAGAACCAGAAAGCGCGTCGCCAGGGTTTGGCGCTAGTAAGAACTGTCTTTTTAATATTTTCTCTTCCTGTCCTTTGAAAGCCCAGTAACAGCGCCCGGGATGCCGACTGAAGGAATCAATGCAAGAGAAAACGACTAGATGGATGAATGAAAGAGCGGTGAAAAGAGGGCAGAAACCCCAAGGAGATGGTTCCGCCACTCGCGAAACCTCCCGGCGAGAGCACATGGGGGAACCGGGGGAGAGCCCGCCGGGCACGGGAGGCTGCGGCGGGGACCGGGCGGGGACCGGGTGGGGGCTCCCCCGGGCAACCGCGAAGCGCCCTGTCGCGCCTCGAGGGAGCGTCACACCGGACAGGAAGCGCGGTGAGGGGGGGAGGGGGCGCCGAGGGACGCGCCGCCGGGAGAGGGGAGGGAAGGAGAAGGGCCGGGTGAGGAGACGGGAGGCCGGCGCCTCGGGAAGCGGGGAGGCGCCGGCCCCCCTTTCACAGAAGTCGCCTCATATCCCCGCGCGCGGGGACCGTTTGGCCGTAACCGCCTCCCGTCCCGGCGCCCGTACACCTAGCCGGCCTTCACCCTGCCACTGCCGCCACATCTCGCCCTCAACTCCCGCCCCGGCTTGCGCTTGGCTTGGATCCCGCGCCTCAGTCATCCCCGCCGACTCGGCCCGCTCCGCACCTCACACACGGACCGCCGGCGGCAGCCGCCATCTTCGCGCGCGCGCGCGCCCCCAGCCCCGCCCCCAGACGCCACGCCCACGTGACCGCGCGCTTCCAGGGCGTGGACCGGGTTTTCGTCACGTGGGTGCGGGGGCGGGGCCAACATGGCGCTGCCGGGAGAGGTGAGGAACCCTAAGCAAGCGCGGCCGAGGCTGTGAGGGAGGTGGCAGAGGGGAGACGTCTACGCCGTGAGTGGGAGGTGGTGGAGGAAAGCCTGACGCCGACTCCCAGGCGGCATAGAGTGGCCTACAGTGGAGCTTCCCTTCTGGAGGGAGCTGGAGAACGGAGAAAGAAGGTGCTGGCAAGGCGAAGCTACTGCTGTCTGCCGGACGGGGGTTAAAGGGCCAGAGTCCAAGGCATCCCTAGTCACCCCGGTTTTCCGTGGGTCCGGAGTCTAGAGACATGACCCGAGAGTGCGCTCCCCCGACCCCTGGGTCCGGGCCTCCGCTGAGTGGCTCCGTGCTGGCAGAGGCGGCGGTGGTGTTCGTAGTGGTGCTGAGCATCCACGCAGCCGTGTGGGATCGATACTCGTGGTGCGCCGTGGCCCTCGCGGTGCAGGCCTTCTACGTTCAGTACAAATGGGACCGGCTCCTACAGCAGGGAAGCGCGGTCTTCCAGTTCCGAATGTCCGCGAACAGTGGCCTACTGCCCGCTTCGGTGGTCATGCCTTTGCTAGGACTGGTTATGAAGGAGCGCTGCCAGGCTGCGGGGAACCCATATTTCGAGCGGTTTGGAATTGTGGTGGCGGCCACGGGCATGGCAGTGGCCCTCTTCTCCTCAGTATTGGCCCTGGGCATCACTCGCCCGGTGCCCACCAACACCTGCGTCATCTCGGGCTTGGCTGGAGGCGTCATCATTTACATCATGAAGCACTCGCTGAGTGTCGGCGAGGTGATCGAGGTCCTGGAGGCCCTGCTGATCTTCGTGTACCTCAACATGATCCTGCTGTACCTGCTGCCTCGCTGCTTCACCCCCGGAGAGGCGCTGCTGGTCCTGGGTGGCATCAGCTTCATGCTCAACCAGCTCATCAAGCGCTCTCTCACTGTGGTGGAAAGCCAGGGGGACCCCTTGGACTTCTTCCTGCTCGTGGTAGTGGTAGGCATGGTGCTCATGGGCATCTTCTTCAGCACCCTCTTTGTATTCATGGACTCGGGCACCTGGGCCTCTTCCATCTTCTTCCACCTCATGACCTGCGTCCTGGGCCTTGGCGTCGTTCTGCCCTGGCTGCACCGCCTCATCCGCAGGAACCCCCTGCTGTGGCTTTTTCAATTCCTCTTCCAGACAGAGACCCGAGTCTACCTCCTAGCTTATTGGTGTCTGCTGGCCACCATGGCCTGCCTGGTGGTTCTGTACCAGAATGCCAAGCGGTCATCTTCCGAGTCCAAAAAGCACCAGGCCCCCACCATTGCTCGAAAGTATTTCCACTTCATTGTGGTAGCCACCTACATCCCAGGTATCATCTTGGACCGGCCCCTGCTCTACGTGGCCGCCACCGTATGTCTGGCTGTCTTCATCTTCCTGGAGTACGTGCGCTATTTCCGCATCAAGCCCCTGGGCCATACCCTGCGAAGCCTTCTGTCCCTCTTCCTGGATGAACGAGACAGTGGGCCGCTCATCCTGACCCACATCTACCTGCTCCTAGGCATGTCTCTTCCCATCTGGTTAGTCCCCAGGCCCTGCACACAGAAGGGTAGCTTAGGAGGAGCCAGGGCCCTAGTGCCCTATGCAGGCGTCCTGGCCGTCGGTGTGGGTGACACTGTGGCCTCCATATTCGGCAGCACCATGGGGGAGATTCGCTGGCCTGGAACCAAAAAGACTTTTGAGGGAACGATGACATCTATATTTGCCCAGATCATTTCTGTAGCTCTGATCTTAATCTTTGACAGTGGAGTGGACCTGAACTACAGTTATGCTTGGATTTTGGGATCCATCAGCACCGTATCCCTCCTGGAAGCCTACACTACACAGATAGACAATCTCCTTTTGCCTCTGTACCTCTTGATATTGCTGATGGCCTAGCTGCTGTACATTAGCGATGGAGGAAGCAGGGACATGGGGAGGACCAATGGTCCCCAGAGCAGCCAGCCACTTGGGCTTGAAAAGCCAAGATAGGAAGAAGCAGATTTAATTTTTCAACTGATTCAGATTTAAAATAAAAATCAAAGCACTCCTGGTTTTAGTTTTGCTGATATTTAAAAATGCAAAAAGGCTTTAAAGTCTAGTGCAACAGCTCATAGAGCTTGAGTGTGCTATAGGGCCCCTGCCTTGCAATCCTTGAGGGACCAGAGTAGACTCTGGAGGTAGTAGGGCAGAGGGGTTAACATTTCAGGTTCTGGTGTCAACTCTTGTGGTCAGACTACTTGGCTGAATCACTTCTTAACTGTACGAGTCACTTAATCTCTCTGGGTCTCAGTTCTCTTGTCTGCAAGATGGGAATAATAATAAGATCCTGCACCTCATGGGGTGAGGGTCTGGTGAAGTGACGTGAATGAGGTGTCCAGCTCAGGGCCTGCACATAAGTGCAAAAGGGCCACATCAGTGAGGGACAGTGTCTTTGTTACCCAAGACCAGTCATTAGCTCAACAAAAAGCCAAGCAAACCAAAGGTTATATGGGTTGTACCTGGAGAGTAGAATGACCCTACTCCTCTGGCTTCATTTGGAGGAGAGTCCAAGAGGAAAACAGCCAAGTACATGTGGTTTCTCCCATTTGGCTTAGGAAGAGCTGAGGGGGAGAGAGTGCATCTGTTTCTTGCACCCCTGGAAGGGCTGGAGGAAGAGGATCGGGTCCTGGACTGACTCCCTGTTTGAGCCAACCCCACCCTGCCTCAAGGCCTCTGCTGCCCGCCTGAGTGGTGCTGATGATGGACAAGCTGGACAGCACAGGGTCCTTGTCCAAGTCCCTCCTGAGACCTCTTTGCCTTCCTGTTATGTCCACACCTGTGTGGGTCTCTTCTCTGAGCAAGCAATTAGAGCCAGGGGAGCTGGTGAAGCTTACCGAGTGTTCAGACTCGCTCTGCTGGGGAAGCCAGGGGTAGGCATGCTCCAGCCTCGCCCTCTGAGGACAGAGTCCAAGCTGCATGGTTCCCCACTGTATCCCCCAGTGCCAGCACAGCCTGGCAGGTGGCCAGAACTCAGCAGACCTTCATTGAGTGGATGAACATTTCCCATCAGTGAGAAGATAGCACAGCAGGTTTCTCAAAGGTTCTGCCCACTTCTCACCAGCCTAGCAGGGAGGGACCTAGCAGGAAGAGGTGAGAACTCTGCCGCACCAAGGCTGGAAGCAAGCAGCCCGGCGCTGGGAGCTTGTGCTTCTGCCTAGGCGTCACCAGCAGGCCCTTCTCAGAGGAGGGTATTGAGACATTCCTCTGGCCTCAAAGAAGCGTTAACAAGCCCTTCCCTTTGCTCAGACTGCCGCTACTGCGTGGCTAAAGGAGGCAGCACCATGTTAGGGTGCAGAGTAGATGAGTGCTGGCTTTGACCCCTGACTCCCCAGGTGGCCTTGGTTTGTCCACATATACAGCAGGGGTCGGATCAAAGTCATAGAATCTTAAGGCCTCTGAGACCAGGCAGGTTACACAGTGAGAGAGGGCAGGGAAGGGAAGGGAAGAGCACACGGGCCTGTAAGGACCAGCTCCAGCTGGCGGTCACCTAGGCTAGACCACAGGCCCAGACTGTCGACGCAGGCTATTGATCTGCTCTTACAAGGCAGCTTAGAATCATGGCTCGTTACATGAAATCTCTCAGCTTTAAAAAGTTGTGGGTTGGTTGGTTTGCTTTAATGCTGAGGCCCAGACAGAGCACTTCTGCGTTGTAAAATTGGCTAATGGCCCCCAGTTTGCAATCACTGGACCAGATCCCAGCCAAGCAGGTTTGGGGTTTGGTAATTGTTCCTGCAGATCTGGGTGCCTGTCGAGCATGCCCAAGAAGAGGGACCTGTGGAGGACCTAGTCCAGCCCCTTGGTGGGCCCAGAGAGACGGGCCTGGCCTGAGCTGGAAAGCGACCAAAATCTTTAAGACTGGATTGCAGGCTCCAGTCCTCTTTTCCCCCAAAAGGAGAACTGGGAGCATAGAGGTCAGAGCACAGGCCCTGCATCCAGCTGACCTCGCCGAACACCTGAATGGCTGTGAGACTTAGATCACTTAACCTTCCCGCATGTCAGCTCCTTATGTACACAGCGCCTGCCTGAAAGGGGTGAGGATCCAGTGAGTAAGCACAGAAACTCCTGATGCCACGAATGCCCACTGAATGTCACTTACTGTTACCCACATCACATGTACCTCACCGGGCAGGGCTGGACCACATGGGATGCCTCTTACCAGGGCTCTCGTGTTGAGAGCAAGGCGGCCTGGGAAAGGAGGATCAAGATGCTGCATTCGGAAGTCGTGTTTATTCAGTGTCTCCCACCATACTGACCAAGACTTCCATCGAGAGGGGAGAAGACTGAAAAGCCGGCAGAGAAGCAGCGAGAACCCTTTTCGTGGCTGTGAGGCTGCCTCTTGGCGCAGGTTGTGTTGGGGTAGGGAAAAGCAGAGAGAGATGTTGGGAAGAGCACCCAGCCCGGGCTCCTCCTGCCAGGCTACCACGTCGTGCCTGCCTGTCTGCAGAGACACCAGCATGAGGAAAACCCTGAAGGAGAGACGTGGCTTCCCTGTTGAGGCCAGGCGGTCGGGCAAGGCGCTGGCATTGGTGGCCCGCAGCTTCACCCGAGAGTGGACGTGTTCCGGCCCTGAGAGGGCCTTTAGGTGTACAGTGGGGGAAAGGGCAGCTCAGGGGTCGGCTGGAGCCTGCAGAGGATGAGGGGGAAGACGTTGGGCCAGAGCACTGTCCAGGGCCTCCAGGGCAGGCCTGCTCAGGAGCTGTCTGGGGCACACAACAGCCCTGCCACCTACCAGTTATCTGGGCTCCAGACGGTGCCAGCGGCCTCCATGAGGTGGAAAGTGTAGGCGTGGCGCGAGCGGTCAGAGAAATTCCGCTCGCTCTTGTGCACTACTTCTCCATGGATCAGGATGAGGGCCCCTGGCAGGGACACAGCAGGTCAGGAGAGCACTCGGGGCAGGAAGGGACATGGTGGGCAGTCCCCTCCCTCCAAGCGGTGGTGTGGCCTCTTTGTCCCCATCCTCATCCCGGGAACCTCAGGGGCCTGGAGTCTGCCCCAGGTTGCAGGCTGTGCGGTTGGACATGGGTTGCCCCAGGATCAAGTCTTTGCACCGTGGCCCGCGCCCTCACAAGCCTCGGCAGTGGCATTGCCTTCTGCGGCATTTCCAGAACCAGGCAGAAGCCAGCTGGGGCCTCACCTGGGAACACAGCGTTGGAACTCGGTTTCCTTTTTCTGAAAGAAAGGGTGTGGGGCTTCCCTGGTGGTCCTGTGGTTAAGAAGCCACCTTCCCATGCAGGAGATGTAAGTTCGATCCCTGGCTGGGGAACTAAGACTTCCGCATGCCATGAGGCAGCTGCCTGCATGCGCAACTTCTGAGCACACACGTCACAACTAATACCCAGTGCAACCAAATAAATACTAATGTAAAAATCGAAAGGAAGTGTGTGCTGACAGGATTTCTGAGCACTTGTGCACCATCTCACACACAATATCTCACTGGATTCCCCACTTGATGTTTGGGGAAATAGGCTCAGAGGGTTTCAGTCATTTGCTCTTAGAGACAGTCTGCAAGTAGCAGCATCTGGATTCCAGGCCAGCCTGGGGGACCCTGGTATCAGTCACACAGTGCCCGCCCGACCTTCCCTCCTGCTGTGACTCCCTGGCCCTCAGGTCAGAGCAGGCACAGACCCCCTGGGCATCGCCTCCAGGCCCTGCTCCCTGCCCTCTGCACCCCCTACCTCTCAGCACTGGTGTGGGCACAAAGAGGCTGTTATCCCGGGTTGGCTCCGACCCGAGGAAGCTGGTGCCAGGTGCCAAGCCAGCAGGGGCCCGGACCATCCTTCTCGACACTCCACCTGCAGGCCAAAGCGGGGCCTTCAGCCTCTCTTTCTTCCAGGTCCTTCTCCCATGGGGGCGGGGAGCTTCCCAGATGGCTTAGTGGTAAAGAACCCGCCTGCTAATGCAGGAGATTCAGGAGACATGGGTTCAGTCCCTGGGTTAGGAAGATCTCCTGGAGTAGGAAATGGCAACCTGCTCCAGTATTCTTGCCTAAAAAATCCCATGGACAGAGGAGCCTGGTGGGCTACAGTCCATGGGGTCGCAAAGAGTCCAACACGATCAAGCACGCACGTGTACACTCGTGGAGGGTGAGGACAAGTGAGCAGGGAGAGGGAGGTGGCCTCACCTGTGTGGGAGCCAGGGATAAACCAGAGGCAGCCATTCTCCAGCATGGCGTCTTCCAGAGCGATCCACAGGCCCAGCACCCGGCCCAGGGGCTCCGTGTATAGGAAGGAGGCGTCCTGGTGAGGGGTGACTGCAGCAGGCCCACCTGGGCGTGAGAAGCCCCGCCCCGCCTCACCTGGGCCCCAATTCTACTCACTCCTTGGTCCTCCCAGGAGCAGTTAGAATCTCCCCACTTCCTGGGCTGGAGACTCTGGGCAAGAGAGATCCCCTCTCAAAACTTCAATTTCCTAAACCATAGAGCAGTCCCTATGATAACCTAACTGCGAGGTTGCTGAAGAATCCCATGAAGCAATATATGTTCAACATTGTAACTGCAGCCTAGAAAGCAGTGGCTATTGTTTCATTGCAGCAGGTAACTCAAGCCACTGTCCTTAGGCAGAGAGGGCACCTTGGCCACCAGATGGCCCAGTGTAAGCCCCCAGGGGCTGAAGACTGAGAAGTTGGGTGCAAAGCAAGGGACAGACACAGCATCCCCCTTGTAAACACCCCCTGCATGATGCTGGGGCCCAGGCCACCAAGGAGGACCACTCAACGGAGGAACTGAATCTATAATAACAAAAGTGGGTGCTAGGCCTTTCCCGAGGAACTGTGTGCTTTCTGAACACCAAACTTTAAGAGAGACTTTGACAATCCAGTGTCCAAACAAAGGTGTCCTAATGGTGAGGGCCCCAAAACACTGGGACGAGGAAAGGCTGAAGGAGCTGGGGGTGCCGGATTAAGAGACGACAAAGACGGCTCAGGGAGAGGATGGTCACCCCCTTCGGGAGACTGTCCTTGGGCTTGGTGGAGAGGGAGGGGCCTTACAGAGGAAGGACCTGGGCTTGTGCAGGAAGGGAAGAGCTGCCTGCAGGGGAGTGAGCCCTCTGTCACTGGAGGTATGTGAGAGAAGGGGATCATCGCCCATGAGGGAGGCGGGAAAGGGTAACTGTGATTCCAGCAGGTGTGTAATCAGATCAGCAATTTCTATGCTGAATCAGCATAGAATCAGGGAACTTGGTAAAATACAGATTCCCAGGCCCTTGGTTCCCTCGATCTCAGAGAATGGGGCCCAGGAATGTGCATTTTTAATCCACAAGGGGTTGTTACTAGGTTTGGGAACCACTGTGTCAAGGACTCCGGGACCACTTCCCCCACCCCACCCCACCCCACCAGTTCACTCTAGAAGCAGCAGAGGAGGCTGGTCTCTCTGGGGCCCTGACAATGATTGATGTCCCAGATCTCCCACCAGGACCTGTGCCAGGGCCCCAGCCTGCTCTTGGCTCACCTTCACCTCCGAAGTGAGGTTGCTGCAAGAGAGGGGAAGGGCCAGGTGAGAGCAGGAGGGGGTGGGGGGAGGGCTGCTCTGAGTCATCTCAGTGGGATGCTCCTGCCCCTGCCACAGGTGTTTATCTCCCAGGCTTCCCCATAGGCACCCAGCACCTACTGTGCCAGCCCAGGAGGGCTGCAGGGAGAAAAACAACCCTGCCTGGGAGGGAGCTCCCAGTCTGAACATGCCTTCAGACACCTTCAAACTTCTCTGGGAAGAGAAGACTCACATGCCTAACAAGAACACAAGGCAGGGGACTTCCCCGGTGGTCAGGTGGTTAAGAATCCACCTTTCAACTCAGAGGATGTGGGTTTGATCCCTGGTGGGGGAACCAAGATTCCACAGGCCACAGAGCAGCTAAGCCCACGCACTGCACCTACTGAGCCCATGCGCCACAACAGAGACTTGACGCAACCAAAAATAAAATTAGTTTTTCTTTAAAGGTACAAGGCAGAAGTGAGGGGCAGTGGGAGAAACTGGGGCCCAGACCAGCAGTTAAGCCTCTAGGCTTCAGGGTCAAAGATGGGTCCTCTCTTCCCAAGGGAGTTGGAAGGCTTCTTGGAGGAGGTGGCACTGGGCTGGGCCTTGAAAGCTGAAAGCAAGGCATTTCAATAGCCAACAAAAGGAGGAGGCAGCCCTTGGGCCCCCTTCCCTTCTGCTGCTAAATTGTAACTGAGAGCCAAGGGAATGCCAGGCATCCTAACCAGGGGAGACCAATTTTCATGTTCCCTTGCCCATTGAGTAGTAATTCTTTAGGGAGACAGCTTGTGGCCCTTGAAGGAGGGGCTGGTTTAAGCACTGTGCCCACTTTATAGAGGATAAACTGAGGCCTGGGGAGGATGGGGTGCTCACCTTAAAGATATACATGCTCTGCACCACCACAGGCATCTGGAGGCCCAGACTTCTGGCCAAAGCCTGGAAGGGGGCAGAGGTCACACAGCCAGCCTGCCCACACTCACATCTGGCCTACCTGCCCGCCCTCGCCGACACCTCTCCTCACCTGCACCTTGGGGGAGTGTGTGGCATGCCTGAAGACTGGGTCATGGGCATGCAGGGCTGCGGGACAAAGGTGAGATGAAGAGCCAGTCCCCAGTCCCCTCCCAGGCCTAGGCCTGCGCACCCAAGATCAGGCTTCACTTTGATGTGCTTCGCTATTTTCTGTGCATTAAGCTTTCCGCTTGTTTATAACGAAGGAATGGAGGGCAGGGCCCAAGGAGGAGCCTGAACCCAGAAATGCCATCTTTTGGGCTACTAACTTAGTGTGTGCTTTGAGGGAAGGCCCCCTCCAACTCTTCAGACCTTAGGTTCGCCCAAGATCCTGCTTACCATGGCCAATTTTGTTGATGGATTTCTCCGGTGGGACCAGGAAATTTCCTGTGGCACAAAGAACAGGTCAAGGCAGAAGAACTAGAGTCCAGCTACCTGCAGACAGCTGGCCTCAGTGCACCAACACCCCAGCCCCGGGGGGCAGACACCCAAGTCCAGCCAGTGTAGGGCCCCAGTTCCAAACCTTGTTTGTCAAAGACGCCTTTCTCAAAGAAGAATCGGATCTTGTCACCGCTGCTTAAGAAATAGTCTGTGCTGCCCTGTGGAGAGGGGACATCAGAGGGACTGAGAGAGCATCTCGGGGTCACAGGTGGGCCTGGCAGAGAGGGAAGAGGATTCAGAGGCCCCCCACCCTGCACCCAGCACAGAGCTACAGACTCCACTGATGCTTCTCAGACTTGTTCAATGCAACACAGATGGTAAACTGGAAACCCGAGGGCCTGACAGCACAGTCGGAAGCTACAAGCACAGAAGTTTTTGGAAACCTCTTTCTTTTTTAAAAAAATTAATTAATTTATGTATTTGTCTGCACCAGGTCTTAATTGTGATACACGGGATCTTTTTTCTAGTCGCAGTATGCGGGCTGTTAGTTGCGGAATGTGGGATCCTAGTTCCTTGACCAGGGATCAAACCTGGGCCCCCGGCATTGGGAGCATGGAATCTTACCACTGGACCATCAGGAAGTCCCCCTGGAAACCTCTTAATAGATCACATGACTCATACCCGATAATGGCATGATCAAAGAGGCCTGGTTCCCAGGGAGCTTTGGGCCACTTGGGAAACCCTGGAGCTAGAATACTGGGGTTCAAATCCCAGCTCAGCCACTGATGGACTGTGACCACAGTCACATTACCTGAACCTCTCTGGGTTTGGTTTCCTCATAAAATACACAGGCTATTAAAGCCACCTATCTCATAAGATGTTGTAGGGATTATGTTGTTTAGTTGGTGACTGAACAACAACAATGTATGGTGTCATGTGAATACCTGCCCCTCATTATTATTGGGCTTCCAGGGGCGCAGTGGCAAGGAATTTACCTGCCAGTGCAGGAGATGTGGGTTCAGTGCCTGAGAAGGGAAAGATCTCCTGGAGAAGGAGATGGCAACCCACTCCAGTATTCTTACCTGGGAAATCCCATGGACAGAGGAGCCTGGCGGGCTACAGCTCATGGCGTCACAAAGAGTCGGACATGACTGAGCACGTACATGTGCACACCCACGTGTACACACAGACACACAAGGCTCTAGAACAGTCCTTGGAATGTGGTGTCATGTGAATATCTGCCCTTATTATTATAGAAAACACTCAGTGAGGGCATGGCTAAGTGCTCTCTAAATATAAGCTATTACTAATCTTTTTCTTAATAACCTCGCCTTGTTAGTTTTAACATCCTATTTCAAATTTCTTAGCATCATATGAAAATGACGCTCCAGGAAGATGTCCCACGTTTCCTCGTGGCTTTGGTCACACATGATCACCATGCCATATATATATATCAACAGACTCAATGAAAAGTAAAAGTGAAAGTGTAAGTTGCTTAGTCGCGTCCAACTCTTTGCAACCCCATGGACTGTAGTCCTCCAGGCTCCCCTGCCCATGGAATTCTCCAGGCAAGAAAACTGGAGTGGGTTGCCATTCCCTTCTCCAGAGGATCTTCCTGACCCAGGGATCGAACCCCAGTCTCCCGCATCGCGGGCAGATTCTTTAACGTCTGAGCCACCAGGCAAGCCCATACACGATACACGCATATACATAATCTTCCTTCCAATTAGGGGCACTGGTGTCACTCAATTGTGCCTGTGTCACCATGGAAGGAAGACTATATATACACAACACACACACATGTATAATCTTCCTCCCCGCGTGGTGCCTTAAGGACAGTTGAGTGATGCCCCTACCTGGGTTCCTAGGTGGCAGAGCCCCACCTCTTCCTCACCTGAACACATCTGCTATCACAGGTGCCTACCTGGCTCAACTCAGTGACTCATTGTGGTTCTTTGAAAACTTTCAGCTTCCCACTGAAAACTGAAAGGTTTTTTCTAACATTCTCAGCTCCTCTGTACTAGGATCAGAGTGAGGGAAACAAGTTTGAGAAGCATCAGTTTAGTTCAGTTCAGTCGCTCAGTCATGTCCGACTCTTTGCCACCACGTGAACCGCAGCACGCCAGGCCTCCCTGTCCATCACCAACTCCAGGAATCCACCCAAACCCATGTTGGTGGGTGGATCGAGTTGGTGACGCCATCCAACCATCTCATCCTCTGTCGTCCCTTTTTCCTCCTGCCCTCAATCTTATAATGGATAATAATATTAAAGACAATGATGCTACATGCATGTCAAAGATGTTACTAAACTCAGTAATTCACAAAGGAACCAGCAACATGTTCAAAGGAGAATTTCAAGAACCACACAAATATAGGCAATGAGAAACGCTGAAATGAATTTAGAGATCAATGCAAAACTGATATAGCCCCAGGGGCAATCAATAATTGCATCCTGCCAGACCAACTTCATGCCCATTTCTATGGACAAGTATCATTGAGTTATCACAAAACTTGCAGGATTGTCAACTTAAAAAATAATGAAAAGTGCAGGTAATCTGGAAAGAAGAGCTGAACAGGACACCTGCCAATCTTTTTTAAACATCCATTTCAAAGTCTTTCACAGTATCAGTAGTGAATATTGAGAATATGCTGGATACCAGTACAGCGAAATGAAACCTACTGTTGGGAGCAAAGCTGTCATCCTATAAACCCCCTTTCTTTCTGAAGTCCCCATTCTCTGCGTAGTGTCTTCCAGTCATTGTGAGTCCCGTTATGCCCACCAGATGGCAGAAGCTCATTGCCATGAGTAAGAGTGAGCTCCCATTACTGAGCCTGGACCACAACTTGTTTTGTTGTTGTTAATATATTTATTATATGCAGAGTACATCATGAGAAACGCTGGGCTGGAGGAAGCACAACTTGGAATCAAGATTGCCAGTAGAAATATCAATAACCTCAGATATGCAGATGACACCACCCTTATGGCAGAAAATGAAGAAGAATTAAAGAGCCTCTTGATGAAAGTGAAAGAGGAGAGTGAAAAAGTTGGCTTAAAGCTCAACATTCAGAAAACGAAGATCATGGCATCTGGTCCCATCACTTCATGGCAAATAGATGGGGAAACAGTGGAAACAGTGGCTGAGTTTGTTTTTTGGGGCTCCAAAATCACTGCAGATGGTGACTGCAACCATGAAATTAAAAAACACTTACTCCTTGGAAGGAAAGTTATGACCAACCTGGACAGCATATTCAAAAGCAGAGACATTACTTTGCCAACAAAGGTCCGTCTAGTCAAGGCATTGTTTTTTCCGGTGGTCATGTATGGATGTGAGAGTTGGACTGTGAAGAAAGCTGAGCGCCAAAGAATTGATGCTTTTGAACTGTGGTGTTGGAGAAGACCCTTGGACTGCAAGGAGATCCAACCAGTCCACCCTTAAGGAGATCAGTTCTGGGTGTTCATTGGAAGGACTGATGTTGAAGTTGAAACTCCAATACTTTGGCCACCTGATGCAAAGAGCTGACTCATTGGAAAAGACTCTGATGCTGGGAAAAGATTGAGGGCAAGAGGAGAAGGGGACGACAGAGGATGAGATGGTTGGATGGCATCACTGACTCAATGGACATGGGTTTGGGTGGACTCCAGGAGTTGGTGATAGACAGGGAGGCCTGGCATGCTGCGGTTCATGGAGTCGCAAAGAGTCGGACACAACTGAGTGACTGAACTGAACTGAATGTATTTATTTGGCTGTGCCGGGTGTTTAGTTGTGGCATGCAGGATCTTCCATGTTTATTGCAGCATGCAAATGCTTTAGTTGCAGCATGTGGGATCTAGATCCCTGACCAGGGATGGAACCTGGGCCCCCTGCACTGAGAGTGTAAAGTCTTAGCCACTGGACCTACTAGGGAAGTCCCTGGACTGCAGCTTTGGCTTGAGGGCCCAGCAGCAGGCAGGCTCATAAAATCAGGCTATGAAAGGTTACAAGAACTGTGTGGGAGAACCCCTGGGTCTCAACTTATCCATCTCAAACTGTACTGAGTTCCATTAGGTCACCGGGGTGGAGGGGACGCGGGCGCCGGACAAGCAGAGCTCCTAGACTCACTGGGGGATGACTTACCCAGGTGGGCCCACCAAAATAATTTGTTTTGGGTTGTGGCCACAAAGTGGTCCTTTATGGCAGGAAAACTTCTAAGGAAGTACAGCAGAGCAGTGACAACATGAACTTGGTATCAGGCATATCTGGGTTTAAGTTCTGGCTCTATTAGTAACAGGCAAATTTGGCCTTGGAATGCGGAATGAAGCAGGGCAAAGACTAATAGAGTTTTGCCAAGAAAATGCTCTGGTCATAACAAATACCTTCTTCCAACAACACAAGAGAAGACTCTACACATGGACATCACCAGATGGTCAACATCGAAATCAGATTGATTATATTCTTTGCAGCCAAAGATGGAGAAGCTCTATACAGTCAACAAAAACAAGACCAGGAGCTGACTGTGGCTCAGATCATCAACTCCTTATTACCAAATTCAGACTTAAATTGAAGAAAGTAGGGAAAACCGCTAGATCATTCAGGTATGACCTAAATCAAATCCCTTATGATAATACAGTGGAAGTGAGAAATAGGACTGAAACTCCAGTACTTTGGCCACCTCATGCGAAGAGTTGACTCATTGGAAAAGACCCTGATGCTGGGAGGGATTGGAGGCAGGAGGAGAAGGGGATGACAGAGGATGAGATGGCTGGATGGCATCACGGACTCGATGGACGTGAGTCTGAGTGAACTCCGGGAGTTGGTGATGGACAGGGAGGCCTGGCGTGCTGCGATTCATGGGGTCGCAAAGAGTCGGACATGACTGAGCGACTGAACTGAACTGAACTGAACTGAACTATTAGTGATTAACTGTGTAGTTTGGGGCATGTGAACTGAACTTCAATTATCCTTAATTTATCTGTCAAATGGGGGCAATAATGTTGACTTTATAAATTCATAGTAGGGAGTGAAGGAAATAGGCAAATAAGACACAGTCTGGTGCCTTGAGAAAGGCCTGACTCAGTGTCAGAATGAGCTGATGGGGGGACTCCCCTGGTGGCTCGTGTTTAAGAGTCTGAGCTTCCACTTCAGGGGGTACAGGTTCTATCCCTGGTTGGGGAACTAAGAGCTGAGCAGTGCTGCAAGGCCAAAAAAATGAACCCATGGGCCTTGGGACCTGATATTTCCAGGCTTCACTGCCCATCAGAGACCATGTCCCATCCCCACCTGCTCCAGGCACCTACCTGGGCTCGCAGCTGCTCCTCCTCCTGGGTAGAAAATTCCGTGCGACAGTGGAGAGGGACATCCATCTTAGCCACGATCTCACCAATCCTCTGTTGCATGGCCTCACACTCGTCTGCAGATAAGAACCCTTCCAGCACCAGGAATCCATCCTCCTGAAACTGCAGGCAGACAGGCAGGAGACTCAGGCTTCTGCCTATCTTCAAACGCTCTTCATGAGGACTGATTTGACCCCTCCCCAAACCAGAAGCTGTCTGAAGGCAGGACCTGGCGACCTGTCCGTTGCTCTGCCCGCCTCCCTGGCCCTGGTGCCTATGTCCAGTGAAGGGCAGTGAGTGTTGGCTGCTTGAATGAAGGTGAGTGGAAGCAGAGATGTCCCCACTGTAACCCTCCAGTGGGCTTGAGTCACATGGGGATACAACCTCATTCATTTATCCAACTAACGTTGACTGTACATCTACCGTGCACCAGACATGGCTTTAGGAGCTGGAGATTCAGTCATCAACAAGCCATCCATGATGCCTGCCTCCCAGACCTGATCTAGGAAAGGAGATAGACATCCAACAAACCAGTATACAAAGTATGCTTTATCTCCCTGGAATATAACACAGGTGATAGAAAAATATTTACTGACATGGCAATGTGTTCTAGATATATTGTGAGATTAGAAAAAGAAGTCATGGGAGTTCCCTGGTGGTTCAGCAGCTAAGACTCCCTGCTGCTCCCAATGCAGGGGGAACCAGATCCCACAGGCCAGGACTAAGTGTTCACAGGCTACAACTAACGATCCCATATACCGAAAAGAAGATAAAAGATCCCGAGTGCTTCGACCAAAGCCCAGCTAAATAAATAAATGTACTGAAGAGCCGACTCACTGGAAAAGACCTTGATGCTGGGAAAGACTGAGGGCAGGAGAAGTGGGTGACAGAGGATGAGGTGGTTGGACGGCATCAGTGACGCAATGCACGAGTTTGAGCAACTCAGGGAGATAGTGAAGGATAGGGCAGCATGGCATGCTGCAATCCATGAGGCTGCAAAGAGTTGGACATGACTAAGTGACTGAACAAGAACAACAAAAAAAGCCAAATACAAATTAGTATTCTCATTTGTGAGAACTTGGGCAAATGCTGTCCAGTGGGGTCACACCTGTCCCTCCACAGAGGGCTGTGTGAAGGCCCAGGGGACAGCAGGAGTTCTAGGTCCCAGTACTGTGCCTGGCACATAGTAGGAGCTTGGGGAAACATGTTGAATGGGCAATTCTACCATCTGTAAGAATACATGGAAGAACTATCCAAAAAAGTTCTTAATGGCCCAGATAATCGCAATGATGTGGTCATGTACCTAGAGCCAGACATTCTGGAATGCAGTCAAGTGGGCCTTGACTTTGCATGTAGCAAGCATTACATGAACAAAGATAGTAGAGGTGATGGAATTTCAGTTGAGCTATTTCAAATTCTAAAAGATGATGCTGTGAAAGTGCTGCACTCAATATGCCAGCAAATTTGGAAAACGCAGCAATAGCCACAGGACTGGAAAAGGTCAGTTTTCGTTCCAATCCCAAAGAAAGGCAATACCTAGGAATGTTCAAACTACCATACAATTGTGCTCATTTCACATGCTAGAAAGGTAATGCTCAAAATTCTTCAAGCTAGACTTCAATAGTCTACAAACCGAGAACTTCCAGATGTATAAACTGGATTTAGAAAAGGCAGAGGAACCAGAAATCAAATGGCCAAAATCTGTTGGATCATAGAAAAAGCAAAGAAAATCCAGAAAAACATCTACTTCTGCTTCATTGACCACACTAAAGCCTTTGATTGTGTTGATCACAACAAACTGTGGAAAACTCTTTAAGAGATGGGGATACCAGACTACCTTACCTGCCTTCTGAGAAATCTGTATGCAGGTCAAGAAGCAACAGTTAGAACTGGACATGGAACAATAGACTGGTTCCAGGTTGGGAAAGGAGCACGTCAAGGTTGTATATTGTCACCTTGCTTATTTAACTTATATAAAGAATCAATTCAGTTCAGTTCAGTCACTCAGTTGTGTCCGACTCTTTGCAACCAGGCACACCAGGCCTCCCCCTGTCCATCACCAACTCCTGGAGTCCACCCAAACCCATGTCCATTGAGTTGGTGATGCCATCCAGCCATCTCATCCTCTGTCGTCCCCTTCTCCTCCTGCCCTCAATCTTTCCCAGCATCAGGGTCTTTTCCAATGAGTCAGCTCTTTGCATCAGGTGGCCAAAGTATTGGAGTTTCAGCTTCAACATCAGTTGAACACCCAGGACTTCCAATGAACACCCAGGACTGATCTCCTTTAGGAGGCACTGGTTGGATCTCCTCGCAGTCCAAGGGACTCTCAAGAGTCTTCTTCAACACCACAGTTCAAAAGCATCAATTCTTCGGTGCTCAGCTTTCTTCATAGTCCAACTCTCACATCCATACATGCCACTGGAAAAACTATAGCCTTGACTAGACGGACCTTTGTTAGCAAAGTAATGTCTCTGCTTTTTAATATGCTGTCTAGGTTGGTCATAACTTTCCTTCCAAGGAGTAAGCGTCTTTTAATTTCATGGCTGCAGTCACCATCTGCAGTGATTTTAGAGCCCAGAAAAATAAACTCAGCCACTGTTTCCCCATCTATTTGCCATGAAATGATGGGACCGGATGCCATGATCTTAGTTTTCTGAATGTTAAGCTTTAAGCCAACGTTTTTACTCTCCTCTTTCACTTTCAAGAGGCTCTTTAGTTCTTCTTCATTTTCTGCCATAAGGGTGGTGTCATCTGCATATCTGAGGTTATTGATATTTCTCCTGGCAATCTTGATTCCAGCTTGTGCTTCATCCAGCCCAGCGTGTCTCATGATGTACTCTGCATATAAGTTAAATAAGCAGGGTGACAATATACAGCCTTGCCGTACTCCTTTTCCTATTTGGAACCAGTCTGTTGTTCCATGTCCAGTTCTAACTGTTGCTTCATCATGTGAAATGCCAAGCTGGATGAATCACAAGCTGGAATCAAGATTTGCTATTCAGTTCCTCAGTCGTGTCAGACTCTTTGTGATCCCATGGACTGTAGCACACTAAGCTTCCCTGTCCTTCACCATCTCCTGGAGCTTGCTCAAATTCATGTCCATTGAGTCAGTGATGCCATGTAACCATCTCCTCTGCTGTCATCCCCTTCTCCTCCTGTCTTCAATCTTTCCCAGCATCAGGGTCTTTTCTAATGAGTCAGCTGATTACCATGAGAAATATCAACGACCTCAGATATGCAGATGATACCACTCTAATGGCAGAATGTGAAGAGGAATTAAAGAGCTTCTTGATGAGGGTGAAAGAAGAGAGTGAAAAACAGGCTTAACCCTCAATATTGAAAAAACTGAGATCAATGGCATCCAGTCAGTCCGATGACTTCTTTGCAAATAGAAGGGGAAAAAGCGGAAACCATGACATATTTTATTTTCTTGGGCTCCCAAATCACTGTGGATGGTGAGTGCAACCATGAAATTAAAAAATGTTTGCTCCTTGGAAGAAAGGCAATGACAAACCTAGACAGTATGTTAAAAAGCAGAGACATCACTTTGGGGACAAAGGTCTGTCTAGTCAAATCTACAGTTTTTCCAGTAGTCATGTTTGGATTTAAGAGTTGGACCATAAGGAAGGCTGAGCACCCAAGAATTGATGGTTTCGAACTGTGCTGGAGAAAACTCTTGAGAGTCCCTTGGACAGCAAGGAGATCAAACAATCCTAAAGGAAGCCAACCCGGAATGTTCATTGGAAGGACTGATGCTGAAGCTGAAGCTCCAATACTTTGGCCACCTAATACAAACAGCTGACTCATTAGAAAAGACCCTGATGCTGGGAAAGATTGAAGGCAGGAGGAGAAGGGGATGACAGAGGACGAGATGGTTGGATGCCATCACTAACTCAATGGACATGAGTTTGAGCAAGCTCCAGGATATGGTGAAGAACAGGGAAGCCTGGTGTGCTGTAGTCCATGGAGTCACAAAGAGTCGTACAAAACCTAGTGAGACACAACAATTGTGATGGACCTTTGATTTTATTTGGCCCCACAGTGCGGCTTCCGGGATCTTAATTCCCAGTCGCGACATCAAACCTGTGCCCTCTGCAGTGGAAAGGCCAAGTCTTAACGACGGGACCACCGGGGAATTCCCCGGACGTTTCAGCGATTCAAGGGCTGTATACCAACATACTGTCTCAGCGTAGGGAATGTACGCGTGCGTGCCTGCTCAGTCGCTTCAGTCGTGTCGGACTCTTTGCGACCCTATGGACTGTGCGGCTCACCAAGGCTCCTCTGTCCATGGGATTCTTCAGGCGAGAATACTGGAGTGGGTTGCCATTTCCAGGAAATGTATGGGATGTTTTAATTTTCTTTTTTGAGATTTTCTGTTTTTTGTGTGGTTTTTTTTTTTTTTTTTTTTTGCATTTTCCTCTTGCCACCAGGAACAAACCACAAGGGTCAGTTTTTTTTCAAACGTCTCCGTCGCTCTAATTCCCAAGGCTTAGCTCTTTCCAGGTGGCGCTAGTGGTAAAAGAACCCGCCTGCCAATGCAGGAGACTTAAGAGACGCGGGTCGGATCCCTGGGTCCGGAAGATCCCCTGGAAGAGGGCATGTCAACCCACTCTAGTATTTTTGCTTGGAGAATCCCATGGACAGAGGAGCCTGGTGGGATACAGTCCGTAGGGTCGCAAAGAGTGGGACAAGACTGAACCGACTTAGCAAACGCAGGCACGCTGGAACGCCCGCGGCTGGTTCCACAGCCAAGCGCCTTGGGTTAGGGGTGGGCTCAGCGGGCCCGCCCCCTTGCCGGGCCCGCCCCTTCCCAGACCCTCGTCCCCGCCCCGACCCCCTGCTCTCAAGACCCTGTGTTTTAGCCTGGTATTGTCACCTACACGTTCCCCCACCACCGCGGGTGCGGTGGCCTGGACGGCCCCTGGCTGTGTGTGCAGAAGTTAGGGGTCCAGTTTCCTGTTCAGAAAAATACAACGGGGCGGGGTCGAGTTTCCTGGACTAGTTCAAGTTTTGCGGGGCCCCTTACATTTATCTGACCCTCGGGGTCTCCCAACCGGCAGGCCCCTACCTTCTGGAGCTGTGAGGGACTCAAGCAGGCCATGATGACCCGGGCAGGGCGCAAGGGTGGCTGGTGGCTCTGGGTACCGAGGCCAAGGCTGGAGAGGGAAAAGTTCAGGAGGGGAGAGAGGCGGGAGCCTGGGAAGCCCAAGAACGTTTAACCCTTCTCTGACCAGAGAAAACCAGAATCCTGGCCTCCCGTCCTTTCCCTGACCTCACCCAGAGAAAACCCAACGTAGCCCCCAGCCCTTCTCCACACACACACACACACACACACACACACACACCCGTCTCACTTCTGTCCTCTGGTGGGGCCGCCCTTGTCTCCGCCCCACATCCTGGAGCCATCCCTTACCCCACCCCCCAGCTAATCCAGGATTAGCCAGTCCTGATCTCTACAAGGCTTCTATCTGAGCTGTCCCCTTTCAATTTCTTTCCAGAAACCTGCTGTTTACAAGGTGCCTACAAATTGTGTCCCAGCAGGGTCCCGGCAGGCAAGAGGACACCTGAGTCCCAGTCCAGGAGCCGCCACTAACTGGACCATCCGACCCATGCCTGCCCCTCTGCTGGGCGAGGATCAGACAGTGCGCAGGCCACCAGCTTAGGCGGTGTGGCAGTCCATGGGGTCGCAGAGTTGGACACGACTGAGCCACTGAACTGAACTGAGGCCACCAGCGGCAACATGGGATGAGATGGAATGCGGGGTGGGTGCTGGGCCAGCAGACAGGCTCTGAGCGGCTTTGCATTCCAAAGGTGGAAGAGGGCCTGGGGGAGGAGTGTCCACCCCCACCCTTGATCCCCGAGACTCTCTAGGTCCTGAGAGGATTATAGATCTGTCTGCAGCTCTGAGGAAGGTGAAGATAAGGGGAATCTAATGGCGTGGGGTGGGGGCTGGGCCTTCAAAATGAGGGCGAAGGAAGCCAGGCTCCCTGTTCCCCACCCCCAGGCCCGAGATGTTGGTGTCTGAGGCTGGCGGTCAACACACCCACCCTTCCAGCCAGCCCTGCTCAACAGCTGACAGGGCTATTCTGAAAACTGGCTGCTGCTTCTGAAAACCGGCCACTGGCCTTCCCCGAAGTGACGCTTTCTGAATGGCGAAGGGACACAGTGTCTTGGGAGTGAGCGTGGGGACACAGCTCAGCCCCTGGGGGCCTTGGCCCTGAGTCAAGCACTGCTTTCTGGGCCACCACACTGGAATTAGCTGCCTGGGCCCTGCTTCTCCAGAGCAGAGAGCTAGAGGAGGAGCGACCCCCACCCTGCAGGCTTCTGAGGCTAGAGGGTAGGAGGGACCCCGGGGACAGGCTGGTGAGGAAGACACGTGAGAGAACCCTTTGGGAAACACAGCCAAGACACAGCTCCCTCGCAGCAGGGAGTGATCCCAGCTGCCCCTTCCCAACTGGTTGCCCCACAGATCCAGAGAGACGCCCGCCACAGTGTGCCAGGAACACAGCAAGGATCTCCCTGTAGTGCTGGGCCAGCAACTCTTGGGGAACCCCCCCCACACACACACCCCAGCAGCCTGACCGGGTTGCCACTCGTGCCTCTGGCCTTACTTTCCCATCCGCAGTTTTGGGGACAGGAGTACCTCCTGGACACTTGGCAAGTTTCACAAACTGTTTGTGAGCAGGAGCTGTTCTGGGTGGAATGTGAAGGTGTTTTTAATTAATTTTTTGAACGTCCTCAAGTTTTCAAAATAAAAAGTTTTCAAAATTGCTGTTATAATCAGAGAAAAGGCCACCAGTGTGGTTTTAAGTTGGAGCAAAGAGCCCTGGGTTGGGGGAAGGGGTGGGGCTGGGCCTCCCTGTGATTTGTCTCAGGCTTTGGGAAGTGGGTGGGTGGTGTTTCCACATGGCTGTTTTTTTCCAAAAGCTCACCAGCTCCAGATCAGAGGCTGGGCCACCCCAGGGCTGAGGTGGGGGCACTGTGGGAGAGGTACCAGACCAGACAGGTGAGGGAGACCTCCACTCCTAAGATACAGAAGGGTGAGGCAGGGAGGGCATAGCCTGCCAAAAATCCCAGGACAGAGGCAGAAAGGAAAACTCCTGACTCACTCCAGAGGTCACCTGGGCGGGGGTCAAAGTCCATGTAAGGAGGAAAGACACTGGCAAGTTCCCCAGGAGTTGCCCAAGCAACAGCTAAGGCCTTATTGTTAAGGCCAAGGTCAAACACAATGGCCCTTTTTCTTCACCAAAAGACCCCTGCCCCGGGGCCCACGTTGGCACAGCGCGAGCATCACTGGTCCATGAGGAAGACAGATGATTGACTGATTACCAAGAACCAGGCCACTGCTGGGGTGGAGCACCTACAAGCAAAAGCTAAGGAAGCCCAAGAACCATCCTGTGAGGTTTCCAACCCCATCCTAACTGTATAAATGAGGGGACTGAGGATCACATCAGGTAAAGGGCAGAGCTAGGATCTGAGAGCAACTCTGCCCATCCCCCAAGCTTCAGCCCTTGACCCAGCGCATGCCTTCAGCACACCCAGCCCAAAGGGGCTGTGAGCTGGGTCAGGACTGCCTCGGCAGAGCCCTGGAGACTGGCTGCTGGAATTATAAGGACCCGAAGAGAACAGCGTAGATGTGCCCAATGCACAGATGGGGACGTGGAGGGCTCAGGAGGGAAGGGCCTGCCCAGCTTCACGTGGGGAATGACTGAGCTGGGACAAGGACCCGAGACTCCTGGTTCCCACTCCAGTCCTCCATTCCCTCCCACCAAAGCTCAGAGGGCCCAAACCCTAGGCTCTGGCCGGCAGAGGACGCCTGGCTGTGGGATCCACGCCTGACGGGCAACAGGGGCTGTGTCCAGTGAGTCTGCTGGTCGCTGCCTCTGAGGGGCTTCTGGCTTCATGGGGCAGGTAGGGAAGCAGAGTTCCTTATCTTCCCAGAGACCACGGGGCCGAGTGGACCTCAGAGACCCGAGGGACATGAAGACCTTCAAAGGCCACTTTCTGTTATAGGTTTATTTGCTATTTGAACCGAGTCCACAAGTTCAGACCCATGTGTAACGGATTGCTTCATGGTTGTCAGAGGCTAGTGTGCGTTATTTCTGAGGATTACATCTGATGACACGGCGCGGAAAACACAAATGGACAAATGGACATAATCGTGAAGACGAGAGACGCTAGAACGTGCCTTAGTGTCCAAGTGATCGATCAAAGGTGGCGGGGACCCCAGAGACTGATCTCAATAAAGTGAGCTGGCTTTCCCGCCACCAGGCGCTGCGTGGGCTGGGCGCCTGGGACAGAAACCGTATCCAGAACCTGGAGAGCCCGTCTAGCCCGGTGGCGACCCCGCCTCCAGGTGTCCCGTGCTGAAGGACCGGGTGGCACGTCACCAGGTGGGGACAGCGCTGATGTCAGCAGCTCAGGCTAGTGGTGGCACTGGGCTAACTCACGACACATGAGGTGGGAAAGCAGAGTCCAGGTGAGGTGGCTCCTCTGGACTCCTTAACACTGCAACAAAGTCGGGGCGAGCGGGCAGGCCGGGGGCGGGGGGAGGGGGGCGGGGGCGGAGCACCGTTCATCTGGGGATTAGCCAACCCGAGTCCCCTCCCTTCTTGGCAGCTCCAGAACATTCCCTTTGGCCAACAGCCACAGAAACAAGAGCCTGCCAAGATACATGGAGGAGAAAGAAAACAAGACACCAAAAAAACAAAACAAAATAATCCCCGCTCTAGGAGGGGAGAGGAACAGACTCCTGGACCGAGGTCACCACAGACCGGAGGCAGCCTGCAGCCTGCACCCCGGGGGAAGGAAGCCAATTCAGTGCCCTGCTGCTCTGCTCAGGGAGGACGCTTGTCCTGCCCCGAGACTCCAACTCACTGGCCTTTAGTGTCCTTTTTTTAAAGTTTGTTTTTTTTCTTTTTGATACCCAAACCATCAATTTTCAAAAAATTTCTTTCTCCTTCAAAAAAAAAAAAAAAAAAATCTCAACTGTGGCAGCAAACCCCAGGCCTGGCTTCTCTGCCTGGCGGCCTGCTTTCCCATAGGCCGTGCCCCCAGAGCCCAGCCTGGCACCTCCGAGGTGACCGTCTCACAGCTGGTTCACCCTGGACCGCTCTGCTCACGTCTGGGTGGGCGCTAAATGCTGGCGGCACCACAAAGAAAAGGAAAACGGAAACACGGCTACCCTTCCTTTAAGACCCCCCACATCTGAGCTGACCTTTCTTGGGAATGTATAAGTTATCTGGAGGGAGGGGGCGGGAGGTGGAGAAAATAAATACCAAGAACTAAGAAGGTGTCCCTGGACCTCTGGCGTCAGCTCGGCCTCTGGGGCAGCGATGGCCTCCAGGGAGCAGGCCCTGATTGTCCAAATACTGCGCTCGCTGGGAGACGGACTGCAGGTCTCTGATCTCCCCCTCAGGCGCCCGCCCTGGGGGGCACGAGTCTCGAGGAGAAAAGGGGCCAGCCCCTCAGGTGCGGTCCTGTCACCCGGCCCAGCTCCAGCGCCCCCGCTGACAGGCTGGGCTGGTGGTCCGTCTGGGGCTCCTGGGTTCCTGGGCCCGAGGCCTGCATGGAGGTCCGGCTGCAGGCCGCCCACTCCGGGCCACGCGTGCTCCACACCCATGGATGCTCAGGCCTGCTCCTTGTCGGCCCTCCAGAGCCGCTCCTTCACCTCAGGAGGCAGGGTGTTGAACAGGTCCTCCTCCACCACCAGGCCGCTGCGCTTGAGCAGCGGGCACTCGCCCAGCTCCACAGGCAGGCACTCCAGCCGGTTGCCACGTAGCTCGATCTGGGTCAGGCTGGTCAGCTCGCCCACCCGCGAGGGCAGCGACTGCAGCACGTTGTTGCCCAGGTGCAGGGCCCGCAGCTTCCGGCACTGGAAGAGTTCAGGGGGCAGTGCCTCAATCTAGAGGTAAGGAGAAACAGGCACAGTGAGGCAGACGCAACTGGGACTTGGGCCTCGGGGCCCCCGGCTTCCCTCCCCCAGGCATTGGCACCTTCTCTGATGCCCATTTCAGCTACCCCGGACCTCAGGGACCAGCACAAGCTGGGCCCGAGACTGGCTAACTCCCCCGTGTTCTGCATGTCTTGGCTTTGCCGTCACTTCCTCCAGGAAGCCTTCCTTGACCTCCTGGGAACCTAAGGCGACCATGTTCCCCCAACAGCACTGATCCCTCTGTGTGGTAAAACTGCTTGATCTCCTGTCACTGGCAGACCCAGGGACTCTGAGAGGGCAGGGCTGGGTGTGCCATGATCCCTGCTGTCTTCCAGCACCTGGCACCCCCCACCCCTTCCAAAGCAAATCACAGAAGTCAGCTGCTACCAGCTCTATCCCCTCCTCCACCACCCAGGGCTCACCAGGAGCCAGGATGGGGGTCCTGCTGGGTTTAAGAACAATTTATGAAAGCACAGCAGCCTGCTGAGAAAACTCTATAACCTCAGCTGTTGCTGAGAACTAGGGAGAGCTCACCAACAGGGTCAGAATCCCAGCTGTGTCACTTCCCCTTCCTGGGCCTCAGTTTCCTTATCTGTCAAGTCACAGGCTGAGGGTGGGTGCGGGGAGCCCAGTCTTGGCCATTCAGGGCCCTCTCCTGATTCTGCAAAGTTTGAATAAGAGGCAACACCCACTTGCCGCTTACTACAGGGCAGGTTCACTCCGAGCACTGATGCTATTAATAGTTGAACTCTCAGAACGACCTCTAAGTACTTTGGAAACACTTGTTCCACTTTACAGATGAGAAAACTGAGGCCTTGAAGGATCCAGTCTGCTGAGAGGTTCACAACTGGAAAGCGGTGGAAAAGACATGAATCTGGCTCAAGAGTCCGTGCTCTCTGTCCACTCTGTTGGTAGAGCAAGGAGCAAAGGGTGTAGCTGGGTGGGGACACACGGGAAGAGCCCCATAAAGGCTGGCTTCCTCCCTGCCCTCCTGTGAGCAATCAGCTACAGACAGGAGCACTTCCTCAGCCTGTTCTCCTACAACCAGCTCCTTCAGATATGGCCAAAAGGGAGCCCTCCAGCAGCGCAGGAGCCAGGGGATGGGCCCCGAGCCTACGGAAGGGTGACGGGCAGCTTGCTCTGTCACCATCCGCATGTTCCTGCTGAGGATGCTGAGGCCAGGCAGAGGCCAGGCAGAGGCCATGCCAAGAGGGGCACTGTGGATGTTTTAAAGGAGACTCCTGACCTGGGCCTGCAAACCTGCCACTGATGTGCCCAATGGTCAGGAATCGGGCAGGCATGGCCTCCAGGTAGGCAGGGACTCCAGGAAGGCCAGAGGACAGATGAGAAGTGGGTTCCAGCAGGACCAGAGCCTCCCAGAGACCCCACTGCACCCAAAACTGGCCTCCTCCGGTGACACAGTGGCCGGGGAACGGGAAGGACTGGACCAGCGGGTGGCAGAACTGGGGTTCACATCGGGGCTCTCCCCCAACACACTCCCTCCCTGGGGCACCCCCAGCTCTGCGGCCAGCTCTCTGCAGGCCGCACAGAGGGAGGGGAAGGTGGCTCTGAGGCCTCGGTCCCCCGCCCTGGCTGCTCCCGTCCTTCCTCCTGAGGTGTGCTCATGCACTGAAGGCACGAAGCCGACTCCCATCACCCCAATCCCGCCCTCGCCCACCTCCTCAAGGACCTCGACGGCTCCTCCGTCAACACTGGCTACCCCTCAAGTCCACCTGGTCCTTGGAAAAAACAAGACAACCCTCCCAGGAGCCTCTGCGACCTTCCCTACAAACTGCCTAGAAAGACGCCGTCTCTCTTGGCCCGCCAGGAGCCGGCCTCTACCCCTGCCCGCCCTGGAAACTACCCGGCCAGAGCCACCCGCGGGCACTCCTCATCCAATGGACCTGCCCATGTTCTGTCATCACCCGATTCCTGCACAGGCTGTGGGCCCACCTGCCTGGCCCTGCTCTCCACTGCCCCTCCCAAAGGCTCCAGCCACACTCCCCAGCCCCCACCCCTCCCAGACTCGGGAAGGACCGATCTTCACCCAGGAGCCTGGGGGATGACTCCTGGACAGGTTCAGGCTGACTTAACCTGGTCCCCTGGACATCCCAACACAGAACCTACCCTCTCCTCTCTGAAAACCAGTGCCTCGTCCCGCCTCAAGGACCCTCCAGCCACCCAGGCAGCCAAGTGAGAACAGGCCTCACCCCCTCCTGACAGCTGCAAGCAGGTTTGTTTTTAAAGAATTATTTTTGATGTGGACAGTTTGTAAAGTCTTTACTGAGTTCGTTACAATATTGTTTCTTTTTTAAGTTTGCATTCTTTTGGCTCTAGGGCATGTGGGACCTTAGCTCACCAACCAGGGATGGAACCTGTACCCTCTGCATTGGAAGGCGAAGTCTTAACCACTGGACCGCAGGGAAGACACTGCACACAGGTTTCTATAGCTCTGGACCTCTGTCCTGCCCCACCCCCACCTCCCTGGAGCTCCAGGGAGAGCCAGCTCTCTGCATTCCAAGGCAGACCCTTCCTCCCTCAATCAGTCAGCAGGAATTTGGTGGACAGTTTGCCCCAAGTCAGGCACTGGACAGGAGAGTCAAGATCCAGGTCGTCAGAGAGCAGAGGGAAGGAAGGGACACGAGGCAGGTAATCTGCAACCAAGTGGGAAAAACAAGATGCCTTCAGCCCTGGCCTCGGTGGTGGGGAGAGTCCAATTCCAGAGGCTCAGCTCACTGGTCCACCCCCGGCTTTCAGTTCCCTGTGGACAGAACCTGCTAGAAGTTCCCTCTCTTCTTCTCATGGCTGACTCCTCCTCATCCCTCAGGGCCAGGTGAGACGTCCCCTCCTCCAGGAGACCTGCCTGCCTCGGGCTGAGCCCAGCCCCCGGCACAGTCCAAGGTGCTAACTTCGAGTTACCCGTCTGTCCCTGCAAGCAGTGAGGTCAGGATGGACCAGGGGGCCTTGTTGGTTCTTGGGGACCCCCGTCTCTTCACTCCCCACTAGGAGTGCACAGAGAACACTTGCCAAATCAATGAATGAATATTCGAATAACCACATAAGGAATACGACCCTTAACAAGGTATTCCTCAGTATGACTTGAAACCCGAGAAAACCTGAGGTGAGGGCCTGAGTCGACCCACACTCACCTACCCTGTCCACTTCACAGGTAGTAGCCCGGGAGTGTTGGGGGGTGACTCAGGAGGAACCAAGGAACCGTCAGGCCCAGAGGGAGGCAGGAAGGCGGGGAGGGCTCCCGCTGGGAAGGAGGAGGAGCGCGACCAAGTCTGGCTGGAAGGAACTTTCTTTCCCTACGAAGGCCTCTGGGATTCCAGGGGGTGGGGACAGGACGTGATGAAGCACTGTGCTAAACTGGGGGCCAGAGGGTCTCCTTCCTCAGGGACTGCGTGCCTCGCCGCCACCGCTTCCTGAAGGGTGACCTCAGTCAATGCGTGACCCTGACAGCTGCGCCTGGAGCAAAGAGCTGGGGGGGCGGGAGGGGTGGGCAGGACGGGGCGCCTGGCTGGGGGCCGGCCACACCCTCCTCCACCGGGTATCTGGCGGGGAGCCGCCTGGTCCCCCTCCACATGCTGAAGAAAAGGTTGTGGTTGTCCCCTCCTCCCCAAATGGGGCTGCTCCCAGGAGTCAAATTTTCCTGACTGGTGGGCGGTGGGCCTGTCCTGGGCCCCAGGGGCGGATCTCTAGAGTGAAGCAGCCTGGGATCCGACCGGCACCTCTGTATGCTCTCATACGTGCACATGCGTATAATATGGGGGGGAAAGGAACGGTTTGTCACAATCTCTGGTTTCCAGGGAGAGAGGCTTGGGGAAGAGTGGAGGGGTTCCAGCGGTCAGGTCTGGGGTGCCTGACCCTCCTGCATGAGTGATGCTGGACAGGGTGTGTCCCTCCCTGGAATGGGGGCATTTCAGAGGCTGCTGCCTCCCAACTGCTGGAGCAAGCCCCTGCTGTCCTCCCTGAAACCACCCACCTCCCTTCGAGAGGGTTTCCACCCAGAGTAGGAACTAGGAAGACTTCCTTCCAGCATCATGTCCCCAGGAGGAGTGGGCAGGGCAAAGGGAAGGCACCCCAGCAGCTGTGGCAGAGGCCAGGCCACAGAGCCACAGGACCACCTGCCTTCAAACCTCTACCCGCCTGCTTTCACAGAGGGGCCCTTGGGTAGGAGGGGTGCTTCCCCGGACAGGCAAGGGGTGGGTGCGGAGGAACCGAAAAAGGTCTCGATCACCGCCAGGGTGTGGCCTTCAGCTCTGCAGGCCCACGACAGTTTGCACAATTTCCTCTCCAGAAAGACAGGTGGTGACAAGCCAGCCCCAGCGAAGTGCAACTCTGCCCTTCACCACCCTCGACAGGCAGAGAGAGGAGAGGGTATGAGTGGCTCTGGGAGGTGCACCAGGCACCCACAGAGTTTCTGTCCTGGGTAGGCCCATCTTGGGCTCCAAGTCTGGTCCAGGACAAGCTGAGGAAGACACCACAAGCCCTAGGCCGAGTCCTGCCTCCCACCACCAAGCCCTGACAGAGAAGACTCCTGCCTGTGGACATCCCTGTCTCCAACGAACCTGCCCAAAGCCACCTTAGGGACCGGCACACCATCCCTCCTAGCAGAACTCGGCAGCATCTTGCAGTCGAGACAGGCTCCCCAGTCCACGGATCCTGATTCAGCAGGTCTGGGCTGGGGGGTCGGGGGGGTGGGGGAAGCCACCTGGGAATCTGGATTTTCAGCCAGCTCCTCCCCCAGGTGCTTCTGGGAACCACAGCTGCAGACCCCAGACTCAGGGGCGCCAGACTGTCCAGAGACACACACCCCTGCCCTGCCACGGGCCACTCACCCGGTTGGCCGTGACGGCCAGGTTCTGGAGGCTCTGCAGGAGGCCGATGTCAGCGGGGAGGAAGGTCAGGTTGTTGTGGCTGAGGTCCAGGTAGCGCAGCTTGCGGCAGTAGAAGAGCTGAGTGGGGATCTTCTCGATCTTGTTGCGGTTCAGGTAGAGGCGCTCGAGGTTGGTGAGGTTGCCGATCTGGATGGGGATGTAGGCGATGTGGTTGTACCACAGCTTAAGGCAGGTCAGGCGGTGCAGGTGCTGGAAGCTGATGATCTCCTCGATGGTCTTGAGGTTGTTGTCCTTGAGGTCGATCTCCTGCAGGTTGTGGAGGCTGAAGATGGAGTGCGGGATGCGCTCCAGGTCGCAGCGGATGAGCTCCAGCTCCGTCAGGTTGGCCATCTTCTTGAGGCTGTTGAGCACGATGAGCTTCGTGCCCTCATTGTTGATGGACAGCTTCTGCAGGTGCACGCCCACGTCCGTGACCACCTGCGGCAGCTTGCTCAGATTGCTCTTCAGCCGCAGCACCTTGAGCCGCTTGAGCTCGCGGAGCCCGTCGATGACGATGAAGCGGTTGTTCTCAGCACTCAGGTTGCCCGTCAGGTGCAGCTCCTCCAGCGTCTTCAGGCTGTAGATCCACAGCGGGATCTCCTTGATGTCCGTGAACTTGATGTGCAGCGCCCGCAGGTTCTCTCGCAGGAAGGCCAGGGCGGGCGCCTCGATCTTGGCGGCCGTGTGGTACAGCCACAGCTCCTTGAGGCCTGTGAGCTGCGCGATGCTGGGCGGGATGGTCACGTCGGGGATCAGCTCCAGCTTCAGCACCTCCAGCTCCACCAGGTCGAACACAGTGTCGGGGATGCCACTGAGCATGAACAGGTGCAGCTCCAGCTTGTCCTGCGCGTTCTTGGTGAGCCGCTGGCGCAGCTTGTCCAGCGTCCACTCGTTGTTGAGGTTCAGCTGCCGCAGCTTGTTCTCACTCACCTCCGACAGGAAGACGGCGAAGCGCTTTGAGTAGAGCGGGTCGTACTGGTCAATGAGGTGCAGCATGAAGGCGAAGTCGTTCTTGACGTCGGGGATGTCACTGTAGCTGCTCTCCTCGCGGATGGACTCGAACGAGTACTTCTTCAGGGAGCGCCGCAGCATCCACCAGAGTGTGTACATGCAGATGAGGCCGTAGAAGATGACCAGGCTGATGTAGAAGGACGCTAGGATCTTGAAGAGCGTGGCCAGCGGGTGGGCGCACCGGTAGGTGCGGTAGCCTGTCAGGCTCTCGATGTCCACCGTGCAGTCCACGTCGAACTTGATGTTGTGCACGTAGTAGACGGTGTAGCAGATGATGAGGATGAACTTAATCACCTTGATGATGGTCTGCCGCATGTACAGGCGGTACACAATGTCCCCCTCCTCCACGTGGGTCCGGAACTTCTTCACCTTCTCGAACAGCGCCTTGGCCTGCTCGCCCTCCTTCTTGTCCAGCACGCCCGTCTCCGAGCGGTCCACGATGCCCTGCTCAATCCGAGACTTGGTCCGCTGCAGCATGGGCACGGTGGCCTCCACATCTTCGCTGACCGTCGACGACTTCTTGTCCATGGAGCCGTTCATCTTGCTGAAGGCCGGCTTGGGGTCGCTCTCCTCCACCACCGTCTCCGACAGGGCCCGCGTGGTCCAGGGCGAGTCGAAGCACTTGAGCAGGATGGACACGAAGTGCTCCAGCTTGGAGCTGGTGCGCGGGAACTTGAACCAGAAGTTGCTGCAGGCCAGGAAGATGAGCGTGTGCAGAAGCACCAGGTAGGGGAAGTACTTGGCGAACCAGTGCAGGCGGTTCTCATAGCACACGGCGTCCACGTAGTTGTACTGGTGCCGGTCCAGGTCGTACTTGATGCCGGTGGGGCCGGGGTCGGGGGCCGGCCCGACGGTGGAGTTGGGGTAGGGGGGCTCTGGGCCGGGGGCCGCCCAGCCCCGGAACGAGTCGTTGCAGGAGTCCTTGGTAACCCACTTACAGGGCAGGCAGATCATCTTGTCTTGGGTGACCTGCAGCGTGCCCCCGAAGACAGCGATCATCAGCATGACGATGGAAATGTAGTCGGTGAACACGTCCCACCACGGCTTCAGGATCCGGTACGCTGGCTGCGTGTCCGCAAAGTAGCGGAGCTCTGTCACCGGAATCATGGTTCAACCTGAAAGGGACCACGGGAGAGGGTTACTGAGGGGGTAGCTGGGCTTTCTGAGACCTGGGGGGCAGGGGCAGGAGACTATGGACCCATTGTCCAAAATTCCACCTCGAGGCTAGCTGTGAGTCACACTAGCTGGGCAACACTCACAGGGCAGCCCGCGGAGTGGCCTTGGTCCAGAAACCAGATGGTCACTGGGTGGCTGGAGGGAAACCACCACAGGGAAGGTGGGCAGCCTCCCCATCCCACAGATAGGAAGGCTGAGGCATGAAGTCCGGGCCATGCGGACAGATCACCAAAGAGCCTCATAGAGATCCCCTCCTTCCAGCAGGAATAGTCCAGAAGTCCTGTCTAGACCCCATCCTGTTAATGATAAGACCAACCAGAGGGGCCAGCTGAAAACTTACAGTTCCTTCAGAACCAGGTGCCATGAAGCCACACCAGTGATCTTAAGAGTGGCCGTGCAGCTTGCGGGATCTTAATTCCCCCACCAGGGATTGAACCCAGGCCGTCTGCAGTAGAGGTCAGAGTCCTAACCGCTGGACCACCAGGAGATTAATTCAAAGTCTTTGAAGAGATTTATTCGAAGTGTGAGAACAGCCAAGTGTAGAAGAGGGAGTGGACTATGAACTAGCTTCTATACAACAAATAAGGAAGCTTAAAACATTCCACGTGTGTGTGTGTGTGTAAATATGGCCACACAGGATTCTGGGTGTGTGGGGAGAGTGGCAGGAAAGACAAACACACAGCAGGCTGTAATGACGGGTGCCTGGAGGAGGGGCTGGGCAGCGAGGACTAGAAAGCAGGATGACAGGGTCACGCGCTGAGGGCGTTTACGTCAGACTGTTTCCGGCTGCGTGCATCCACGTGTGTTTGTGAAGAAATTTAGACCAGCAGCAGATTCTCCCCCTGCAGAGTTCCACTCGGCAGGTCCTGGGAGCCTGGTTTTTTTTTAACGCTTGACTTCAAGGCAACGTTCAGGAAGCGCAGCCAGGGGGAAGGTGTGCAACAACGTGAACCCGCAACCCGCGAAGAAACCCTGAATCCCTGGGCCGGCAGGGAGCACCCTGCCAGGACATGTCACTCTTACAATGCTGCTAGGGCCATGAGGCTGTAACAGACAAGAAAGGGACTAGGTGTTCACTGGAGAACAGTCAGGAAAATGTATAAAGCGTGGACAGGAAAAAAAAAAAAAAACAAACCTGTAAGAACACCACCCAGAGTCACCCACCCCTGTTAACTTTTCACTGAGTGATAACCTTCCAGTCCTTTCACAAATAAAATTATGATTTTGGGGACTTCTCTGATGGTCCAGTGGCTAAGACTCTGTACTCCCAACACAGGGGGCCCGGGTTCAATCCCTGGTTAGGGAAATAGATCCCACAGGCCACAACTAATACCCGGTGCAGCCAAATAAATAAAAATTTTTAAAAAGAACATTCCCTGAAAAAGTGATTTTTACATTTTACTGTTTTCTAATCCAGAGTCTAGATTTTTAAACCAAGATTTAAATACCTGTGTTTTGACAAATGGGTCTGTGGGGAGAGGCACAAAGGTCCCAGGTTATGAGACTGGAGACCTTATTTTGATTACTGATAGTATTAATAGTGACGAACACTTCGGAGGACAGGGCCTCCCTGCAAACGACAGATGCTCATATCATCGTGGGCATGCCGGGACAGGTAAGGACAGGAGGGAGGCAAACCTAGAGCCCTTAAGGGAAGCGGGGTGCTCAACCGATGGACACGTGCCAGGCACCAGGCTAAGCCCTTACCATGGGGTCCACCTCGTGGAGTCGCTCTGACATCCAGATGCAGGGCCCTATCTTTGGCCCTATTTCACAGACGGGGACAACTGAGAGGCTCACCGGCATCACCTGCCCAATGTCACTCTACAATCGGGGCAGAGCCGAGACCAAACTGAAGCCTCCCCACAGGAGTCCTCACCAGGGCTCAGGCTGGCTGTCCCCCCACTGCTCAAGGCCCCACACAGGGCAGTGCCAAGAGGTGGAGCCCAGGAGTCCCGCTTCCTGACCCCCTCCTGCCAGGATTCCCAGAGCTCAGGTCACCGTGGGGCCAGCAGACACCACTACCCGCCCTGGGCTGGCGGCTCCAGCCCAGGGGGTCGGCCCTCCTGGTAAGTGTCCACCCCGCAGGAAGGCCCTCTAATGACCAACTGGCTCCTTGAGCCACCCACACTCCTGGGCGAGCGGGCATCCAGGGGATGCTGAATCACGCAGCTGGGCCCCCCCCCACAGCTGAATGACACCCCAACAACTCCTCCCTCCCTTCCTGGCTCCCCAAGTCCACATCCAGGCAGGCGCCCAAAGACTGGCGACCGGAAGGGAGGAGGGGACAGGACCGAGGGCCCGAGGGCGTGCTAGAGCCTGCCCCTGGAAAGTCCGGGGCTGGGACCGCCAAGGCAGGCTGCCAGGCACTGGGGGTGGGGGCAGTCTTTGACCAGGCAGGATGTGGTTGCAGCCTCGCTGCTTTGGGGGAGTGGAGAACAGCCTGCCTCTCGCACCAGGAGGACCAGGCCCTGCTGCCCTGGGCTTTGCTTGCGTTGCTTTGGGTCTGAGGTGGGAGGTCCACTCTCCATCACAGGTGAGGGACCCGGAGGCTCCGAGGGGGAGACCATCCAATCCACCCAGTGTGTCTGGCTCCTCCTGGCCCCCTCAACACTTTCGTTCTGAACTCTGTAAACCATGGCTACCCCTCCCTGCTGAGAAGTGCTTCGTGGAGGGGATAGTCCTGTGATGGTCCTGGGGGCTCCTGGCACCTCCTCAGCCCAAGGAGAAGACACAGGGGTTGAGAGGGGTCAGGCCAGGGGCCCAGGCCACACAACTGACAAGGGCAGGCCTGGCCTCGTTGGGGGCGGACCTGGGGAGGTGGGGGGTTGCCCTCTAGCTGTACCACGTTTTGGCCTCTGCCACCAACTCACTGTGGGATTCTGGACAAGTCCCCGCCCCTCTCTGATGGCGTTTTGGGGGAAATCTGGAAAGAAGGCACAGGTGCCAAAGCCCAGGCTTTCGTCCCCAGGGGGCCAGGGATGCGGCGCCTTCCCCTGGATGGGTCCACAAGAAGAGACGGCTGGGTAGTCAAGGCAGGTTGCTTGCACGGCTTTGGGAAAGGCCCAGAGAATCCTAAGCTTCTAAAGCACTTTGTGCAGAGAGGGCAGCAGGCAGCCTGGGCTGGTTGTCATCCATCCTCAACCTCCACCCAGATGCTGCTGGAGGGCAAGGGTCTGCCGCACACAGCAGGCGCTAAATAAAGGTATCAAGAGCGTGCCTGAGAAGGCAAGGGGAAGAAGTGGGGTGGGGGAAGGGCGTGGCTTGGGGGTGGTGGGCTGGCCTGGCAGAGAGGGGGTGGGGGCCAGGGAGGAAGCTAAGGCAATCGTGGGCACCCTTCCCTCCTGGTTCCTGCCCAGCCCTCCCCAGGGGAAGGAGCAGAGCCCCCTCAGGCAGGGAGGGCCAGCGCAGGGAGCTGGTGACTCAAGGTGAAGAGACACCCACAGCTGGAGCCACTCCCTGTTCTGAGAATGAGGGCCCAGCCCAGAGCCCTCGGAGCCCGGAGTGCGCCCTGCTGGCTCCCTCCCTTATTTTCTCAGAACTGTTTTATTGCTGTAAAACACATGTAAGGTATTTCGTTCTGTTGCGTGGCCATCACCGACCACCCATCTCCAGAACTCTTCTCGTCTCGTAAAACTGAAACTGTCTCCACCGAGCACTGACTCCCCGCTCCCCGCTCCAGCCCGAGCTCCGGGATTCTTTCTTGCAGTATGAATCTGACTACTCCAGGGACCTCACAGAAGCAGATCATGTGCTATTTGTCCCTTGGGGACTGGTTTCGTCCACCTAACATAATGTCCTCCAGGTGCCTCCATGTTGTAAAAGTGAAGTCGCTGTCTTGTCCAACTCCTTGCCACCCCATGGACTGTAGCCTGCTGGACTCCCCTGTCTATGGGGTTTCTCCAGGCAAGAATACTGGAATGGGTTGCCATGCCCTCCTCCAGGGGATCTTCCTGACCCAGGGATCGAAACTGGGTCTCTCGCATTACAGGCAGATTCTTTACCATCTGAGTAGCAGGTGCCAGGAAAAGGAAGCAATTTCCTTCCTTTTCCAGGCTGACTAATATTCCACATGCCCATTTTACAGATAGGGAAACTGAGACTTGGGGAGAGAGGTCATGTGCCCAGCATCACACTGCCTGTCACCTTCAACCCAGATCTGGGGTGGAGCCCCGACAAGCAGCATTTCCAGGGAGCAGCTCCCACCCCACAGCTACCCCAGGCCTACCTGGGGAAGGTCAGGAAAGCACTATAAGGTGAAGGGGGCAGATTTAAGGGAGTGGGGACCTTTTCTCCCAGTTACAGAAAACGTCCTTTTCAGAAAGTTTCCTGCAGGCAGTGCATTCATCCCCTTCCTGCACTGAGGCCTCTGCAGCCAGGACTGCCCCCAGCAGAGGTGTGCAAGAGCTTCTCTCTGGGGCTTGTTTCCCCATCAGGAGAGGAATATACAATCTGCCATGGGTGTGCCCACGTTTTGCATAAGGCAGTCAAGGATCATGGGGCGTGTGATCCAGGCTTCGGCTCACTCCAACACCTCCCTCCCCACTGGCATCACCCAGACACTCACTCACTGTCCTGGCCACCCCTGCCTAAAGCCAGCAGGGAGGGGGAGGCGCCTCCAGCAGCCCAGACTTCGTCTCTCTGTGATAAAATGCCCGTGGTAACAGATGCCCTGCCAAACTCTCCGGACTATCAGGGAGTCACAGGAGTGAGGTTTCCCAGACAACCTGTGGGGGGGGGAGGGACCTCAGGCAGGTGGAGAGCAAGGAGTACGGTGATGGGGGCTTAGAGGGAGGGCCAGGTGGGCTTTGCCACTCAGTAGTGGAGTGACGCTGGGCAGGGGGCTTCACCCCTCTGAGCCTTGGTCCCCCCATCTGTGGAATGAGGCTGAGACAGGCACACACCTGGCCCCCGACGGCAATCCTGACTTCAGCAGACAGCTGATGGGTGGATGACAAGAGCACAGACCCGGAGCACGATGGAAGAAAACAGAAGGAAAAGCGCCCGCGACGCTGGCCCTGACACCTGGCACGGGGACACAGTTAGACGAGGCCGGGCACACAAGAGGTGGGCGGTGAGCAGATCCTGGTCCCTTCAAGAGGCCGCCAGAATGCAACAGGGCCTTTTCAGCAGAATAAAGGAGCTCTGTATGTAACGCCATTTTGAAAATAAAGCGAGATTCAGAACAATAAATAAATACGTTGCCATGTTGATAAACCCTGACCCACTTGGGGAATGGCTCCCTGTTAAGAGTGGGAACAGGAGGCAGGATGAAAGGAAACTGTAATGTTTTTACCAGCAGGCATTACCTATGTGATTGAAAAGTAGCATAGAATTTAAAATAAATAGAGCCTAGAAGAAAAGAAAGAAAGAAACACTGAGCCCTCAGGTGGCGAGTTCAGGTGTTCTTTTGTGGTTCTCAGAGGGCAATCTGGTGGGGGGGGGCATGGGGAGTCTGGGTGGGTCAGGTCTCTACCCCAAGAGGTGGAGAGTTTGGAGAGGATCCTGAATAGAAGACAAAGATTAAAGGGCTGAAATCCAGGCGGCTGAGAAAGACAAAAAGGCCGTGTGTCCTGCTGTCCTCTGCTCTAACCCTTCTTCCAGAACAGAGGCATCACTTAAAGCTACTGACCATGTCCTCCTGGAGGTCAGTGAGCTGGGATTCACCCCAGCTGCACCGCGTGAAAGCTCATGGGCAAGAGATTACCCATAGAGAGGTCAGCAAGGTAGGCTGGGAGCCCTGCAGGGCAGGGACCGCTCCAGATTCATCCCAGTCCCCATGCAGAGTCCGGAACACAGAAAGTGGAGTAAAGGTTTGCTGAACTGGGCTGAGCTGGGAGGAGGAGGTGACAGGAAGGAGGTGGGCAATCGTCAGGCCAAGATTCTAGGACAAAAGTTTAGTTACAGGAACATTCACCGTGGTGTTATTTATACCCCAGGAGAATTGGAAACCATCCAGATGCCTGTTACTGGGTGATCAGTTAAATACCTATTTAATGATCTGATGATGGAATACTATGAAACAATGAAAACATGTTACACCAAAACACGTGATGACCTGACGACATGACAAAATATTTTCAATGCAAAATGGAGGTGATGAGACCACAATAGAGGAATAAGCCTTCTGCGCTAACTTAGACGTATATTTAAAAAACACTGACAGTGACATTAGACGGATGTTTATAACCTTTTTTTTAACCCCAAACTTACCTCTGTTTTCTGTTATAAGGATACGTTACTCAGGGAATTAAGAAAAACAAGATTTTTAAAAATCAAGATTCCCAAGGATCAAGAACAGCTACGACACCTGGGAAGAACGTGGGAGGAGATCGACTAGAAAGGGCTCGGAATTGGACCAATTGGGCGTTGATGTGGGGATGGATGGAGGGACCAGGGGCCTAGAAGAGCAAGCCTAAGCGAGTAAGTGAAGTCACTCAGTCGTGTCCGACTCTTTGCGACCCCATGGACTGTAGCCTACCAGGCTTCTCTGTCCATGGAACTTTCCAGGCAAGAATACTGGAGTGGGTTGCCATTCCCTTCTCCAGGGGATCTTCCCGACCCAGGGATCGAACCCGGGTCTCTGGGATTGCAGGCAGATGCTTTACCCTCTGAGCCACCAGGGAAGCCCCGAGCAAGCCTAAGAGACCCCAAAATTTCTGGAAACGGAGACAGTGACAGTGTCGATTTTGCAGGCTGGGGAGAAAAGAACGGGCGTCCATAAATGGAGCTGGCCTAGTTACCCACAGAAGAAAAGCATAGCCCCATCTATTGACTTGCAGGAAAATAAACTCCAATGAATTCAAGACCTAACAGACCACCTTAATGTCTTTAGGACAGGGAAAGATCTCTTATCCCAAATGAGTACAAATCCTTACGGGAAGAGGCTCATCTATGGACCACATTACAGTTAAAATGGACGCACATCAAAGGACCTAGTGAGTGAAATGTACCCACAGACCTGGAGGAGACACTGGCAGTGAGTTTACCTGCCAAAGGATTAATACCCAGAACAAAGCCAGAACTCCTCCAGATACACAGAAAAGACAAATCAATAGGGGGGAAAAAAAAGGCAAACCATGAATAGACAATGCACAGGAAAAAAAAAACACAATGGAAATTCATGTATGAAATAATTCTTAATCTCGTTGTTAATCAGGGAATGCAAATTAAGACAATCACCAGCCATTTCACTCCCCTGCCATTGGCCAAAAATGTTGAATTCTTAGATGAGAAGATAGAACGCATGCATGCATCCTCTGACCCAGCAATTTGGCTCCTAAGGCTCTGAGGGTTGCTTTACACGTATGTGTGAAGCCACGGACAAAAATGATCACTCCAGTGTTGTTCCTGATAGCAAAAAGTCAAAAACCTAGATATCCAACAACAGGAGAAAGGATGAATTACTCTGAGAATACAGTGAAATGCTGAAGCAATGAAAGTATCAACACGTATCAACATGAAAAAAAAGTGAAAGTGAAGTGCTTAGTCGAGGCCAACTCTCTGTGACCCTATGGACTATAGCTCACAAGTCTCCGTGCATGGGATTTTCCAGGCAAGAATACTGGAGTGGGTTGTCATTTCCTTCCCAAAACAATGTCCAAAACAATGCTGAACCTCCAAACAAGCTATAGAATACACACATTATCTAAGGTTTTCTGCAATGTATATACCCAAGTGCAGCACAGGTATTAGAAACATGCATGTTCTTGTTTAGTCAGTAACTCATGCACAACTCTTTGCGACCCCATGGACTGTAGCCCTCTAAGGCTCCTCTGCCCGTGGGGTTTCCCAGGCAAGAATCCTGGAGTGAGTTGCCATTTCCTCCTCCACAGGATCTTCCTGACCCAGAATCAAACCTGAAGCTCCTGCATTGCAGGCAGATTCTTTACCAAGTGTAAGGAGAGCGCCAAAATCAAGCTGATAATTTCATCTAAAGAGGGAAGAAAATGGGATTGGGGAAAAGGCTTCTACTGCATCTGAAATGATTTGAGAGAGAGAGAGAGAGAGTGTGTGTGTGTGTGTGTGTGTGTGAGAGAGAGAGAGAGAGAGTGTGTGTGTGTGTGTGTGTGTGTATCTGAGGCAATTACAAAACATTAAGATCTGGCAAAGCTAAGTCCTGGGTACAAAGATATCTGTTCTAGTTTCATAACTTTTGCAGGTGCTTAAACTGTCTCATACAGAATTCACCACAATAACCGTCTGTTTCTCCCCCTCTGGACTGGTCTGCTCTCTGGTCTTTGCACCTGCGGGGCTCAGAAGGAGGCAGCAGCTACTAGGCCATCGCCAGGGGAGCAGACTCCACTCTTTCTACCTGCCCTGCTCCTGGCCAGCGCAGCAGCACCTGTGGCCTCTGACGATACTGCGCAACGCAGCATCACCCCCGCCTGGTCCTCCCTGCCCCAGGGAGACGCGGAAGTGAGCAGGAAGTAGCCAGACCCTTTCCACTGGGCAGCACCCGCAGGTGGAGAGAAGTGAGACCGGGTTCCTGAGGCAACCCAGAGGGCCCCTCTTCTCCCCGTGGTGGCAGACAGATCCCAGGGAGTGTGAAGAGCAATAGCTCTGGAGTTGGGGAGATGTGGGTTCAAATCCAGCTGTAGCATGAAACAAGTCATGACTCCAGGCGCATCTGTGAATCTCCGGAGGGTCAGTGGTAAAGAATCTGCCTGTCCATACAGGATGTGCAGGTTCCATCTCCAGGTGGGGAAGAGCCCCTGGAGAAGGGACATGGCAGCCCACTCCAGTATTCTCGCCTGGGAAATCCCATGGACAGAGGAGCCTGGCGGGCTTCAGCTCATAGGGTCGCAAAAGAGCTGGATACAACTTAGCAACTAAACGACAACACACCAGGCAAGTTATTTAGCCCAAGACTTGTTTTTTGCAACTTTAAAACAAAAACAATGCTACCTACCTCATATCTGTATACAGTGACCCAAAAGATGTCCAAGAGATATTAAGTAATAATAAAAGATGCTGGGTGTTCCCTGGTGGCCTAGTGGTTAGGATTCCAAGCTTTCACTGTGGTGACCTGGGTTCAATCCCTGGTCAGGGAACTGATATCCCACGAGCCACCAGCCACAGTCAAAAAAAAAAAAATGCTGACCAATCTTTAAGATACATGATGTATCATGTATTATAAAGTGATATAAAATGTCACAAAATGGACAAATACTTTATGATTTCCATGTTTGGTACTCAAATCTGGTACTTTTGTGAGTAGAAAAAAATTACTGGGAAAAGAAACAAAAGACCTTCCTCATTGTGTGCTTTCTGAAGAGTGTAAAAGAGTTTACAAGAACTAGTATCTGCTATCTGTCAAGTATGAAAAAGGTTCGCCTGCTCCTGCCTGCCCTACCCAAGTGTGCCCTAACACACGCATGTGGGGTGCAGGGAGGCCAGGCCTCAGCGTGGGTGGGCTCAGAGCCTGGGGCCAATGAGTGCTCTTCTCTGAGCCTCAGTTTCCTTGACTATAAAATGGGAATGTTACAGTACCAATCTCAGAGGCTTAGTGTGAGAATTAAAAAGAACACAGTGGACGTCTATGGGACAACCCAAGGCCGGCACACAGGGAGGTGCACTGTGCTGATCTAATCCACCTGCCTTTGCAGAGAGCCCTCCCAGAATTTACTGGGCGACAGATACCCGAGAGAGGGCTGAGCCCCAAGCACAAGCCCCTCCAAGCACAGACCAGGCATCCCCGAGCCCCCAGGACCTCCAAGGACTCAGACGCCACACTCCAGGGCCTTGGGCTCCTGCAGCCCCAGCTCAGGACTCCAGGACCGGACAGAGAGCTGGCGAGCAACCCGCAGAACCACCCTGAGGGGTCAAGCCCGCTCCACATTGTTGATGTCCTCGCAGGGCCTCTCACAGATGGGGAAGGAAGTCGAAGAAACGACATGACGCCCCTCCGTCCAGAGGGTGGCCAAGCAGGCAGACTCCGACCACCCCCACGCTGGCCCGCAGCGCTTGGCTTTTACACCTGAGCCGTGGCAGGCTGGCCAGGCTGTGGGTAAACAGGGCACAGAGAGCCCTTTGTTAAAACCCAAATTGAGAGGCTGGGAATACTTCCCAGGCAGGAGGGAGGGGAGGCCGAGGCTGGCCCCCCTCGCCCTTCCTTGTACCACGCTTGGGGAGGCTGGCCCTCCAAGGCTCTCCCAGGGAAGGGGGAAGGGCCTTTCCCCAGAGATCCGAGGAAGACACTGGGTCACTGGCCCTGCCCTGGGTGCACTCTGGGCCTGTGAATCTGCTCCTTGGTCAGCACCCTGGGGCCTCCTCTGCTCCCAGAGCAGGGGCCGGAGGCGGGGGTAGATGGCGGGGGGTGGTGGCGGGGGGAGGAGAGGGCCCACCCATCATCTGGGACACCCAGCCCCCACCCGCCCCAGAGCCGGCGCTGCCTTTGAGGCCCTCACACCCACCGGGGTGAGTCAGCAGCTGCGGGCTGGGGGTGCTGCCTGGCTCCATGTGCCCTGCGTCGAAGGGCACACCCTCACTTTCGGGGAAAGAAGAAGGGAGGCAGTCTGGAGCAGGGAGGGAACAAGTTTCAGTTCCAAACTGCTCTCCATGTGGGCTGGGCCTCCCAAACAGGTTGGTCCTCAAGCGCTCTTGCAAGAGTGCGGTGGCCTCCCGGGGGAAAGGTGACCGGTGAAGGACACCCACCTTGGTTCCCCAAGCCAAGCACACAGAGGCCGCAGGCTGGGTCCGAGGCTCAGGCCGGCCCCCTCGCCCACCAGGTGGGTGTGTTACTGCCATGGGCTCCGGCTCACTGACGCGGCCTGCGCGTCAGCACCGGGCCTGACGCGTCCGGGCCTCGGCTCCCGACCTCCAGGAACCTGGTACAGCTCCCCGCCTCACTGGCGTGTGGCCCTGGGAGTCACTTCCCTCCCAGGTCCCTGGTTTCCTCATCTAGGAAATGGTATTCCTGGTCAGGGCGGCGGTGAGGACTGACAAGGCGGTCCATAGAAAGCTTTTGGCTCAGAGCCTGCCTCATAGAAAGACTCTGTAATGTTAGCTGCTTTTTTTTTTTTTTTTACAGGAGGTTTCATCAGTCCCTTTAGGGGTGTGAAGTCGGGCCCAGGGAGGTTAACTGGCCTGCCCGAGGCCACATAGCTAGGAGATGGCGGGAAAGACCGCCACCCGTCTGATCTGCCTTTCCCTTGCATGCCTGCCTGTCTCGAAGGCCAGCAGGTCTCCTGGGTCTACCTGGGCACCCAGAACCCTGCAAATGCTTCCTGGGACAAGATCCCTGTTTCCAGAGGGGTACCTGGAATCGAGGTCTCTGCAGGGAACTCCAGAAGGCCATCCTCCGATATCTCTGGTCTCTTAGGTACAGCTTTAAGGAAACTCTGGGAGGAAGCCCAGCTCTGGGTCTGGCTCCATGCGGGACAGAAGGGCCTTGAAGACAGGTCTTGATCTAGAATGAACACCAGCATCGCCTTCCCAGACAGGGTATGAAAAGTGGGCAGAGGCCCCAAAGAGAGGTCACAGACGTATCTGCCGAGGTCCCAGGGGACTGCAAGTGAGGGGGGCCTGGCCAAGGGTAAGCTGCCTGTTGCCCAGCTCTCCAGACTGGAAAGGGCTGCCCCCAGGTATCCAGCCAGGAGACATGACGGCAGGACTTCCGCGCGGCTGTACCCGGTTGGCATGTCCGTCCACAGGCCGACTCTGCCAGGGGTATGAGGTTGGTGGAGGTGCCTCTGGGGTGCCCAGGTGGCATGTGAGAGCCGTGGAATTTTACAGCTGCTTCTCCGGTGGAACACCCTCCAGACTTGAGGCTGTATCTCAGTGTCCATTTAATTTGGAGGTTTTAAGTCCTCAAGAGACAGTTAAACATAGAACTTCCTACGAGATGTGAAATGCAATAGAAACACGTCGGGGAAGAGAGCAGGAGATGTTTGTGGCTGGGAGGAAAAGTCATTCTAGAAACCTCAGCCTTCCCACCCTACACACGCTAGGAAGTCACTAAGATCCAGGGCCCAAGGGAGCCCAGCCCTGATTCCATGCCAAGGGCACCTGATGGCAGATGGAGGTTGAGACCAGGGCCAGTGGAGAAGCCCTGGTCAGTGTCCACCGGCATGGTTGGCAGGTCCTCAGCCCCACGACGGCCTGGGGAGCTTCTTCAAAATGCAAATTCCTGGGCCCACCCCCTACTCAGTCGCTGCAGGCCTGTGGTGATGGGTCCAGAGGAATCAGCATTTTGAACAAGCTCCCAAACAACTCTGAAGTACCCACAAGCCTGAGAACCTAGAGAAAAAGACAAACGAGAGGTGGGCTAGAAAGAGCACAGGCTGGGACTGCCCTGGTGGTCCAGTAGCTAAGACTCTGTGCTCCCAGAGCAGGGCACCCGGGTTCGATCCCTGGTCAGGGAACTAGATCTTACATGCTGCAACTAAAGACCTCACATACTGTAACTAAGACCTGGTGCAGCCAAATAAAAAAAAATGGAAAGGAAAAGAAAAAAAAACAAAACAGGTATCGATCAGAAAAAAAAAGCACAGCTGCCCAGACACACAGACCCAGGTCCACATCCTGGCTCTACCACCTGAACTGTACAACTTCCAGCAAGAACCTTCATACCTCCAGCCCTGGTCTCCTCACCTGGAAAAGTAATGCGCCCTCAACCAGGAGACTGTGGTGTGTCAGACGGCAAACTTCATGGTGACCAGCCCACCACCTGGGCTCAGACCACAGCCACACGAAGGCTCTGCTGCTGGAAGGAAGGCGAGCAGAGCGTCGTCCACCGAGAGGCCAGGTCCGGGGCCCCCGCCAGAGCGGGCCCAAAGAGGCCCGTGCCAGAAGGAAAAAGACTCCAGGAAAGACTGGGAAGAAGAAACGGGAGAGGCAGACAGTCTGGATGGAAAGCCGAGCTCCGCCAGCGGAGGGACGCATCTCTGCACAGACCTGACTCTCAGGGTGGTCCTGCCCATCAGGCTACCCAGGGGTCCCTCCTGCCGGAAAAAAAAAAATCTAGCCAGAGGTATCTACGACCCAGCGGGGTATCCTGAGATCCTGGCCCCAGGGCAGCGCCCCACCTTCGCTTCGCCTGTCCACCCTCAAGGCTAAAACCTAAGAGGAGTGCTCGGGGGACGAGACCAAACCATCCACCAGGACGGCCTGGTGAACCGAGTCAGGGCCAGGCTCAGGCCAATGCCACACTGTGGCCCTGCCTAAGGCAGACAGAAGAGGGCCCAGACCTGGAGGCCAAAACCTCTCGGGCTGGCCCAGGCTATTCCTCCCCAGCAAAGAGGAGGAGTTCTGATCTCAGATAAGTAGGATGTACTGCTTCCTGCTCGTCGCTGGCCAGAGAACTGAGCTCAGGCCTCCACTACTGGGGCAGGGGGCGCTGGCAGAGTTCCTCAAAACCAACGGGAAACTCCTACGGGGCAGGCCTGGGGTTTGCTGACCTTGTCCCAATAAACAGGACAGTCAACAGAATCACACACCAGGCATTTCCCACCGCCCTCTGCTGCTGTAAATGTCCCGACAAACAGCTCAGAAACCCCGGGAAGGGGAGGCAGGGGAGCACTGTGGGTGGGAGGAACGGGAGTGGGTAGGGACCTTCTGAAGGGACTCACCCACAGCTCGACCCTCATCGGGAAAGAGGTCCAGGGAGGACTGCGAAATGAGACAAGAGCAAGCAGCAAACCAGCAGCTCTAACAGGACTGACTTGATTTTAGGAAAAAAAGGCAAATGCTAACAATGCATGTGAGCAAATCCAGCCCTCCCCTCTCAGGTCTCTGGAGGGGGATCACAGGAGACTTGAGCTTTCCACAAGGCATTAAAATCAAAACAAAACAAACAAAAAAACGCATGAGGGCATGCAACTTTGCTGGTAATTACAAAAACAAAGCAAAGCAAAACAAACAAACAAAAAACATTGGAGATACCATTTCTTCTAAAATCCAGGCTGGGGAGGGCAAGGCCTACCTTAACAAAAAGCCACGGTGGGAGATAAAGGCATGGAGAATAAAGGACCCCAGTCTGGGATTCCAGGACCTGGCTCCAGCCCCACATCCCTGCCTTCCGGACCCGATGAGTTGCTTCCTTCCTCTGAGCCCCAGTTTCCATGTCTATAAACAGCAGGGGTGGGGAGGTGGGTGAGGGTGGATCAAGGCCACTGTCTGAGCTTCCACAAATGACCAAAGAAATCATTGATTAGGTTTGTTTTACAAATTATTAAGCAGCTTATACCCACACCCACTATGCTTAGAGAACATGTTTGAGGACACCCTGAGCCACCTTCCCTGTATCGACATATTTAATCTTCAAGATACTCTCAGGGGAGGCAAGGAGCTAATATTACCCTCTTTTCACAGATGAGGAAACTGAGGCTCCGAGAGGCACAGCGACTGGCCCACAGTCACTTATCGAGCATGTGGCAGCTGGGACCCACACCCAGGTCTGACCACAACGTCTGGGTTCTAACCGGTGGACGCTCCTGCCTTTGGGAACTGTTCACCAAAGCAGAGGCCAAGACACCCACCATGTTCAAAGATGTCCACGTGACAGTGTAGGGGAAAAACAGCTCGCTGGCTCCCTCTCAGAGACTCACGCTCTCAGCCAGCTCTGAGACACCTGTCAAGGCTCTGAGAGGTCCTGCAGCCCGGACCATGACAAGTTACTGTTCCTGGAGTCACCTGACCACTGTGCTCAGAGAAACTGGTGTCCCACGGAACATACCTTGGGAAACATGGTCACGAGACAGGATGACCACCACCCAAGACTGACAAAAACCAGGGGTTCACAATGCAGGTTCACACCTGCTGGGTATGGTGTGCATATATGTGCTAAGTCGCTTCAGTCGTGTCTGACTCTTCGTGACTCCACGGACAGTAGCCTGCCAGATGCCTCTGTTTATGGGGTTCTCCAGGCAAGAATACAGGAGTGGGTTGCTATGCTCTCCTCCAGGGGATCTTCCTAACCCAGGGATCCAACCCACATCTCCTGCACTGGTAGGCAGGTTCTTTACCACTAGCACCACCTGGGAAGCCCCAATGCTACGCAGCTGTCCCCTGAGTTGGGAGAAAGAAGAGCTTTGTCTTCTGCGCCCCGTCCTAGAAGCCCTGGCCTTACAGCAAGAAGAGCAAAGGGCTGTGGGGACAGGGACACTGCCCTCTGCCCCCTGCCTGGGGGCCAAGGGTGGCCTGGAGGGAGGGGGCCCAGTCCTTACCCTGAGGACGGCTCTGCTATCTGTGAGCTAGCTGATGGTGCTGAGGCTGGCCCACGTCTGTCTGGGCAGGGTCCTGGCATTCCTTTCGCTCCATGGAAGCCGCCTGCCTACGAGGAAGCAAGAGCTACCGTGAGCAGGGAGGTGTGTGGGAATCAGCGTTACCTGCTGGGCTGCCGACAGTTTCAGAGCCCCTGCTCGCTGCCTGGCCTGGACCAGGGTGACGCCAGAGAATCAGACAGTCTACTGGGGAGATGCCAAGGCAAAAGTTATCACTGGCTCTTGAGTGCCTGGGGCTCTGCTGGGGGAACCTGGGCCCTCTGGGAACGGGGAAGAAGCACTAGACCCAGACGAGTTGGGTCAGGGAAGGCTCCCTGGAGAGGGTGTTGCCTAAGCTGACTTCCTGGGAAAGAGTGGGAGTTGGAAAGAGAGCATTCCAGGCAGAAGGGACAGCACATGTTTGCCTGGAGGGAAGACAACATGACTTCTAGAGCACGCTGAGCGGTTCAGCCTGGCTGGATCCAGGGCTGGAGGTGGAAAGTGGCGAGAGGTGAGCTGCAGAGGGGTGAGCCGGATCCAGGCAGAGACATGCCCTCAGCTCGACTAGAAAACAAAATCCAACCATCGTCCACAGTCGAAGAGCGTTTAGTGAGCATCTACGCCATGCCAAGCACTCTGCTCAGAACTGCTCACAGGTCAGGAGGGTGGGGAGAGAAGTGTGATCAGACCACTATAGGGCTGTTGCTGCTGTTCAGTTGCTCAGTCGTGTCCGACTCTTCGCGACCCCCGTGGACTGCAGCACGCGGGGCTTCCCTGTCCTTCGCTATATCTCCCAGAGTCCATTTAGACTCATGTCCATTGAGTCAGTGATGCCCTCCAACCATCTCATCCTCTGCCAGGTAGGGGGAGCCTTTAAACCAGCCAGGCGCTGGGAGTGTGGCCCAGCCATTAGTGAAGGGGGAAACGACAAGGAGTAAGAAGGGGAAAGGGGTGGTGGGGGGTGGGGGGAGATGGTTACACAGACAAAGCGATCGTGGCGCCTTTCAGCTGCTTATGCCATGGAACGTTTCTCACAGCTGCTCAATGCTCAGGCTCTGCTGCGAGGAAAGAAGCAAGAGACGGTTTCCAGCCTCTCAGAGAGCCCCACGCAGAGTGATGGCGGCTGGGCAGAGAAGCACCTGGGTCCATGAAGGCACGGAAGCCAGGCTCTACCCTCACCCCCATCCGACTTGGCAAGGAGAGGGATTTACACCGAGGCTGGGAAAGCCAGTCACTTGCCCATGGCAGAGGCCAGCCCAGAACTCAAGCCACAGGACTCACTGGCACTGATTCTCCTTACCCTTCCTCTTCCGGGAAACACACAGACCACTCCCCTGCACACTCAGCCACAGCTAATGCCTCTTTCCTCTGGGCTGCCTCTGAGACATTGCTAGCATTATGCTGGCCGCTGTGTCAACGTTTTCCTGTCTGCCTCTCCTCCCAGACTACTAGCCAGGGACCGTGTTCTCCTAGCACCATTCCTGGCCCAGGCCACGCACTTACCAAAGGATGGTTGAATGAATGAATGAGTTAAGGCAGGGAGAGGAGGTGTGCTGGGCTCTAGAGCCCCACACCTAACCCACCTGACTCGCCATGAGGTCTTACACCATCAGCGTGTGAAAATCCAGAATCATCTCCACTCTCAGGAGAGTAAGGAAAACAGGCTGATCCCTTCCCTTCAACTCTACAAGCGAGGTCCAGGCCAAGCCAGCCCCCTGAGTTCTGACCCACTGGGACAATCCTCACAAGCTCCCACTGTCCAGAAGGACCACTCAAAGTCTGCAGAGGAAACAGGTTCCTAGTGGGCATGCCCAAGAGATGGAGGATCTGGGTGAGTTACAGGGGGAAGTCACAAACGTTCCTCAGGCCCTTGCTGTGTGCTCCACAGCCCTTGGAAGGCCCGGTGGGCATGGGAGGTAACCCCAAAGAATCTCTAAAACTGGGAAGACAGGGCGGCGGGGGCCAGTCATTCACGCCCCAGCACCTCTCCAAAAGCCAGTCCTCCAGCACAAGTCATCTGTCCTTGCTTCCCCCTCCCTGCCCAGAGCCAAACTTGACCTTCACAAAGACGCTGCCCAGTCCCTCTGAACAAACTCTCACTCCCCCATCCCCTCCACAAGAAGAGCCACCAACATCAGACCTCCTCCTCCTGCCTCCAGTCTGTCTGTCTGCCCGTCTGTCTACGCAGCCGGCAGGATACACAGTTCGTCAGGGGAATAAGGTAATTCCTAATGGAAAAGATAGGAGAGGCCCTTCGGAGCTTTTAAGCTCCACCAAATCCTTCCTCTACAATTTAGGCCCAAATTCCCTTTCCCTCACACCTCATCCCAGAAAGGCTTCAGGGGGGTAAGGCAGGGAAAGAGCCCTTAGGGAAGAGACGGCCCCACCCTTCCAGCCAAGTCCCCATCAGGAGGAGGTTGCTGCCAGAAACACCCCCAACCATCTCTCTTCCTTCCCAAAAAAGGCAGCACTGGCACCGGCAGAGAATCAGCCCAATCCCGGTTTCACTCCAGTCCAGACCAGGGGAAAGCAGAATCATCAGGAAGCCTCAAGAACCCATGGCTATGCTGCTTCAGCTGGGCAGCCAACTTTGCGAGGTCTCCGGCCCGCACCTCATCAGACTTGGCTCTCAGGCCCATCTGGATGCACAAGACGCCGGCAGGGTTCAGAACCTCAGACCCCTAGACTGGGCTTCCCAGGAACCCCAGCCCAGACAGGCCCCCAAGAGCCTCGTCAGGGAATCTGCCCTCCCCCCACCAAGTCAGGGCACAGTTCCCGCCCGATCCAAAGGAGGGAGGGTTCCAAGGGAAGAGGAACGGGCCAGGAGCCCAGGAGAACCTGTGAAAAAGGGGGGAAAAAAAGGTCCCAAGGAGAGGGCCCAGAGGTGGAACCTCCAGTAAGTGGGGGAGTGTGTGTGTGTGGAGGGGTGGGGATCTGGGGGAACCCAGGGGATGACAAGGGGACCTGGGGGAGCCGAGGCGGAAACTCCCGGTATGTAGAGCGCAGGGAGGCACTAGGGTGCCTGGGAGGGGGCTCGCGCGCCGCGGCGCCGGGGAGAGGCTGGGGGGGACCCCTGTGACCCAGGGCGCGGGGAACCCGGAGGCAGGCAGAACCGAGCTGACGCGGGAGGCCCCCAGTGAGCCAGCCCCGGTGGGCAGAGTCCCAGCTGCCCAAGGCGGCTGGGGCCGGGCAGCTAGCCGGGGACGTCCAGGAGTTGATTTCAAGAAATGACAGCTCGCGCCCCCTTCCCCTCCCCACCCGCTCACCTGGGCCCGCCGCGCCCGGCCGCCCTGCCGGCAGCCCCGAGCCCCTGCCGCTCTGTCCCGCTGCCGGCCACTGCGCCCCTCCGGCGCCTCCTTTTGTTTGTCCCTCACTGCACCACTCAGCCTCCTCCGCCCCGGAAGTGACGTCACCGTCGGGCGCGAACGCGGCGCCCGGGGCGTAGCCATCTTTTGAGGGGCGCTCTTCTCCTCGCCTTCACCCGCTCAGCTCCCGGTTGGCGCCATGTTGCTTTGGGGCGGAAGTAGCGGAGCCCTGGTTCCGCCCCCTTAAAGGGACAGGGACAGCTGTAACCTTCGGGGCGTGGGGACGAAGGGTGAAGCGGCGGAGGCGGGGGTGAGTAGCCGGTGCCGGAGCGTTGTTGCCCCGAGATTAGGTGCCGAGGCGGGAGGGCCTGACAGCTGGTTCCGAGCTTGATTGTGCCAGACTACTCGCTGCGTTTGGTGCTGCTGGTATAGCGGAGTGGCTACGCCGGAAAGGTTGACTTCAGCCCCTAGCTGTTGCGCGCGCTTCTTGCCGACCCGCACTCGGACACTGGGATCAGCCAGGCTAGTCCTCTCTGCATCCCCATCCCCACCTCCACCCCCACTCACGCGATCGTACGGTACGGGTGGGGAAGAGGGAGCCCAGGGCGACTGGGTGAATTCTGGGTGGAGCCGGGGCTGGAACCGGGTGCTGGACTCCAACTTGACAGCTCTAAGTATCCCAAGTCCTCGGAGTTCCCAGACTGATAATAGTAACGGCAACCGCGTTAAAAGAGAATCCGTACAATGGAATACTGTGCCACCGCTGAAAAAGAAAAATGTTCACCATGCAGTAATAGGGGACCGCTTCCAAGATACCATAGATGGAAAAGTGAAGGGACGAAAAAAACAGCGTTGATCGCTGCTACAGTTTGTGTGAAAGAACGTGAGTGGGGGCGTGGGTGTCTGCCGGTATGTGTTCATTCAGTTCAGTTCAATCGCTCAGTTGTGTCCGACTCTTTGCGACCCTATGGACTGCAGCACGCCAGGTCCCTGTCCATCACCAACTCCCGGAGCTTACTCCAAATCATGTCCATTGAGTCGGTGGTGCCATCCAACCATCTCGTCTTCTGTCGTCCCCTACTCCTCCCGCCTTCAATCTTTCCCAGCATCAGGGTCTTTTCCAATGAGTCAGTTCTTCTCATGAGGTGGCCAAAGTATTGGGGTTTCAGCTTCAGCATCAGTGAATATCAATGAATATTCAGATCTGATTTCCTTTGGGGTGGACTGGTTGGATCTCCTTGCTGTCCAAGGGACTCTCAAGAGTCTTCTCCAACACCACAGTTAAAAAGCATCAATTCTTCGGTGCTCAGCTTTCTTCACAGTCCAACTCTCACATCCATACATGACTACTGGAAAAACCATAGCTTTGACTAGACGGACCTTTGCTTTTCATATGCTGTCTAGGTTGGTCATAACTTTTTTCCAAGGAGCAAGCATCTTTTAATATTGGCTGCAGTCACCTTCTGCAGTGATTTTGGAGCCCCAAATATAAAGTCTGTCACTGTTTCCACTGTTTCCCCATCTATTTGTCATGAAGTGATGGGACCAGATGCCATGATCTTAGTTTTCTGAATGTTGAGTTTTAAGCCAACTTTTTCACTCTCCTCTTTCCCTTTCATCAAGAGGCTCTTTAGTTCTTTGCTTTCTGCCATAAGTGTGGTGTCATCTGCATATCTGAGGTTATTGATATTTCTCCCTGCAATCTTGATTCCAGCTTGTGCTTCATCCAGTCCAGTGTTTCTCATGCTGTACTCTGCATATAAGTTAAATAAGCAGGGTGACAATATACAGCCTTGACATACTCCTTTCCTGATTTGGAACCAGTCTGTTGTTCCATGTCCAGTTGTATGCAGGTCAAGTGGTCTGGTATTCCCATCTCTTTTTTAAGAATTTTCCACAGTTTGTTGTGATCCACACAGTCAAAGGCTTTGGCATAGTCGTTAAAGCAGAAGTAGGTGCTTTTCTGGAACTCTTTTGCATCTTCGATGATCTGGCAGACGTTGGCAATTTGATCTCTGGTTCCTCTGATGTGTGTATCAGCCAGCTAGTGAGATGCACAAGTAATTAACTGTGGTGGCCTGGGACAAAGAACCAGGTCCTGGGTGCCTGGAAAAGGGGGGAGAATTAACTACCATGCGCACTGGTTGGTTAAAAATAAAATGGGATGATGAGGATATTAATAATAACTGGCTTCCATTTATATCCAGTGCTGCCCAGTGCTAGGTTGCAGCTCTCCTGCTGGGAAGTCTTGTATTTCCCCATTATTAAAGGAGAAAACAGGCTCAGAGATCAGAGACCTTAGTAATATCTTATAGCCAGGACGTGGAAAAGCTGGAATTTTAGCCCGGGAGCATTTTACACTAATGCCATTCTTGCTCATCCCACTGCCTCCTGAAAAGCATCTTTTGTTGTCAGCCTTACAGCTCTCAGCTTGGGACCTGGCACCCAGCAGGCATCCAGTAGCTGTTCATTGGCTGTCTATTGACTGAGGAAGTGAAACAGACAGGCAGCAACCAGCAGTGTAGAATGAAGAGAGGCACAGATTGGAAGCCAGAACCCAGACCGGAGTCCAAGACTTGCCTTTTCTAGCCTAGAGTTTGGACCTGGCACATACCTCCCTGAGCCTCCATGTCCCCTCCTCCAGAATTAACTATGATTGCTGACACTGAGTGCTCCCTCATGTCCTACTTTAGCCTTACAACACAGATTAGTCCCATTTTACAGATTAGTAAGTGAAGTACAGAGAAGTTAAGAAAGTTGCCCATTGCAGCATTGTAAATCAAGTATACTTAAAAAAAAATGTTGCCCAAAGGGGGTCCTCACTTACCGACTTCTAGAAAGGTTGTTGAGCTCCTCAGGCTCTCCCTCAGCCTCCTGGGACCATCAGCACTAATTCCTTGAGACACCTCAGGTCAGTTAGTTGAGCTGCCAGAGGCTGAGGAGCTGATGGAGAACAGCACAGACACAATTCCTGTCCTTAGAGTCTGGTGAGGGCAACAGACAACGCAGCTGTTGGCATCTGTGATGAATGCTGTGGTGGGTGGGCAAGCTCAGGCCTTGGGAGCACAGAGGAGGTGGCATCTGGTTCAGCCCCAGGGGAGTCACAGAAGGCTTCTCAAAGGAGGTAACATTTAACCTGACTGAAAGATGCATAAGCGACTTCCCTGGTGGTACAGTGGTTAGGAATCCATTTTCTAATGCAGAGGACACAAGTTCCATCCCTGGCCAGAGAACTAAGATCCCATATACTTAAGGGCAGCTAAACCCATGCTCTGCAACTAGAGAAAAAAAAAAAAAAAACCCACGCCTTGCAACAAAGACCCAGCATAGCCAAAAAAAAAGAGAGAGAGAGAAAGATGCATAAGGTATCTAAGAGGAGAAATGATGAAGCTGGGGCCTGGAGCAGAGACACATTCATACCTGAAAATAATTGACACGATCAGAGACTGTGCAGGTTAGAAATGATCTGTCTGGTTTCTGCTTGAATCGGCTTTTTCCTCCTAGACAGTGCCTCTTCATGGCAACATGAGTGCCTCCAACATGGCATCCCACTCTCCACACCGCACTTAACCTTCCACATCTCCAAAGCGGAGGACTCCCTAATGCCATAATCCAGCTTGGGGCAACAAAGGAATACAGGAGGGTTAGCAGTGAGACCTGGAGGAGGGCATGGCAACCCACTCCAGTATTCTTGCCTGGAGAATCCCCATAGACAGAGGAGCCTGGTGGGCTACAGTCCACGGGGTCGCAAAGAGTCGGACCCGACTGACGAGTTAAGCACAGCGATGAGAAAGCCCTTCATGCTGATGCCCATCCCCCCATTCATTCGGTCCCTGGGGTGGCAGCCAACTTGCCGACTTAGAAACTCTGCCCATGTGAACAAAGCTGTCAGCACGGAAATGTTCCTCCTGTCTTCCTGGCCATTCGTGCTCACCTGGGTTGTCAGGTCTCCCACGTGCTGGGACATTTAGCTGGGTACACCCCGCTCCCAGCCTTCTGTAGCCAGCAGGCCGAAGTTACTCCAGCTTCAGCAAGAGATGAATCACCGTTACTCCTGCCCTAATAGACCTGGAGCCACTTCCCACTCTCAGATGGCACTGCCCGCTCCCTGAAATATCTTCCGAACACTCGTCTCACTTCCTCATTCTTGTACAGTGATACAAGCTTTGGATTCATAGCTGAGGTCCTGCTGTGCTTTCCCAGGACTTTCACTTTGGGTAAGTCATTTCCCCACTCTGACAGTTTCTCCGTCTGTACAACTGATATGACTCTCGTCTTTCTGCCAGCACTAAATATATACACATATATTGTTTTCTCCTCCATGTGTAAAACTGCCCCAAAGAGTGAGATTTCAATTTTTGGATCTGGATCCTGAGCCAGGAGGGAAAAGGAGTGGCCTTTCTACTGTGTAACTCACTCAGGCTCCCTACCCACCAGCCCCTCTGGCCTGGGAGCCTACAGTCTCCAGAAACCATTTCCCTCTTTTTTGACAATTCCAAAGCCAAGGGGCAAGCGTGCGTGCTAAGTTGCTTCAGTCATGTCCAACTCTTTGCAAGCCTATGGACTGTAGCCCACCAGGCTCCTTTGTCCATGGGATTCTCTAGGCAAAAATACTAGAGTGGGTTGCTATGCCCTCCTCCAGGGGATCTTCCCAACCCAGGAATCAATCCTGCATCTCTTATGTCTCCTATATTAGCAGGCAGATTATTTACCACTGGTGCCACCTGGGAAACCCAAAGCTAAGGGGGAACTGTCTGAGTCAGTGTACTTGTTAGAGCTCCCCAGACAGATGTAACCTCCCTTGGGGCAGAACCATTGACTCAACAAGTTTTCATCAGACAGTTGTCTTGGAGGGACTCTGTACATCCAAGACAAACCAAAAGATAAATAATTCATTATCTGCAAGAGATTTTATTGTCTTACTCGGTGAACTCATTTTTACAGAAAGTCTTAGAGGTTTAAATGTTAACAGTTTGTTGTCATTGACAGGTTAAGTGGACCAGGAACCTGTGCTAAATGCTTTCTGAGGGTGATTGCATTATTATTTATTATTGTCCCCATTGCACAGATGAGGAAGCTGAGTCTGGTTGTGGTAAGACTTAGGTCCTATAGCTCATTCAGAGTGGAGCCAGGACCATTTTATCCAAGTTCAGGTTCTAAATCCAAGCTTTCATCTTCTGTGGTTGTTGGTATAACCAATTGGTCTTGCCTCCAGAGGTGCCATGGTTTGTGTTTTCTCAGTAATTGGACAGGGGAAGGGAGGAGGGAGATCTTCTGACATATTTAGGCCAAGGATGGTAAACATCCTTCTAGCCACCGTGGGAAGATGTAGATCTTCCTGGTAAAGAACTGACTCAGCCCAAACACCAACTGTGCCACTATTGAGAAACACGAAAACCTGACATCCTTACTACACACAATTGGCATAGGTGATGTGCAGCCAGGCTGTAAAGCCAAAGCCACCTTGCCTGTCCTCACAAGCTGCCATGCAGGGTGGAAGCTGGATAAGGCATGGCTCGTGTCGCCAGGGGCTGATGGTCTCCTAGATGCAGGGGAGCTGATAGAGGCATCAGCACCCACCTCCCAAAAGGATTTTTGTGGGGGACAGGTTTTGACTTTGGAAACAGGTAAACCAGGGGTTGAATCCCACCCAGCTCAGGCTCTCTCAGCTGACTGAGCTTTGTTCATTCTCTTTTTGAGCAAAACAGGGACAATGACACCTTCTTGAAGGCTGTTGTGAAGATGAGCATTTAGCACAGGAGTCAGGCACATCATAGATGATCTGAGTTCTGGGGAGGGCCCAGACTGACCCAGGAGACCTCAGAGCTGGGGTTCAGCCCTGCTAGAGGGTCAGATTAAAAGGCCTGTCAGACAGGATATAGCTTGAGCAAAGGTGGGCAACATCTATTCAGAAGCAAAGGATTTATGCATTTGAGAGTAGAGAGAATACAGAAGCTGCAGAGTCTGGACTTAGACTTGCTCCAGAGGCCAAGTTAGGAGGCTTTGGACTTTGTCCGGTCTCCCTCCAGGCTGCATCCAGCAGGAGGTATAACTGACATCAGCAGCCAGAGGATTGGTCACTGAAGCCTGTCCCGAGGGGTCATCCACCCGCTGTTCACAAGTCCTGGTGACTTCTGGCCGAGAAGGTGGCCAATAGCTGCTTAGACTGATGGAGGCGTGTACTGGGGGAGGCACTGACCGCTGGGCACCAGCCCCTTGCCTGGCAGCCAGGAAGTCTGAGATCTTAGATGCCTTGAAAGCTGCCCAGAAAGGTGTTATGAAGGTCACCTGGTGCATTTAACTCCCTTCTCCAGGCAGGGTTGGCCTCCCTCGAGCTGCTGCCTGCACTGCAGCACTTCTCAGACTAAATTTTAATAATAACAATGATACATTTCTGAAACACTGACTCCTTGCCTGGCACCAGACTAAGTGGTTTTCATGTGTTAACTCATTGACTTCTCACCACAACCCATGGACCAGGAACTTTCATTATTTTCATTTCAGAAATGATACTCAGAAAGGTTTAGTAATTTGCCAGAAGTCATACAGCTAGTAAATGGCTTCAGTCAAGATGTGATTCCAGAATTTCACTGCCCCCAAAATAAATTAATTAATTAAATAAACAAAAACACCGCCTCAAAAAGAAAACCAAGAACAGTGTTTTTTCCCAGGTAGTGCCATGGTAAAGAAATCTGCTTGCCAATGCAGGAGACACAGGTTCAATCCCTGGGTCAGGAAGATCCCATGCAGTAGAAAATGGCTATCCACTTCAGTATTCTACCCGGAAAATTCCATGGACAACGGATCCTGGCGGGCTACAGTCCATGGAGTCACAAACAGCTGGACGGAGCAGGCCTGCCTGCACATACACACATGGAAGTTTATAAGACCCTCCCCAACCCAATCCCAGGGAAATAATCACTTAATAATTTACACACAGCCATATACAGTACACAATGAGGCAGTCCTTGCTTTCCAGTATAGTTAAATAACACCAGTCCCTCAATGAAAGCATTAGTCGCTCAGTCGTGTCCAGCTCTTTGCGACCCCATGGACTGTAGCCTTCCAGGCATCGCCATCCTTGAGAATTTCCAGGCAAGAATAGTAGAGTGGGTTGCCATTTCCTTCTCCAGGGGATCTTCAGGACCTAGGGATCAAACCGGGGTCTCCCGCATTGCAGGCAGACTGTTTACCGTCTGAGCCACCAGGGAAGTCCGCAGTAACAGTTCAAATTTCATTTGCCATATTACGTTGCTGCTGCTGCTAAGTCGCTTCAGTCGTGTCCAACTCTGTGCGACCCCACAGACGGCAGCCCACCAGGCTCCCCGGTCCCTGGGATTCACCTATGAGTAACTGCACCAAATATGAACTTTGCTACTACTTCTTCCATCCACAAATCACTGCGGAAATGACAGGTGCACAACAGATGACCAATCACATCACGTCTTTCAAAGCCTGTTGCTGATTGGTCAGTTCAGTTCGGTTCAGCAGCTCAGTCGGGTCCGACTCTTTGCGACCCCATGGACTGCAGCACAGCCAGGCCTCCTTGTCCATCACCAGCTCCCAAAGCGTACTCAAACTTATGTCCATCGAGTCGCTGATGCCATCTAACCATCTCATCCTCTGTCGTCCCCTTCTCCTCCCGCCGTCAATCTTTCCCAGCTTCAGGGTCTTTTCCAATGAGTCAGTTCTTCGCATCAGGTGGCCAAAGTATTGGAGTATCAGCTTCAGCCTCAGTCCTTCCAGTGAATATTCAGGACTGATCTCTTTTAGGATTGATCACCATGCGTGTTATTCAGTTCCTACACAGACAGCAAAGTATGTGATTTGTGTTGCCTCCTGTCTCCTAGTGATAAACCCATGTGACATTTTACAAAAATATGTGAGCAAAAGAATAGGAAATAGCTACCCAAAAGAGGGACTTGGGCCGCACACATGAAAGCGCAGCACAGAAATACAGAGTGATGAGACTGAACGTGCAATCCGAATTGAAGATAAATAGAATGATTTTTTAAACAGCTGGCAAGGACTTCTCTTGCCAGCAGTTAAGGTTCAGACCTTCCAATGTAGGGGGCATGAGCTCAATCCCTCATCCAGGATCTAGGATCCCATAAATCGTGTGATGCAGCCAAAAAAAAAAAAAAAGCTGACTCTGGGAATGTTGAACCCGCAGCGATTTGCTGTTCCAGAAGCTCTAACTATGCAGCCAGGGAAACTGAGGTAAGGCACAGCATATCGACACACGAGTGAGAGCGGTTCTGACACAAAGGATGATGTTGTCCCAAGGAAATGATGCCAGCAAAAACACCACATTAAAGGAACTGCCAGATATACTTCACAGCATTGAAAGTACAAAGGATAAACTATTTTAAGTTGATCTGAACTTAGAAACGAGTGTGATGATTCACCAATGCATAAAGACACTGGTTCTGTATCTGAAGCTACACAACTGGAAGGCAAGCACTGTTTAAACGACTCTTGATAATTTTCCCCAGATTTATTGAAGTATAATTGACAGATAAAATTGTAATATAAAGTATACAATGTGATGATTTACTCTGTGCGTACTTGGTGAAATGACTCCCGCAAACAAGTCAATGTTGCATCCATTACCTCGTGTAGTTACCCTTTTTTTAGGGAGAGGATCTACTCTCTTAGCAGATTTCAACTAAACAACAATAAAGTATTGTCTGCTGTAGCCACCAGGCTATGCGTTAGATCCTCAGAATCATTCATCTTAAACTGAAGTTTGTACTCTTTAAGCAATCTCTCCGTTTCCTCCGTTCCCAAGCCCCTGGCAACCACCATTGCACACTCTGCTTCCATGAGTTCGACTTTTTTCTTTCTTTTTTTTTTTTTTCAAATTCCACATATAAATGATATTGTGCAATATTTGTCTCTTTTCTTTCTGGTTTATTCTGCTTACCGTAACATATTTCAGTTTCATCCATGTTGTCACAAATAGCAGGATTTCCTTCTTTTTAAAGACTGAATAATACTCCGTTGTATATTCATCCGTACCATATTTTCTTTATCCATTCATCCATCAACAGACACTCAGGTTGTTTCCAAATGTCGACTCATGAAGAATGTGGCAATGAACACAGGAGTGCAGATGTCTTCTTGAGATAGGACTTTCTTCCTTTGGATGTATACCCAGACGTGGCATTGCTGGGTCATCCCTGATACCTTTTTACAATGAAAGAAAATACTTGAATTCTCAATGTTTTAATTTAAATTACACTAGCAATTTAATAAGTATTAAATGTATTATTATTAGTTTCACTACTTTTTCACCTCCCTCTACATTTGTAACAGGCCATCAAGAGGTTTTTTGTTTTTTTTTTAAAGAAATCTTTATTTCATGTCTATGATGTGTGTGTGAGTGCTAAGTCACCTTATTCGTGTCCGACTCTTTGCGACCCCATGGACTGTAGCCTTCCAGGCTCCTCTGTCCATGGGATTCTCCAGACAAGAATACTGGAGTGGGTTGCCATGCCCTCCTCCAGGAGATCTTCCCAACCCAGGGATTAAACCCGTGTCTCCTGTGGCCCCTCCATCATCAAGAAGTTTTAATGCTTTGACAACACCTTTGAAAGGTCACTGAACAATCATAATTTTTCCCATTATTCAGTTTTCTCTGCACCATTTCAGCTTGAATGGTTATTTTTACAGTCTCACAGTGCAGTGGGAAGCGAGAACTATGTATGTGTATGCGTATGTATGCACCACCACATTTGTATCTGTATAATTTAAAATGCAAGTGGAGTATGTTGTCTTCCACATGCCTCTTTTTTCTTACCGTATATTTTGCATCGGGTCTTAAGCTGCAGCACGCGGGATCTTTTGTTGCGGTGCCTGGATTCTCTAGTAGCACGCAGGCTTAGTTGCGTGTGGGATGTCAGTTCCTCAACCAGGAATAAAACCTACGTTCCCAGCAATGGAAGGGCATAGTGTTAACAACTGAACCACCAGGGAAGTCCCCATACATTTTTACAATTGAGGTAAAATGCACAGAACACACAGTTAATCATTTAAAGTGTACAAGTCAGTGGCATTTAGAGTATTCACAATATTGCATGACCACCACCTCCCTCTAGTTTCAAAATATTTCTAGTACCCCAGAATTGCACCCTGTGTCTATCGAATAATCACTCCACATTCCCCTCTCCATACCCTGGTAACTACTAATTTGCTTTCTGACACCACAGATTTGTCTATTCTGGACATATTCTGTGAAAGCAATCACACAATAGGTGACCTTTTGTGTTTGACTTCTTAGGATGCTTTTGAGGTTTATCCGAGTTGTACCATGTATCAATGTGTCTGTTGTTCTTTCTTGTGGCTAAACAGTATTCCATTGTGTGAATATACCCCAGTTTACCATTCATCTGTTGAAGGACATTTGACTTGTTTCCACCTTTCGGCTATTATGAATAATGCTGCCATTAACATTCATGTACAAGTTTCTGTGTGGACATTTGTTTTGTTTTTCCAGTATAAACCTAGGAGTGGTGTTGCTGGGTCATAATCTAATTTTATGTTTGGACTTCATAAAAATGTAAAACTTTTGTGCATCAAGGGACACTATCAAGAATGTGATCAAAGTCATTGATTCATTTTGAGTTAAATTTTGTAGGTGAAGTGAGATAGAGGTTCAACTTCATTCTTTTGCAAGGTGCTATCCAGTTGTCCTAGCACCATTTGTTGAAGAAATTATTTGACCCCCATTGAATGGTCTTGACACTTTGTCAAAAGTCATCTGGGCAGAGATGTTTGAGTTTGTTTCTGGGCTCTCAATTCTGGTCATTGGTCTGTATGTCTATGCAATGCCATTGCCACACTGTTTTGATTACTGTAACTTTGTAGTATGTTTTGAAATCCGCCTGCATTTTTCATGTAACCTGAATATCTTTTCACATCAGAATGCTAGGGGTGGTCTCATTCCTTTTGGTGACTGTATAGCGGTTCCATTGTGTGGATAAATCAAAACAAATTGAATCAGCCTCCAACTGATAAGACATTGAATTGGCTTGTTTTTTTTCTCACACACAATACTGCAATTATCTTCCAGGTTTACATGTATATGTATGAACATCCCTGTAAGATAAACATCTAGAAGATGGAGTGTTTAAGTCAAAGAATAATATAAGTCACGAATATTAAGTTGCCCTCCAGAAGTTATACCAGTGACTTTTAGTGCATCGTAGTATTGACTTGGGGAATCTCAATCTTATTATTCTCTGCCTGCGACACAGAAAATAGTGTTTCAATGTAGTTTGCATTTTGTCAGATATGACAAGGTTCAGCATCTCTTCAAGTTTACATGCTGTTTTCTTTTTGTGTGTGAATTTATATCTTTTGCCCACTTTTTTTTTCAATTGAAATGTTGGTCTTTTGTGATTGATTTATAAGAATCCTTTGCATGTTAAGGCTCACACTGTATTAGAATGGTCTGGTTATTCATTTGTCTCCTTCATTCTGTGTGCACACCTTAAAGGAAAGGAAGGTATCCTATTCTCCTTTGTGTGCCTGGTGGCTAGCCTAGGGCATAACACATAATGGAAGTTCAATAAATACTTGCTGAAGTAATAAAAGGTGTGTATCTAAGTTCCTGCACCAGTTGTTGATAGTAAAAAGATGAACAAAGAAGAGTCCTGGTTCTAACGGAGCTCACAGTCTGGTTGGAGAGATAAACATTCATTCTCTGACTCAATGAAAGTTCATTGAGCATCTTTCTCTGAGACACATGCATAATAATGTCCCAGGCAGCTGCTAGGATGAGAAAAATGCCAGGATTATGACTCGGGTGATCTGGTCCCCCTGGAATCTTGGCTGGTCGGTGCCCCTCCCTGCTCATCACTATCCCCATCCATAAAATGTAAGCAACCTCATCAAATTCTCTCATTTCCCATGGAGCGTCTCTCAGTCTGTGCTTCATCGATTTTTTCTGGAAATAGTGAGTCAGTAGCCCAAGGGGCCATGGTGTCACTGCTCAGCCTCCCCTTGCTCCACAGTGGCAATGAAGTCTGTGTCCTGAGTTCAAATTCCAGCTCTGCTACCTGCTAGCTGTGGCCTTGGGTCTGTTACTTCACCTCTTGATGACACCTTTCTCATGGGATCAAAAGTGATGGGACCTGTAAAGTGCTGGGCAGGCAGCCTGGCACAGAGAAAGTGTGCAGTAAATAAAAGGCTATGGTCATTCGCCTTAAGCTAGTCATCAGGGCTGTAGAGGAGTTGTCCAGGGAAGACCTGCTTCCTGGAAGATGAGAGATGAGGCACATGGGGAGTTGGAGGTGGGTGTGGCTTGGGAAAGGCTGCCCCAGAGCCTTCCTGGTGTCTCTGAATGAGGCAATGGTGAGAGCTCCCAGGTGTCTGTGAATGAGCCCCTGTAGAGATACCTAGGTCAGCCCCGTCAGTGCAAGAACCCTGGTCTGGGAGGCCAGCAGTCACACCTTGGGGTGGGTCTGGACCAGCACACTCCCGACCGACGGTCTCCTCTATGAAGTGAGGCCACACTCCCCTCTGAGACACAAAGTTGTCCTCTGTCCTAAAGTATCGTGTGACTTACTGTCTAGGGCCAGCTAGCCAGAAGTCTAGACAGGGCTGGCTCTGCATGTCTCCGGTGGTGGCCTCAGGGACAACAAGCACCCATTTCCTCACAGGGCAATGCCTTGCAGGGATTCCCAGGTGGCTCAGTGGTCAAGAATCCGCCTACCAGTGCAGGAGATCCAAGAGACCTGGGTTCCATCCCTGGGTCGGGAAGATCCCCTGGAGGAGGAAATGGCAACCCACTCCAATATTCTCGCCGGGAAAATTCCATGGACAGAGGAGCCTTGCAGGCTTCAGTTCAGGGGTTGCAAAGAGTCGGACATGCAACAGGCAAGCAGCATGCGTCTCCTTGACACCTGGCAGTGTTGCTGGTGAGGGCAGCCCAGGTGGCCACCTGTGCCCTTCCCACCCTCGGCTCAGACCCCCAGTGGCTTTCCCTCCCCTTCAACTTCCTGGAAACTGTCCCCATGATACCCATGGGCTCAAAGGAAAGAGACGTGTGCAAGTACTCAAGGACAAACACTCTTATTTGCACAAGTAGTCACAACCACACATGGATTTACCCACGTTCAAGGTCACATTAAAACTTTCAGGGACCCTATTCACTTCTACTTCATGGGCCCATTTCTCCATTAAAAATAATAATAATAACAAAGGAGAACTCCCTGGTGGTCCAGTGGTTCAGACTTCATGCTCTCACTGCCAAGAGCCCTGGTTCAATCCCTGGTCAGGGAACTAAGATCCCGCAAGCCACACAGCTTGGCCAAAAATATATATATATATATATATATACTTTATAACTATGTTGGTATAAAGAACAAATATCATCCAGGCTAGATTCATTATTATACATTCATTATTATATTCCCTCAGTCGTGTCTGACTCTTTGCGACCCCATGGATTATAGCCCCCTCCCCACCCCACCCCTGCCCACCGGGCTCCTCTGTCTGCGGGATTCTCCAGGCAAGCATACTGGAGTGTGTTGCCATGCCCTCCTCAGGGGATCTTCCGGCCCAGGGATTGAATGCATGTCTCATGTCTCCTGCGTTTGCAGGCAGGTTCTTTACCACTAGCACCACTTGTGTTCTTATTTTAAAATAAATTAAAATGAAAACATTTTCGTAGGCCCTTCAAACTATCGCAGGCCCTCAGCACTAAGCCTCCTGAGATCTGATGAAATCAGCCCTGCTGAAATAGGTCATATTGTATGAATTTCATGGGTATTCATAAAGTGCCCACTCTATTATTAACATTTGTCATTTACAGTCACCTTTTATGTGCCAGGCATTCAGTGAAGGGCTTTCCATGAACTCCCCTTTATTTATTTTACAGATAGGGAAACTGACATTGAGAGTGGTAAAGTGACTTGCCCTGAGTCACACAGCCAAGGTATGCATGACCCCAAAGCCTGTGTCCTAACCTTCTCCCCCTGTGTCTGCTTGGTGCCCAATCCCAGGTGGGCATCAAAGGTTTGGCAGGACAGACCTGCTCCACAAAGGGTGCAGTATGATACTCACTCCTGTGCCCACAGACTCACCCACCAGTCGCTGCCCTGGCAGTCCCCTGCAGTGGAAGCCAGATCCTGGTTTCCAGCCCCAGCCCTGACGTAGCATGAGTGGTTAAGCGTGTCCTCATCCTGCACAGGCTCGACCCCGCTCCACGGAGCCAGGCAGCCCAGGCCACCCCCAGCCTCAAGGTACCACCTTTCCTGAGAGCTGGCAGTGAGAATGAAGGGCCAAGACTGGCAGAGGAGAGGAAAGGGCCACATGCTGGGATCTTAAACTGTGGGCATCCCATGATTCGAACCCTCCCCTGACCTGCTGGAGCCCCATTTGAGTGTCTGTTGTTTTTCAGTCGCTCAGTTGTGTCCCACTCTTTGCAACCCCAAGGACGGCAGCACACCAGCCTCCCCTGTCCTTCAGTATCTCCCGGAGTTTGCTCAAATTTATGTCCATTGAGTCGGTGATGCCATCCAACCATCTCATCCTCTGTTGCCCCCTTCACCTCCTGCCTTCAATTTTTCCCAGCATCAGGGTCTTTTCTAATGAGTCAGTTCTTTGCATCAGGTGGCCAAAGTATTGGAGCTTCAGCTTCAGCATCAGTCCTTCCAGAGAATATTCAGGGTTGGTTTCCTTTAGGATTGACTGGTTTTTGTTGTTATATTACCGTTCTTACAAATTTCCTTGCCTTTTTTGTTTTGCTTTTAACTTTTATTTATTTTCGGCTGCACGAGGTCTTTGTTGGTGTACTCAGGCTTTCTCTAGCTGCAGCAAGTGGGGGTTACTCATTGTGGTGTGGGGGCTTCTCACCGCGGCGGCTTCTCATTGTGGAGCACTGGCTTTAGGCACAGGCTTCAGTAGTTGTGGCACACGAGTTTTTTTACTCCGAGGCATGTGAAATCTTCCCAGATCAGGGATCGACCCCGTGTGCCCTGTACTGGCACCCAGATTCTTATCTGCTGGGCCACCCGAGAAGTTCCTTCCTTGCCTATTAATGTGGGGGGGGCGGGTTGAGGATAGCACCTGCTTTCCAGGGCTGTTGAAAGGGTCTGATGACATCAGTATAGTCCTAATTGCAGTGCCTCGTGCTGAGTGAGCAAATTAGAACTGACTGTATTAATATTATTCCTACCTCTGTGATCAGGTGAGATGATGGCAGGTGTGATCTGGGGCAGAGGAGGTGTAGCCGCCTTAGGAGAAAGGCCAGAATTGACAGACATAAAGGGATGTGGGCAACCATGTCAGAGAGAGGATCAGCCTACCAGGCAGCCACAGATTTTGAACCAAGTGGCCAGGAGGTGGTGAAGGAGGGGGGGTTCCCCTAAGAGTAAGTCCATCTGGGAGAGTCAGCAGGGTTTCAGACACAGGATGGGAGCAGGCACCCCTGCACTCGGCCTGTCTAAGGGGACAACCATCCCCGTTCGCTCAGGATGGTGCTAGTTTCAGCACTGGAAATCCGGTGTCCTGAGAAACCCCTCAATCCTGGGCAAGCGGGATGGTTGGTCCTCCCAGAACAGGCACGGCTGTGCCCTCCAAGGCCAGCATTGGGCTCACACCAGGCCGTGCACCTCCCATCCTCTGCTGAGGGGCCTTGCAGGCCAGCACTTTCTCCCAGACACAGGGTGAAATGCCCCTCCTCAGATAATAATCGCACTTTCTTAGCCGCAGGGAGTAAATCAGAGGGTGAACTCTGACTGACTTCCCAGCCCCTGGAACCTCCCAGCTCGCCCCCATGGGACTTTGCACCGCCTGGCATCCTTTCCCTTCCTCTGGGACTGGGCTTGAAGGCCGCGCCCTCCTAGGAGCCCGCCGGAACGCCTGCCCTCAGGGGCCGTGCCCCCAGCGCCCTCTAGTGTCCGGTTGTATTAGTCTCCTGGGCGTCTGTACCAAAATACCACACACCGGGTGGTTCTAAATATAAAGAGAAATTTTTTCTCTCACCATTCTGGAGGCTGGAAGTCCAAAATCAAGATGTTATCGGGCCCATGCTTTCTCTGTCGGCTCCAGAGGAGAATCTGGTCCATGCTTTTCTCTTAGCTTCTGTGCTGTCAGGAGTCCTTGGTGTTCCTTAGCTCGTAGACACATTAATCTCTGCCTCACCCACTCCAGTGTTCTTGCCTGGAGAATCCCAGGGACAGGGAGCCTGGTGGGCTGCCGTCTATGGGGTCGCACAGAGTCGGACACGACTGAAGTGACTTAGCATACATGCATTGCTATTTTTGTCTGGGCCAGTGTTAGTTGCAGCGCGTGGGACCTTTAGTTGCCGCACGTGGGATCTAGTTCCGTGACCAAGGAACAAACCTGGGCCGCCTGCAGACCAGACTCTTAGCCACTGGACCATCAGGGGAAGTCCCTCGTCTTAAATCTGTTACACCTTCAAAGATCCTGTTTCCATATAAGGCCACATTCGCAGGTTGTTGTTTAGTCGCTCAGTTGTGTCCAACTCTCTGCGACCCTATGGACCAACCCCAAGATCGCCAGGGGATCCTCCCGACCCAGGGATTGAACTTGCATCTCCAGCATGTCTCTCGCATTGCAGGCAGGTTCTTTACCCCCGAGCCACTGGGGAAATATTCACAGGTTACCAGAGGTTAGGACTTGGACATATCCTTTCGAAGGACACGATTTGAGCCGTAACACACACCGTCTCGTTGGTCAGGAAATACTTGCTGGATAGTAATGGAGACAGTGTCTGTGGGCATCTCTTGATAGGCCTGGTCCACGCTGTGGTCTCAGCGCTTTGCCAGGACCTGGTCAGAGAAGATGCTCAGGAGAAGCTGATGACTGAGTGAGGACCAGAGGAGGACGTGCCCCACCTTGAGGCAGGTGACGAGTTTTCTGGGCTCTGAAATGCTTTGAAAGACCTTGGAGGAACAGGCTGGGTTGGGAGCGGAGTTTAGAAGGGACTAGGCTAGGGAGTTGCCTAGTTTAGGCCAGACTTTCTTTCCCTCTTTCTCTTTTTCGGCTGCGCTGGATCTTAGTTGTGGCACATGGGAAAAGATCTCTGTGGCATGTGGGATCTAGGTCCCTGACCAGGGATCAAACCCAGGCCCCCTGCATTAGGAGCGGGGAGTCTTAGCCACTGGACCACCAGGAACATCCCATAGGCCAGATTTATTTCTTATAAGCAAAGGCCAACAACTATCCACTTCCTAGAATCTTCTACTGTGGGCAAGCCTGAGCATTTGCATCCATGACTGGGTTATGAATTACTCTCCTTTTATTTCTCCTCTATAGTAAAGTTAGAGGGTCGCACTGATAGTTATGAAATGTGAACAGGTAGATTATATTGGACTTCCAGTTTCCAGTCTTGTGTGCAAGGAGCTTGGAAGTCATCGCACTGTCCTTGTGAATAAAAAACTGAGCCAAGATAAAAATTAACAGCTTTTCTTAGATTCATCAGAGAAGTGAGGCCACAACGCAAACCACCGCCTTGGCTATATGAATGTGTCATCTAAGGCTGCTTTCCCAAAGCAGCAGCAGACTTGCGAAGCTGCGACAAAGACTGTCTGCCCTGCAAAGCCTAAAGTATTTGCTCTGACCCAAGGCAGAAAATGTTTGCTGGCGCTGATATAAGATAAGGAAGGTTAACAGACAGGAATGGTGAGCGTGGCTGGGCGAGAGCAACAAGAGAAACGGTGGTAGGAAATGACCTGGGCCCTCATCCCTAATATGGCCTCGTAGTATATGGTCGTAGGATATGGTAGAAACTTTGGGTTTTATTCTTACTATGAGGATTTTTAAAAGAAAGAAAGGAAACTGAAGTCGCTCAGTCACGTCTGACTCTTTGTGACCCCATGGACTGTAGCCTACAATGTTCCTCCGTCCATGGGATTTTCCAGGCAAGAATACTGGAGTGGGTTGCCATTTCCTCCTCCAGAAGATCTTCCTGACCCAGGGATTGAGCTCAGGTCTTCCACATTGTAGGCAAATGCTTTACCGTCTGAGCTACCAGGGAAGTCCAGGTCTTAGTTGCGGCATAAGGGATCTAGTTCCCTGACCAGGGATGGAACCCTGGTCCCCTGCATTGGGAGTGTGAGGTCTTAGCCATTGGACCACCAGGGAGATCCCAGTGTACAAGTGTTTGTATGGACATATTTTTGTTTTTCATTTCTCTTGGGTATATACCTAGGAGCGGAATTGCTAGGTCATATGCTAACTATATGTTTAACATTTTGAGAAACTTCTAGACTGTTTTCCACATCCGCTGCAGCATTTTACATTCCCAGAAGCAATATACAAGGCTTCCAATTTCCCACCATCCTTGAAACACTTGTAATTATCTGTCTTGTTATAGCCATTCTAGTGGGTGAAGTTGTGTCTTAGTGTACCATTTACCTAATGACTAACGATCTTGAGGATCTTTTCATGTGCTTGCTAGCAATTTATACCTCTTTGGAGAGATTCAGATTTATAATTTGCAAGTACTTTCTCCTATGTGGGTTTTTTCATTTTCTTGATGGTATCTTTTGAGACACAAAAGTTTTTAATTTTGGTGAAGTCTAAATCCATTTTTTCTTTCATTGCTTGTGTTGTTATATATAAAACCTGCCATATATGGTGTTATATATTAAAAAACCATCTTCTAATGCAAGGTCAAAAACTTTACTCCTGTTTTCTTCAAGGAGGATTATAGTTTTAACCCTGACTTTTAGGTCTATGATCCACTTTGAATTAATCTTTTTTTATAAGGTAGGAGTCCAGTTTCATTCTTCTGCATGGGGATATCCAGATGTTTCAACACCAATTTGTTGAAAAGATTGTTCTGTCTTCACTGAATTTTCTTTTCTTTTTTTGCTTGGGGGTCGCATAACTAGTTAGCATGCCAGAGTCTCCTTCGTTATCGGAATTAACCAGACAAGTCACTTTACCAACCAAGAACGGCCATGCACCACGACCCACAGAATCGAGAAAGAGCTATCAGTCTGTCAGTCCTGTCCCTCTTTGAATTTTCTTGGCCCCCTTGTCAAACAGCAGTTGATCAAATAGCAGTTTACTTTTGGGCTCTCAATCCTATTCCCTTGATTTATATGTCCATCCTTTTGGCAGTACCACAACTGGTTTTTTTTGGTTCCCTTAGCTTTTTAGTAAGTTTTGAAATTGTGCAGTGTGTCCTTCAATGATTTTCTTCTTTTTTAAAGTAAGTAAAGTAACGTCGCTCAGTCATGTCCGACTCATTGCGACCCCATGGACTGTAGCCTACCAGGCTCCTCCCTCCATGGGATTCTCCAGGCACGAGTACTGGAGTGGGTTGCCATTTCCATTCACTTTTTAATTTATGTTTGTTGAATCTTTTTTTTTTTTTCTTGGCAGCACTGCAAGGCTTGTGGGTTCTTAGTTCCCTGACCTGGGATGGAACCCGGGCCCTGGCAATGAAAGCACCAAGTCCTAACCACTGGATCGCCAGGGAATTCCTGAATCTCTTTTAAAGCCTGATCAGCTTTAGATTTGGTTTTAGCACAGAATCAGTCTACAGGTGGTGTGTGTGTTTCCAGAGTCAGGATGTGATGCAGGCCTGGCTTTGTGATGTTAGAAGCCATCCATAATCTTCACCTGGATCATTTTTAACTAGAGGTGATTTACATTTTGAGGGCTTCCTGCATAGCTCAGTCGGTAAAGCATCTGCCTGCATTGCGGGAGACCTGGGTTCAGTTCCTGGGTCAGGAAGATCCCCTGGAGGAGGAAATGGCAACCCATTCTAGTATTCTTGCCTGGAGAATCCCACGGACAGAGGAGCCTGGCAGGTTGCAGTTTGTGGGATCGAAAGAGTTGGACACAACTTAGCACTATCTTTTTCTCTCTTTTTCTTAGCATTTTGAAAGCGTTACTGTGGTTTCTGGGGTGGGGGGTGGTCCCAGGGTTTCAAGGACTGAAGGGTAGTCATGCAACAAAACACTTGTTGCCACGCCTGGTGCAGAGCGACCACTCGACAAATACCAGCCCTTATTGTTCTTGTTATTAGAGCTGGACGGGGGGACCAAGTCCTGGGCCCGGAGCCATTTTTCTGGCCAGGGTGTTCTCCCTTCTCTGCCCTTGGAGGGGACGTCGCCCCACAGCTCTGGGAAGCATGTTCAGGAATGCGAAGGCCATCTGTTTGCACCTGGTGAGGCCCCTCCGGGGAAAGAAGTCTGGCGCTTCGCTCACCCGGTGTTTGCACCAGACTGTAAGTGCTCTCTCCCCTGAGCTCTGCTGCTTGCATGGCCTGGGGCTCCTGGGATCTGGCTTGGTCCTGGCTTCAAAGCTGTGAGTGAGCCTTCTCTTTCAGGAAGCCTTCTCTGACTGCAGCCTGGGTGTGGGCCCCTCCCTTGCCCCTGCTTCGGATCTAGCTTATAGCTCTGCATCCTTGGTGCTGCAGCCTCTCCATTGGCCCCTAGCCCAGCCCAGTGTTTGGTACACAGTAGGTGCTTCATAAATGTTGGCTGAATAAATACATTATGCATAAACTCAATAACAGGCACTGGTCCCTCCCTTATCCAAGTAGTGTGTGATGTACGCAAAGGTCACTCCATTGAGCACCTCGAGTTTCCCCCCTTTTTCATCTCCTCCCTGAACTCATTCAGCTCGGTTCATCTTTGTTCTCTCTCTGTGCCCCTGTACCCCTTTACTCCGTCACCCATCTCAACCCTCCTCAAACTCACTCACTCCAACCCCTACTCACCTCTCCACCACAGCCCCAACTCATCTTCACTTTATTTCCTTAACGTGATGCATACCCAATTCAAAAGCAAGTCCTTATATCATTGAACCCATAATGACATCAATATTAAGATACATTGTTATTTTAGGGACTAGTAAGGGAGGAGGAAATTGCCTATTAAATTCATTCTATAGGTTCTAAGATACATCTGAAAGTGCAGTGTGCAAAAATACACATTTCAGAATCAAAGATGATATGATCTCTGTACAAAAAGACTTGGAAACATAGAAAAGCACACCCATAATTCAATCACCTACAATTCCACCACTCAGAGGGAACTTTGTTAACATGTTACTACGTTTCCTTCTAAACTTTTTTTCCATTGACATATTACCATAAAAAACTGTATATATACAAGCATATACAAGGGTATTTTTTAAAACATCATCATACCATACATGCTATTTTGTCGCCTGTTTTATTGATATCAGTACAGCACATTTATAAACATTCCTCTAAAATGTAATCTCCCATATTTTTAATCATAAAACATTTATTTTAGAAAATGTGAGAAAAAGAAAATTATTAAGGAGGAGAAGGGAAAATGTCTGTTTACTCACCAAATAATCACTGCTGTCTAACATTTGGGGGATCACACACTTTCCCTGGCAAAGATTATGCTATCGTTTTTACTGTTCCGATACATGCTGAGTGCCAGGCCTGGCAAGTGGTATTAGGGCCTGGTGAAGGCACAGGGCCGCCAATGGTAGCAAAGTGCCCACTAGGTGCGAGGCTCCACGCTGGGCTCTCTCGGAACCATTCACATCACCAGGATTCCCAGGTGATGGAAAAACCTGGCCGGTGTACAGACGGTCCCCACACCCTTCTCCGGGCCCAGGGCCAGGTGCTAGGAGCCCTGCTGTTGCTGTCGTCCTGACCCAGAGGCCTGTGCAGCTCCTCTTCTGACCCTGGGCAAGGCCCCAAATCTCTTTGTGCCTCAGTGTCCTCATCTTTAGATGAGGATTATCCTGACCCCTCCGGTAAGCATGCTGTGAGGACTTGGACTGTGAAGAACAGTGGGTTCAGCTATACAGCCGGTGGCTTCATCACCTGCCAGCCCCCTGAGACTCCAACACACAGGGACCAGGAGGCTCCAGGGGACCACAAAGCCCTTGCCCCTATTACACTGATGGGGAGACAGGCCAGGAGGAGCTAACGCACTTGCGCGATATCACCCAGCCACGACGGACTGAGGCCCTGAGCCTCACGGTCCCCGGGCCAGGCCGGTGTCTGCACACCTGTGCGTGAGGGGGAAGCTGGCCTGGAAGGAACCAGGGAAGGGGAGGGGTGGTCCCCTGAGCCCCTGAAAGACTGAGCAAGTGGCCCCTTTGCCCGAGTCCGAACATGGCCTGAGTCTATCTGTCATGTGACCTTGAACGCAACTGTCTCCCACCCCTCCCTGCATTTTCTCATCTGTAAAATGGGTCAGGTCAGGGGGTTCCAGGAAGTTCATGGAAGAGTTTAGCGAGAAGCCGCTGCCATCATAGTCACCCTATTCCGCTCTCCTGCTTCCTGCTGCTCCTCCTCCCCAGCCCCTCCTGGGCCAAATTTTAACCTGATGGAATTCAGTCTATGTCCCAAGATGTGTGGAGTCCGGGCTGGCAGGTGGGCAAGTCCAGGCTGTGGCGCGGGGAGGAGCCAGGCGCTGGGAGGCTGGAGGAGCCCTGCCCTTCTCCTCCTCCCCGAGGGGTGGACATAGAGGCTGTGGTCACAGAGCAGTTGCTTCCCGGGGCAAGCCCAGGCTGACTCTCCACTTGCTCTGTCTCCAGCTCACCATGGCTAAACGGCTGCAGGCTCGAAGGCTGGATGGGATCGACCACAACCCGTGGTGAGCCAGGCAGGACTGGGGAGGATGGTGGTGGGGGTCCCCTGGCTCAAGGATAGCAGGGCTGGCGGTCCCTGGGTTGGCAGGGACTCCGTGGTACCCAAGACGGCTGCATACTCGGAGCGGGAGGTTTGCAGCCTCAGCTCCTGAGAAGTGAGACCCCCCCAGCCACCTGCTTGGGTTTGGGTCTCAGTCTCACCCTGCTTGGCTGTGGCATTTGGGGCTGGTGACTCACCTACTCTGAGCCTCCGGTTCCAGCTAGGAAATGGAAATACTTATGTCTCCCCTAAAGGGCCTTGGGAGGGTGAGATGAAATACTGTGTGAGCCATGGGCACTACCCAGGCACCGGGCTGAGGGCTTTCCGGGGGCGGGGCGGTGTCTTTCATTTCACACTTAGCAGAGAACAAGGTAAGCTAAAGAATATAAGAAGGTAAGACATGGGCAGCTCCTCACCGACACTTGCAGAGCTTAACATCTTTTCTGTGTTGACTCATTCTACATGTGAAAGACGTACGTGCCCGCTGTCACTAGTGATGCAATGGATGCAAGTGAAGATGTGTAAGAAAGACTGAATGCCCTTCCTTCTTCCCCCTTCTCCAACCCCTGCTCCCAGCCCACTCCCCCTTTGGCCAAGAGCACAGAGCCACCTCTGTACATAAAAAAGATATCATTGGCTGTTGTTTTTATCCAAAAGAGGACCATCTTTTTCTTTCAAACTCCCCTCCTGTACCGCATTTTGTGTTTTGCAAAAATCTTCCACCTCCATCTTCTCCTCTAATACTCCCTGGTGTTTGGGATACGGGGGCCAGGCCCAAAGGCCCTATGGTGTCCGGCTGCTCTCCAGGTTGAGCCCCCAGTGTCCTGCTCCCCAGGCTGCCCCCTCTGTCCTCTCTGTGAGGCAGGTGGGCAGGCCTGTGGCCCATTTTGCAGATAAGGTAAAGTCCAGCCCAGAAGAAGGAAATGACTGGCTGGGAGAGGCAGCTAGTGTCTTTCCTGACTCACAGAGCCAGCAGACTCTTGAACCTTTCATACCCATTCTACAGAACGGAGGACTGAGGCCAGGAGAAGCCAAGTCTCAGGCAGAGTCAGGGCAGAGCTGGCCTGGGAGGACTGCACAGAGCAGGGGAGCTTGCTAGGAGAGATGAGGGCCATGAGAGGCCCCAGGTTCCTATGGACCCCCGGGTGGCGGCCTGAGGATCTGGCTCCATTGTCCCAGCCACCATGGAACACCCACCATCTGACTTTGCATCTCAGCTCTGCTTTAGCCACTAGTGTGGCTCTGGGCAGGTCATGGGTCTCTCTGAGCCTCAGCAACTTCGTGTCTTCAGAGACCTTGTGAAGCTCTGGAGAGAAGAATAACCGATTTTAGACATATTTATTGTTAGGCAAATTCATTGCCACCACACCTGACTCCTCTGCCCCCTGCCAACCTGGAGACATGTGCCAGCCTTTTTATCCAGCTTCTCAGCCTCTCTGCCAGCTTTCCTTAAGAGGTGGCGAGCAGGCAGGCCCAGAAGAAAGGTGGTAGGGGGCCAGAGGCGGCAGATGGCAGGGCTGGTGGGACTACAGTCTGTTCAGAGTAATTCTCCAGGGCCCGATGGTTGCTTCAGACAGAGGTGGACTCCAAAGCCAACTGGGAAAAGCTAATTGGGAGCCATCGGGCAAGTCCCCTGAATCCCACCTTCTCCATCCCCATTGCGACCGAGGAGCAGAACTTGCCTCGTAGACTAACGGAGGCGATATGAGCAAATGTTTCAAAGTGTGGCATTGACAGCTGCGTGACTAGGTCATGAAATCCATTTAGGGGCGCTCAGCAAGTATTTGTAAAGACCAGAGTAGGACAGGATGGGAAAGACTGCCGTGGATCCCACTGGAAGGAGAACGTGGAGTCCCTGTTTGTCTCCCCAGAGTTTGGGATGTAAAAGTGATTTCTTACTGTGGATCTTGATGGAAAGTTACACAGCCCCTGGGCTGAGACATGTGACCAGCGTGCGACCAGTTATGACCGTAAACAGATCAGGATGGGTGCTAATTATCCAGTTTTTCTAGAGCAAGCCCAACTGCCTTGCTCACCCTGCCCTGGAATGGAGCAGAAATCCAGGTTGGGATGGAGGATTCTGCTACCCACTCTCTGTTTGTTGCCCAGGGTGGAATTTGTCAAACTGACCAGCGAGGAGGCTGATGTTGTAAATTTGGGCCAAGGCTTCCCAGACTTCTCACCCCCAGAGTTTGCAGTGGAAGCCTTTCAGCACGCCGTCAGCGGGGACTTCATGCTTAACCAGTACACGAAGGCATTTGTGAGTCTCCCAGCCCCTCTGGGGGCCCCCAGACACGGGCTTCTGCAGAGGTCCCAGGGGAGGAAGGGGCAGCTCTTTCTGGAGAGCAGGCCAATCTAGATGTTAAGGTTCACGGGGCAGAGCCCTTGAAATTCAGTCCCGCCACGGTTCAGTGTTCACTCACTGTCTCCTTTGTTACAGGCCCTGGGACAGTTCATGGCCTGGGGGAAAGGCAGATTTAAAAAAAAAAACAAAACAAAACATGAGCTGGGAGATCATGGTCTAGTGGGAAAAGCAGACCAAACAACAGAAGCAGAAATCAAAGGTGGTTGATATGCTGCAATGGAGGAGCTTGGGGTCCTTGGGAGCACGAAGGAGGGAATGAAACCTGAGAGATCAGGGTAGGCTTCCTGAAGGAGGTGACACATAAAACTGATGAAAGATAGTTGATTTTTTTTTTTTTTTTTTGGACTCTAAATCCAAAGTTTGTCTGTGAAGAACCACGGAGTAAATATTTGCTAGCCCTGGAGCAGGTTCTTAAATGTTGGTGTGCATCTCACAGCCTGGGGGAAAGTTTCTTCCACTCCCACCACCCAGAGTCTAGCACTGCCAACAGTGTGCTACTTTGCTGAGTGTTTAGAATTTTGAACTTTTAACTTTTAAAAATGTTTATATAAACACACACATGTATCCACATGTGAGATTTGTGTGGCTTTCTGTTATTTTTTTTATTGAAATATAAAGTTGACTCTCTCTATCATGTGGCCGAAGTATTGGAGCTTCAGCTTGATTTACAATGTTGTGTTAATTTCTGGTGCTCAGCAAAGTGATTCAGTTATAATATACATATATCCCCATTTTAAAATTTTCTTTCCCATTATAGTTTATCATAGGATATTGAATATAGTTCTCTGTGCTATACAGTAGAACCTTGTTTTTTTGGGTTTTCTGGCTGTGCCATTCAGTAGGTGGGATTTTAGCTCACCTACAGTGAAAGCACAGTGTCCTAACCACTGGATCTTAAGGGAAGGCCAATATTGTTTATAGTATGAGTCCATTTGTGTTAAAAAATCACAAATCTTTTTCTAGAAACATAAACCCACCAAAATTGAATCAAGAACAAACAGATGATTTGAACAGACCTATCACTACACGTGAAATAGAGTCTGTAATTTAAAAACTCCCTACAAACGAAAGTCTGAGACCAGATGGCTTCACAGACTGATTCTGCCAAATATACAAAGAAGAACTTATATCAATCATTCCCAAACTCTTCCACAAAAATGAAGAGGAAATACTCCCAAAGACTTTCTATGAAGCCATCATCATCCTGATACCAAAACTAGACAGCACCAAATAAGAAAATTACAGGGCAATGTTTTGACAAATACCGATGCAACAATTTTCAACAAAATATTAGCAAACCAAATCCAACAACATGTAAAAAAGATTGTACGCCACATCCCAGGTTCCCAAGGATCGTTCAGCATAAGCAAATCAGTGTGATTCACCAAATAAACAAAAGACAAAAACCACATGGCTGTCTCAATAGATGTAAAAGAGCACTGGATGAAATTCAACATCCATTTATGATAAAAACTCTTACCCAAGTGGTAATAGAGGAAACATGTCTCAACATAACAAAAGCTATTTATGACAAACCCACAGCCAATATAATACTCAACGGTGAAAAGCTGAAAGCCTTCCCACTAAAATCTGAAACGAGACAAGGATGCCCACTCTCACCTCTTCTACTCAAGATAGTATTAGAAGTCCTAGCCACAGCAATCAGACAAGAAAAAGAAACAAAAGGTATCCAAATTGGAAGGAAAGAGACAAAACTGTCACTATATGCAGAGGATATGATACTATATATAGAAAACCCTAAAGACTCCACATAAAACTACTAGAACTGATAAGCCAATTCAACATTATATACACAATGTTATGGAACTTGTTTATTTCATTAAATAGTATGATAGGGGCAACTTTCCATGTCAAAATAGCCTCATTTTTGATGACTGCATAGTATTCCACTGACTAGAGGTGCCATAATTTATTTACCCAGCCCTGCACTGATGGTCTGGTTTGGCTGTCTCACTGTTAAGCAATGCCACAGTGAATATTTTGTGTGTACACATAGGTGAGCATTTATCTCAAATCACAAGAAGTAAAACCAGATAATCAAAGGGAGTAAGCATTTTCGCCTATGACGGATATCATCAAATTGCCCTCCAGTAAGACTTACATTCCTGTCAATAGTCTGGTCTCAGAGCTGGCAGGAAAGTCCATTCTTTTACGATCAATATTGAATATCAGCAATTCTTCTTTTGTGACTGCCCTCATTATTTCATTTGGCTATATGTATTTGTTTAATTGCTTCACAAGAGCTCTTTATGTTACAATGTTTCTCTCTTAGTTTTCTAACTTTACTCATGGAATATTTTGATGTATAGAAACTTTTCATGTTCATGCAGTCAAATCTGGTTTGGTAAATCATTTAATTAAGTTCCAGACCTTAGGTTTCAGTCTCTTGGCTTACCCTGGAATGTTTTATAAGTGTCCTCAGCAAACAAGCATATTGATCCAATACTCCTCTCAAAGTGAGGGGTTTCCAAAGCTGCACCATAAACCCTCAGTCCTGCACTGCAACTGCCATGACCTTGGGCAAGTCATTTCCTTTCTCTGGGTCTCTTTTTCCACCTGTTAAATGATGGGAATCAAGTAATGTCTCTCTTGCAAGGCTGCCAAGAGGCTCAGATGGCACAAAAGTCCTTCTTAAACTTAAAGAAAGTGAAAGTGGCTCAGTCATGTCTGACTCTTTGCGACCTCACGGACTGTACAGTCCATGGAATTCTCCAGGCCAGAATACTGGAGTGGGTAGCCTTTCCATTCTCCAGGGGATCTTCCCAACCCAGGAATGGAACCCAGGTCTCCCGCATTGCAGGCGGATTCTTTACCAGCTGAGCCTCAAGGGAAGTCCCTTAAACTCTCTTAAACTTAAAGGGAGATGTTTAAAGCTTGGAGTTGTTGCTATTTTGAGGGTTCCATTGGACTGTCATTCGTGAAGGCATACACTCCGTCTGGTTCCCCATCAATCCCAGCCCTGGGTGGTAGGCCTGGCACAGAGCAGGCTTCATGGCAAGGGGTGGTGGCAGAGGTGAAAAAACCCACCCCACAGAAGCTGACTTGACCCCCAGGTTTGCTGCTGAAAGATGATAGAATTGCAGAGAGTGTCTGAACAGGAGGGTGGGCCCAGGCTGAGCCAGGCGCCTGACCCGTACTGTCCTGGCAGGGTTACCCACCCCTGACGAAGATTCTGGCCAGTTTCTTTGGGAAGTTGCTGGGACAGGAGATAGACCCACTCAAGAACGTGCTGGTAACCGTGGGTGCCTACGGGGCCCTGTTCACAGCCTTCCAGGCCCTGGTGGATGAAGGAGATGAGGTGAATGGGCAAAGCCCCGGCTGGGTAGGGGTGAAGGGTCCGGGTGGTGCCAGCCCCAGCTCATCTGACCTTTGTACTAGGTTATCATCATCGAGCCTTTTTTTGACTGTTATGAGCCCATGACATTGATGGCAGGGGGTCGCCCTGTGTTTGTGTCCCTGAAGCCGGTGAGGATGCTGGTTGGGGTGTGGGTGGGCAGAGGGGTCCAAGGAATGTGCTGGGTTGAACCCGGGGAGGTGGAAAGAAGGAAGGAAGTGGAGGAGGCCAGTTTCTCATGGGGGGAGGGGTGTCCAGAGCCCCAGAGGAGAGACGGTGGAGACAGATGCCTGGGAGGGAGGAGCCGAATTCCTAGAGATGAAAGTCAAGGAGTAAGCATTGCCACCCTGCCTTCCTCCTCTTGCAGAGCCCCACCCAGAAGGGAGAACCGGATTCCAGCAGCAACTGGCAGCTGGATCCCACGGAGCTGGCCAGCAAGTTCACATCTCGCACTAAAGCCTTCATCCTCAACACACCCAACAACCCCCTGGGAAAGGTACCTGAGGGACCTCCTCCCCGGGGACCCCTCCAGAGTGGCTTGCATCCCTGTTCTGTTACTCGTGTGCTGCCACAGGGCCTCAGTTTTCTTATCTGTGAAGTGGGAGAGCTAACTGTGGAGAGCTCTGAGGATCGAGGCTCCTGGGGTCCCAGGGCCTGGGGCAGGGATCCCCAGGGAAGGTGTCAGCCGTAGTGGGCTGGGCTGGAAGCCTCTATTACTTCCCCACAGACCCGGACCCGAGATTTCACTGCTCCACTTTTCTCATCTGTAAAATGGGAACATGACAGAACCGATGTCAAGGAAGACCCAGTCTTCCACCTGTTTCTCCTTTACTGTCACCATTATCACACTCAAAGCTTCTGACACCAGATACGTGGGGTTCTTTTTTTCCCCACACTAAGCAGTTCTGTGAGACCAGTTGGGTGTCCCACAAAGTTCAATTCAATTTAATTCAGTCCTGACACTGTCTACCTGGAGATGGTGTCAGCTCCCCGCAGTGAAGGGCCCAGTCTGACACGGCTGCCCCCCACCCCACTTCAGACGCCAACCACAAGTCAGTTTGTCACCTGTGCTTCTGACTTGTGGCTGTAAATCTGAGACGCCCACAACCCCCTCTTCAGGTTCAATTCATCTGAGTGGCTCACAGGACTCAGGGACACACCTACTAACAGTTATCAGTTAATTAAAGGAGATGATAAAGGATACAGATGAACAACCTGATGAAGAGACAAGTATGGCAAGGTCTGGGAGGTGCCCGAGAACAGGTGCTTGCTTCTGCCCCTGTGGAGTTGGGGTGCGTCAGCCTCCTGGTGCCCGCATGAGCTCATCCACCTCTGCAAGCTCCCCAAACCCCACCTATCAGAATTTTAATGGAGGCATCAATTATCAACTCCATTTCCAACCCCTCTCCCTTCTCTGGGGAAGTGGCAGGAAGTGGGATATGGGAGGGGGCTGAAAATTTCAGGCTTCTAATCATGGCTTGCGTGGTCTCTCTGGTGGCCAGCCTTGATCCAGGAGCCCACTTAGAGTCACCTCACTAGAACAAAAATGCTCCTAGTGCTCTTATCTCTTAGGAGTGTACAGGGGTTTCCATTGCCTGTGTCAAGGTCAGGATCAAAGACCAGCCCTTAGAGCAAAAGATGCTTCTAGTGCTCTTGTGCATGCGTGCTCAGTTGCTTCAGTTTGTCCAGCTCTTTGCGACTCCATGGACTGTAGACGACCAGACTCCTCCGTCATGGGATTCTCCAGACAAGAATACTGGAGTGGGTTGCCATGCCCTCCTCCAGGGGATCTTCCTGACCCAGGGATCAAACCCGCATCTCTTATGTCTCCTGCATTGGCAGGCAGGTTCTTTACCACTAGCACCACCGGGGAAACCTCCAGTGCTTTTACCCCTTAGTAGTTACAAGGGTTTTAGGAGTTCTGTGCCAGAAACTGGGGCAGAAACCAATAGAGATATTTTCTGTTATCTCACAGCTGACCTCACAGGGTCACTGTTGCAAGGTTAGGAGAGGTCAGAGAAGCCCTTGGCACCGGCTCTGGCCGTGCGCTTGCATTGCTCTGAGCTGGCCTCTCTGGTGGGGGATGGTCCCTGCAGGTGTTCTCCAGGGAAGAGCTGGAGCTGGTGGCCAGCCTGTGCCAGCAGCACAACGTGGTGTGCATCACAGACGAGGTGTACCAGTGGTTGGTCTTCGATGGGTTCCAGCACATCAGCATCGGTGAGCCAAGCCGGCCAGGGCGCCCCATACCCCCGGACCTTTGCGACAGGGCCTTGAGCCCAGTCTGGTGTCAGTGCAGGTCTGGTGATTAGGACCAAGGGGTCTGGACCCACACAGGTCAGATGACCTGGGGCTGTGACTTCACCTCTCTCGGGACAGGGGAACACAGTGGCACCTACCTCCCGAGGTTGTCATGAGGAGGGGCTCAAATAAGTCTTGGAAATAGCTTAACACGGAGTGGAGTCCGCGGCGCTGAGAGCCTGGGTCCCTGCTGGGACCCAGCCCCCACTCCGTGCCCCCACCCCCGTCTCAGCAGCCGCTCTCTTTGATCTTGGGCAGCCAGCCTCCCTGGCATGTGGGAACGCACCCTGACCATCGGTAGCGCTGGCAAGACCTTCAGTGTCACAGGCTGGAAGGTGAGAGAGTATGGGGGGGGGGCCCTCCCTCCCTCTACAATCGTTGGTGGGAGAGGCTGGCCTGGGAATCTGGAAAGGGTTTGGCTGGGCCCCCAAGGGCCTCACCCTCTCCCTATGTTCTTGGTCCAGGTGGGCTGGGTCCTGGGCCCGGACAGCCTCATGAAGCACCTGCGTACTGTGCACCAGAACTCCATCTATCACTGTGCCACGCAGGGCCAGGTGAGGGGGGCGGGGCCAGGTGAGGGGCGGGGCCGGATAGGGGCGGGGCAAGAGAGCCGTTTGGGCCGGCTCCAAGGTCGGGTCACACCTGACCTGCTCGCCGCCCCCACGCCCTCCCCAGGCCGCAGTGGCTCAGAGCTTCGAGCGGGAGCAGCTGCACTTTGGCCAACCCAGCAGCTACTTTGTGCAGTTCCCGCAGTACATCCAGCGCTGCCGCGACCACATGATACGGAGCCTCCAGTCCGTGGGCCTCCAGCCCGTGGTCCCCCAGGGCAGCTACTTCCTCATCACAGACATCTCGGACTTCAGTGAGTGGGCCCGGCCAGGTGGGGCCGGGGCTGGGGCCCTGGAGGCTGCCCAGGACCCAGCACGTCCTCTGTCCCCCAGAAAACAAGATGCCTGACTTGCCCGGAGCGGCAGATGAGCCCTACGACAGACGCTTCGTCAAGTGGATGATCAAGAATAAGGTGGGCTGGGCCTCTGCCGGCTGCTGAGTGTGTTTTACAGGCTGTGCATTGCTAAGGGCGCCTGACCCCCGAGCTGATGGGCCAAAATCCAGCCCGGCCTCTTGCCCTGAGCCGTGGTTCAGGGTTGTATCCATTTCAAGGAAAGGAGAGCCTGTTTTTAATGTGCTCCAATAGGCCTTGTGGGCTGGCAGGAATTCCTGCCCTCTCAGGGCCTCAGTCTTCCCATCTGTACAATGAGGGGTTGGCCCATTAACTCTGAGGTCCATCCAGCTCAGTGCTACGATTCTAAGACATTTCTTCTATGACTCTGCCCTGACCTGCCGGGTGATCTTCCTTGCTCTCAGCCTCCCTCTCCTCTGTACATAAGGAGGAGCTTGGAATGGTGCTTTGGGATGTTTTACCTCTGACCTTGACAGCACTGGGAGGCGCTGCACTGAAGCTTATTCTCTTTCTCCTTCTTTATCATGGACCCCTCTGATCCCCTGAGGCCCCCCAGAGACCTGCCAGGCTGTGGGATGGTTGAGACATGGGCTTCCTCCTCCCCAGGGCTTGATGGCCATTCCAGTGTCCACTTTCTTCAGCGTGCCACACCAGAAGTTCTTTGACCACTATATCCGCTTCTGTTTCGTGAAGGTAAAGGACAGGCCTGGGGAGGGCAGAGCTCCCCAAGCCTCCTCAGACCTCCCCTGGGAGAGGGGTAGGATTGATCTGTGTTGGTGCAGGATGAATCCACGCTCCGGGCCATGGACCAGAAGCTGCAGAAGTGGAAGGCTGAGCTGATGCCCTGAGGTCATGACATCAACCCTGAGCCCTGCCTGGTGCCTGCACACTCTGTGAGGCTCTGTCTTTGTCCAGCTCTCAGCCATCCCCCAGGTGGCAGGTAGATGGTACTGGAGGAGCCCGTCTCTGTAACACAGAATGATCCCAGGGAAGAGTCCTGCTTTTGGTCTTTGGGGAGTCGGGAGCACTTCTTCACGGTGCATGGCTCTGTTCCTGTCGCAGAGGGGAGGGAGGCCTGGCTGGGGCCTCTCCCTGGTGCTCCCTGTGCTGGGCTGAATGGTCTTGGGTCCCCTCGCCCCTCCCCAGGCTCAGCTGGGACTCCGAGGGCAGACTTCAATAATGTACTGGCCTTGGTCCCAGTCCTGGCCCCAGCCAGGCCTCAGACATCCTTCCCTTTCCTTATCTACATTTGTCCTTGGGAAGTTGTATTTAGGCGTGAGTCCTCAAGCCAGTACTTTTTGCCCATAATAAAGTTTTAAGCTATTCAGACTCTTATTGGCTGCTTCTCTCCACTTCACACCCTGGTGCTGATTGCTGCCAGGGGCTCAGTCAGAACAGAAGGCACCTTCCACCTCCCTGAACCTCAGCTCCCAGACTCTCTTTCTACAAACGTTTTGGAGCCCAAAGAAGGGGAGGGACTTGGGACTTGTCTGAGGTCCCCTAGTTAGTTAATGATAAAATCAGGCCTCGGGGCTCAGATGGTGTGTGTTACCATTGTTGGGTGTGTGTGTGTGTGTGTGTGTGTGTTGGGGGCCTTAGTTCAGAGTTTAACAGGAAAGATACAGACAGTCAAGTCCCACAAGGATCAGAGTCCAGACCGGGAGTGCCAGGGATTACATAATTAGAACAAAAGGGGAGGGATTTCCCCAATGGTCCAGTGGTTAAGAATCTGCCTGCCAGTGCAGGGGACATGGGTTCGATCCCTAGTCTGGGAAGATCCCACATGCCACAGGGCAGCTAAGCCCGTGTGCCACGAGCCCACATCCTGCAGCTACTGAAGATCTCGTGCTCTCGAGCCTGTGCTCTGCAACAAGAGAGACCACCATAAAGAGAAGCCTGCAGGCTGCAGGGAAGAGTAGCCCCCTCTCACCACAATGAGAGAAAGCCCGCATGTAGCAATGAAGACCTAGTGCAGCCAAAAGAAATTAACTAAAAAACGAAAGAATAGAAAGGAAAGGAATGTTTCCCCAAACAGTTACTGTGCACCTCTGCTTGCCAGACACCTGGATGCCCATCATCTCATTAAACAGCCTCTGAGACAGGAGTTACTGTCTCGTGTTACAAGTGAGGAAACCAATATGGAGGTCTGGTGACTTGTCTGAGGCCCTCCTGCTGGCAAAAGGTAAAGGGAGGGATTTGATCCTGGGAGTGCGCCTCCCACTGGAAAGCAAGGCAACTTCTGAAATCCTTTTTGGAAGGTGGTGCTGGGGACTTGTCTTGAAGTTGCATTTGTATAACAAACTCATGGGTTTTGCTCATATCATAGATTTAACTGGGGGAGGTGATGGGAACATACAGCATAATAAAATGTATTGGGTCTTTGTCTGTGGTTCCCGGCACAGAGCTCCTAAAACCCTTGGATTTCCTGAGTGACAGTAGTGTCTTTTGTTATTCCAAATGAACCCCTTCAACCATGTTTGTTTTTTTTTTTTTTAATTTTATTTACTTATTTTTTTTATTTTGGCTGTGCTGGTTCTTCATGCTGCTCAGGCTTTTCTCTAGTTGCAGGGAGCAAGGGCTACGCTCTGGTTTCGGTGCTTGGGCTTCTCATCGCAGTGCCTTCTCTTGCTGCAGAGTACAGGCTCTAGGCATGCAGGCTGCAGTAGTGTGGCTCCTGGGCTTAGTTGTTCCTCGGCGTGAGGGATCTTCCTAGATCAGGAATCGAACCCATGTCTCCTGCATCGGCCGGTGGATTCTTTACCACTGAGCCACCAGGGATGCCCTCAACCATGTATTTAAAAGGTCAGAATTTTCAGCCCCAACCCCAGACCCCAGGGAGGGTAAAGGACTGGCCATTGAGTTCAGTTACATGACTAATGATTTAATCAGTTGTACATATATAATAAAATCCCACATAAAAACCCTGAAGTGGGACTTCCCTGGTGGTCCAGCAGCTAAGACTCCATGCTCCCAGTGCAGAGGGCTCAGGTTCAGCCCCCCATCAAGGAACTAGACCCCACACGCTGCAACTAAGAGCCCGAAGGCCTCAACTAAAGATCCTGCATGCGGCAACTAAGACCCAGCACAGCCAAATAAATTTTTTTTTTAATTTGTAAAAATTAAAAAAAAGGGCTTCCCTGATGGCTCAGTGGTGAAGAATCCGTCTGCCAGTGCAGGAGACCCAGTTTTGATCCCTGATCTAGGAATATACCACTTACCACAGAGCAGCTAAGTCCCCGCACCACAACTACTGAGCCTGTGCTCTAGAGCCTGGGAGCTGCAACTCTGAAGCCCTTGCACCCCAGAGCATACGCTCTGCAAAAAGAAAAGCCACCACAATGAGAAACCCGTGTGCCACAATTACAGAGTAGCCTCCACTTGCCACAACCAGAGAAAGCCTGAGCACCAACAAAGAGCCAGCACAACCAAAAATAAACAGATAAAAAAAATTTTCTTTAAAGATAAAAAAACCCTGAATCAATGAGGCTCAAGGAGTTTCTGGGCTGGTGAAAACCTCAGTGAGCTGGTAGGGTAGCCCATCCAGAGAGGGTATGGAAATTCCATGCCCACCTTTCCACCTTAGTCTATGTACCTCTTACATTGGCTGTTCCTGTTCCTGATGGCTGTTCCTGAGTTGTGTCTTCTAAAATAAAACCATAAGTATAGCGCTTTCCTGAGGGCTGTGAATCATTTCAGCAAATTATTGAATCTGAATGGGGTCAAAACCACCACTCCCATGAGGTGGTCATGGGAATGCTGGAACTTGCAGTCAGACAGGCAGAAGTTGTGGGTGACTGGGCACGCCACTTGCCACTGGCATCTGAAGTGGGAGGCAGTCTTGTGGGCTCCCTTAACTTATGAGATCTGTGCCATTGAATCAAAGCTTAGGACACCACTTGGTGTCAGAGAATTGCTATTTGGAACATATTGGTGTTGTGACATAGGACACTCCACTCTCTCCCTTTCCAAACAATGATTTTGCACTACTATCCCTGTTCCAAAGTCAAGACTGTGAAACAATACAATTCAGAGGCTCAGGCTTGGAGCCCCTTTGAGGTACTACACATAGACTGCTGATAAGGTCCTCCAGAGCCAGAGGAGAAATTATGCTCATAGTTTTGAGTACTAAAGTGTTGTTGTTTTTTCTCATAAACTTCTCTCTCTAGTCATGATCCAGCTAATCATCATTACAGATGAATAAAGATGCCCATTTAAAAGAAAGGAAGGAAGCCAGACAGGCAGGAAGAAAGATAGAAAAAAAGGATTTCTTGGATAGAACTGAGACAGAAGGCAGATGGGTCCCAGGCTAGGTATTTGCAATGAGGCTCCTGTTTATGTTTCTTGGGGCAGGAAAAAAGTGGACTTCAGGCTGGACATATACACGTATACCCCTCGTTTGCATTTTCAGAAACAGGAGATAGATGGGCTCCAGGTTAGATATTTACAACCAGTCTCCTGCTTGCTCTCCAAAATGGGAGTAACAACTGAAACAGGATAGATAGCCAGTCTTTCTCTTGAGGACACCTTAGATAACAGTCATGGCAGGAACAGAGAGCGGCTAAACCTTGTTTGAGTAACGAATCAAGAGGCCAAATATTTCCCATCCTTGGGGCAAGGGAGACATTGCACATGGGCAGAAATTTGACCCCCTCTCCCAGGGGGTCAAAAGTTAAGGGATGCTAGGCCGAAATAAGTAATGATTCTTTACTTCCAAAAGCCTCTGCGTTGAAATCCATCTTGGAAAAAAGTCACGCACACATGTTGCCTAGGGCAGGTCAGGTGTGGAAAAATAAATCAGACTCTTGGCCAAAGGTAAACAAAGACCCAGAAGAACTGCCCTATATAAGTTTGTTAACCACTTTTTTTCTGGTTCCTCCTCATTAGGGAAAATTCCCACACACTTTCTCTCCAGGTGCCCTTGTCTTGCTTCTTTCTTAACTAAACAAACAGTTTCTCTGTGTGTTCTCCCATTTGTGTGCTATGTCTCTAATAATAAACTCTGTACCCATTTTTACAGTTTTTGCCTCCAGTGAAATATTTCACTGGAGGCAAGAGCCAGGGAAAAATAACCTCTAGCCGTTGCTCGTCTGGTGGCAAGGATTCCTGGTATTCATCCAGGCCACCTGGATGGAAACACTTCTGCCTGGCTGACTGCAAATTCCAGCATTCCCATGACCACCCCCGCAGCCCCCAGATTCAAAAAGTTCAATTCCTGGGCAGGGAATTAAGGTCTGGCTTCATGCCACCAACTCACTCTGCTGCCTCTCCGAGATGAGAACCACTCTGACCAAAGGTATCATAGCTCACGAACCAATCTAGAATCTGCCCTTAACTCAAATCTGTGACTTTACAGAGGTTTCAAGTCTTAGACTGAGTAACCTCGGCCAACTTGAGATGTGCAAATGAGTTTGCATTTCATTAAGATATGGGCGAGGGGGCAATGGTAAAGTGAACACAATAACCCCTATAATGTTAACACACACATTGAATTAGAAATTAATTTCTCTTCTGCTAAGTTGCTTCAGTTGTGTTCGACTCTGTGCGACCCCATAGACGGCAGCCCACCAGGCTCCCCCGTCCCTGGGATTCTCTAGGCAAGAACACTCGCATGGGTTGCCATTTCCTTCTCCAATGCATGAAAGTGAAAAGGGAAAGTGAAGCCGCTCAGTCGTGTCCAACTCTTAGCGACCCCATGGACTGCAGCTCACCAGGCTCCTCTGTCCATGGGATTTTCCAGGCAAGAGTATTGGAGTGGGGTGCCATTGCCTTCTCAAATCTCTCTTCTACTAAGTTGTAAACTCCAGATCAATATTTGTTTTTGCTGACCATTGTGTCCCTGGCAGTCAGCACTGCAAGGACCCTGCCTCAAAATAGGCTCAGCTTGATAAATATTTGTTGACTGAATGAATATTGACTCAAATTTACCATTTGAAAAGGAAAGTCTATCTCATTCCTTGCTGGTAGGAATGAGATGTAACAAAAAGGTATGTAACTACTTTGGAAGACAGTTTGGTGACTTCTTTCAAAGCTAAACATAGTCTAACTGTTGGATCCAGCAATCAGACCTCCAGCTGTTTATCCAAATGAGCTGAGAAGTCAGGTCCACACAAAAACCTGCACATGAATATTTACAGCAGTTTTATTTATAATTGCCAAATACTGGAAACAACCAAATGTCCTTTGAAAGGTGAGTGGATAGACATGCTGGCATATCCATACAATGAATAGTATCCAGCAATAAAAAGAAATGAGATATCAGGCCAATGAATAGTATCCAGGAATAAAAAGAAATGAGATATCGAGCCACTAGAGACTAGGGAGGAACTTTAAATACATATTACTTAATAAAAGAAGGGAGTCTGAAAAGGCTGCATATTGTCTGATTCCAACTATATGACATTCTGGAAAAGGCTAAATTATAAGAACAGTTAGAAAAAAAAATCAGTGGTCATCAGAGGCTTGAGGAGTGGGGAAAACAGGTGGAGCACAGATTTTTAGGGCAGTGAATCGATTTTGAATGATACTGTAATGACTGGGGCTTCCCTGGTGACTCAGACACTAAAGAATCTGCCTGCAGTGCAGGAGACCCAGGTTTGATCCCTGGGTCAAGAAGATGCCCTGGAGAAGGAAACAGCAAGCCACTCCAGTATTCTTGCCTGGAGAATTCCATGGCAGTGATAGATATATGACATTACGTATTTTGTCAAAACCCACAGTGTGTGTAACACAAAGAGAACCCTATCCTATACTATGAACAAAGCATCAATATTGTTTCATGAACTGTAACAAATGTACACCTTAAGGCAACATGTTAATTACAAAAACTGAGGGGAAACTCTGTGGGAACTCTTTACTATCCATTCAATTTTTGGTAAACCCAAGTCTTCTCTTTGGCCACCTGATGTGAAGAACTGAGTCATTTGAAAAGACCATGATGCTGGGAAAGATTGAAGGAGGGAGGAGAAGGGAACGACAGAGGATGAGATGGCCGGATGGCATCACCGACTCAAGGGACATGAGTTTGAATAAACTCCGGGAGTTGGTGATGGACAGGGAGGCCTGGCATGCTGCAGACCATGGGTTCGCAGAGTCGGACACGACTGAGCGACTGAACTGAACTGTTCTCTAAAATAATAAAGTCTGATAATTAAAAGAGAGAGTAAATGAACGAATCTATAACTGGATTTATTTACTGCCAGCTCTGAATCACACTCCAGCTCTGGGCCCCAAGACTCCATGTATAAAACAAAGCTGATGTTTGACTTCCGTGCTCGACCCGAGCCGGAGGTCAGAGCTCTGGCAGTCCAAAGTTTCGGCGCACTCAAGCCTGCGATGAGCTCAACCCCACCACCCACCCCCAACCCCCTACACCAGCGCCAGCTCCAGCTCACCGGGTGCCGCCCCCCATCCGCCCCTACACAGCCCACCCAGCACCTCCAGCCCTCCCCGTCCATGTGCTCTAACCGCTCAGCACCTAGGCCACGCCCACGCGCGCCACTGGCTCGCCGATTGGACGGCTCGAAGGAGGTGTTGCCGGAAGGGGTGAGTCTGATTGGCCGGGCGGGGCCGACGGTGTGCGGCGAACATGGCGGAGCGCGCGAGGAAGCGGCCCTATGGTCCGGTAGGTGGAGAGACGTGAGAGCACTGCGGCAGGGCGCAGGCCTGGGGTTAAAAGACAGAGCCGCGTGGGGCCCTGTGGGGGGTCCGAGTCGCCCCTCCAGCTCCAGGCTCGTCGCTGCTCCGCGGCCGGAGTCTCTGAGCTTGTTGCCTGCTTGTGGCCTCAGTTACCTCTGTCCCGATGAGCAGCGGAGGTGGGAACCGGGGTTTGAGTCGGAGCCGGGACAGCGCTGGTAACTCATTACCTTACCGGAGTGAAAGTGAAGTCGCTCAGTCGTGTCCGACTCTTCGCGACCCCATGGGCTGTAGACCACCAGGCTCCTCCGCCCATGGGATTTTCCAGGCAAGAGTACTGGAGTGGGTTGCCATTGCCTTATGGCCAATGGCAACCTTGCTGGAGTTCTTATTGGCAACTCTGCCCGGGGTTCGGATTCGTGAGGCGGGACCCGGCTCCTTCCTGAGCCCTTTCATGACGTATCTCTTCTGATAACCAGGGCGGCAGTGGGCAGGTCCTGTCCCCCTGAACCTATTTCCTGTTCTCTCCAGTAGGAACTCATTTAACAATTTGCTGAATGCTTACTATGTTCCAGCTATGGTCTCGGGCACTGGGGATACATGTCCGTGCCCTCCTGATGCTCTCTCTTGGGCAGTATTGTGTGTGTGTGGGGGGGGGGGGGGGCGCCCCTCGTTTCCTCACCACCTTCATTTAAAGGGGCTTCCCTAGTGGCTCAGACAGTAAGGAATCTGCCTGCCAACGCAGGAGACTCGGATTCGATCCCTGGGTCAGGAAGATCCCCTGGAGAAGGAAATGGCAACCCACTTAGGTATTCTTGCCTGGAGAATCCCACAAACAGAGGAGCCTGGTGGGCAACAGTTCATGGGGCCGCAAAAGAGTTGGAGATGACTCAGCGACTAACCAACAACTCATTTAAACAGAGGGGACAGCTAGGGAGCAGCAAGTGGGAACACCCTCCCCTCCCCAGCTCAGGTGTGACCATTCAGCCTCAATCCTGTATCTCCCCTGACTCCTTCTCCAGGGTGAACATGGCCAAAGGGTGGAGTGGCGGAAGTGGAAGCAACAGAGTAAGTCAGGGACTAGGGGGTAGAGGTGGGCCTGGGGAGGGTGGGCCCAGTGGGGAGCTAAGTGTCTGTGCTCACCTCCCCCCGACCCCCCCCATCAGTACACAGCTGAATCTTGGGGAAAAGCCACCAGGTTTGTCCCCTCTGGGTCTTACTAGTACCCAAAATGGGGACGAGGAGGCCAGAAGCCATGGAAGCTTCTCTGGCTGCTCTCTAGGCAGCATTGGAGTCCCCAGGCTGACCTACTGAGAGGACACCACCTCCTGGGCTGTTCCAAGTCTTTCCCATCTCCAAGTCACTCTTCCCTCCACCAATTGGGATGTCCTCTTATCCAGAAAAAGAGGAGAAAAAGAAGTGGAAGGATCTCAAGATGACAAAGAAACTGGAGCGGCAGCGAGCGCAGGAGGAACAGGCAAAGCGCCAACAGGAGGAAGAGGCAGCTGCCCAGAGCGAGGATAGGGGTGAGCAAGCCGGGTCCTGGGCAGAGCAGAGAAGAGTGGAATGGCCCTTAGGGGCCACTGGGCCCAGACATCTTGTCCTGATGGAGAAACAGGCTTAGAGAATGGGAGGGACCCAAAAAGCTGAGCCCTAACCTCCTACTTAGGTAGATTTTAGTTCTCTGGAGGGTAAGTGTCATATATCATAACTTCTAGAACCTCATCGTTGTAATGGCTGTTTTTACTTTTTTTTAGCTCCTTTAGCCAGACTTTATTGTTTGAATATTTGCAACTGCTATTCTACACACAAATTTTAATTTCTTACAAAACTCTATATTCCATATTGCTAGGTCACTTCACTCTCCATTTTTATGCTACATTTCCATTCAGATCTATTTCCCCAAATCACAGTCTGTCTGTTGGTGTGTTGTTTTGTTCAGTTGCTAAGTTGTGTCCAACTCTTTGCAACCCCATGGACTGTAGCCTACCAGGCTCCTCTGTCCATGAGATTTCCCAGGCAAGAATACTGGAGTGGGTTGTCACAGTTTTTACTTTTTTATTGAGCACTTTCTGTGTGCTTTAAGTTTATTTAAAAATCCCAGCAAACATTGCAGTTAACGTTTCTCCAGCGGTTAAACTGAAAGTCCAGTCCGACTCTTTGCGACCCCATGAATTGAAGCACACCAGGCCTCCATGTCCATCACCAACTCCTAGAATCTACCCAAACCCATGTCCATCTAGTCAGTGATGCCATCCAACCATCTCATCCTCTGCCATCCCCTTCTTCTCCTGCCCTCAATCTTTCCCAGTATCAGGGTCTTTTCAAATGAGTCAGCTCTTTGCATCAGGTGGCCAAAGTATTGGAGTTTCAGCTTCAGCATCAGTCCTTCCAATGAACACCCAGGACTGATCTCCTTTAGGATGGACTGGTTGGATCTCCTTGCAGTCCAAGGGACTCTCAAGAGTCTTCTCCAACACCACAGTTCAAAAGCATCAATTCTTCGGCACTCAGCTTTTTTTATAGTCTAGCTCTCACATCCATACATGACCACTGGAAAAACCGTAGCCTTGACTAGATAGACCTTTGTTGGCAAAGTAATGTCTCTGCTTTTGAATATGCTGTCTAGATTGGTTGTAACTTTCCTTCCAAGGAGTAAGCGTCTTTTAATTTCATGGCTGCAGTCACCATCTGCAGTGATTTTGGAGCCCAGAAAAATAAAGTCAGCCATTGTTTCCACTGTTTCCCCATCTATTTGCCATGAAGTGATAGGACCAGATGCCATGATCTTAGTTTTCTGAATGTTGAGCTTTAAGCCAACTTTTCACTCTCCTCTTTCACTTTCATCAAGAGGCTCTTTAGTTCTTCTTCACTTTCTGCCATAATGGTGGTGTCATCTGCATATCTGAGGTTATTGATATTTCTCCCTGCAATCTTGATTCCAGCTTGTGCTTCCTCCAGCCCAGCATTTCTCATGATGTACTCTGCATATATGTTAAATAAGCAGGGTGACAATATACAGCCTTGACGTACTCCTTTTCCCATTTGGAACCAGTCTGTTGTTCCATGTCCAGTTCTAACTGTTGCTTCCTGACCTGCATACAGGTTTCTCAAGAGGCAGGTCAGGTGGTCTGGTATGCCCATCTCTTTCAGAATTTTCCAGTTTATTGTGATCCACACAGTCAAAGGCTTTGGCATAGTCAGTAAAGCAGAAATAGATGTTTTTGTGGAACTCTCTTTTTCGATGATCCACTGGATGTTGGCAAATTGATCTCTGGTTCCTCTGCCGTTTCTAAAACCAGCTTGAACATCTGGAAGTTCATGTTTCATGTATTGCTGAAACCTAGCTTGAAGAATTTTGAGCATTACTTTACTAGCGTGTGAGATGAGTGCAGTTGTGCGGTAGTTTGAGCATTCTTTGGCATTGCCTTTCTTTGGGATTGGAATGAAAACTGACCTTTTCCAGTCCTGTGGCCACTGCTGAGTTTTAGGGGTATTTTTAGTCTGGAGTATTAGGGGCCATATTTTACTGTAAGCCCAGTGGTTGTTAGTGGTGATGGTGACAGTAGGGACAGAAGCTGAGCATGTCAGCTGTCTCAGACACCAGGAAAGCCCTTTATCTCATGTGGCTCCTTTTGGACGATTCTGGGAGCAAAGGTGTGGTGGTTTTTCTGAAGTCAGCTGTTCTGCCTTTTGTGTGACCTTGGGTCATGTATTTGACCTCTCTAGGCTAAAGGTTCCCCAACTGTCTGTGGGGATCATGGTAGTACCTACTTCGTAGGGTTATTGGTTAAGTTTATACCCATAAAAGGCACTAAGAATTATTAAATTTGGGGGAGGCTGCTCTGTAACATGTAGGATCTTAATTCCCCAAACAGGGATTGAACCCATGCCCCTTGCATTAGCAGCACAGAATTTTAACCACTGGACCACCGGGGATGTCCAGTAAGGATAAATACTAACTCTCATTATTATCCCATTTTGATGCCTGGAGAACTGAGGCAGTAGGGGGCAGAGGATGTGAATATAGGTCAATGCCTCTAACCACTCCCTGCCATAGGTAGTGGTACGTCCTGCTTATGGGAGCCCTGGAGACCCCCAAGTTCATTTTCTTCCTGGGGAGATTGAGATCTGGAGAGGGAATCTGTGCTACTTATTTCAAAAATCCTCCCAGTAAGAAAACTTTCTAACTGTAGACCTTAGGATTAGAGGAAGGGAGGGGAGAGATGGCCCTGGCTGCTCCAGTTGACCATGAACACCCTTGTCCTGCCCAGGGCGGCACTACACCCTGAGCGTGGCCCTGCCAGGCTCTATCCTGGACAATGCCCAGTCACCGGAGCTTCGCACCTACCTGGCTGGCCAGATCGCCAGAGCCTGCGCCATCTTCTGTGTGGATGAGATCGTGGTGTTCGATGAAGAAGGCCAAGATGCCAAGTGAGGGGCCTCCAGCAGGGTCCCGGCGGGTGCAGGGAGAAGGGAGGGACTGCCAGGATTGGCTGGGCTGCACTTCTTTCCCTGCCTTCTTGCCTGGGCCGAGAATCCTGTCTGAATGCCCCCACTGTCACCCTGGTGGGTCGAGTTGCAAAGCAGGGGCACTGCTGAGGTCATACTCGGGGTGGGAGAGCTCTCGAAGAGAACCCGGTGGGCTGGACCCGTCTTTCTCTCCTAGGACTGTGGAGGGGGAATTCAGGGGAGTCGGCAAGAAGGGGCAGGCATGCGTGCAGCTGGCCCGGATACTGCAATACCTGGAGTGTCCACAGTAAGGACAGACCTCCCAGACCGGGGCGGAGGGGCGGTCACGGTGCAGGTTGGGCGGGACATGGCCTCCCTGAGAACTTCCTGAGCTCTGCGTTCTTTCCTAGGTACCTAAGAAAGGCCTTCTTCCCCAAGCATCAGGATCTGCAGTTTGCAGGTAAGGCTGGGGGAGGGGACCTGGTCCCCATTTCCCAGGGATCATCCTCCAGGCCCTGAGAACTTACGGTCCAGCTGGGAAAGCAAGACCAGTTGGGAAAGCGTCCTGATGGCACACTGAGCTGGATCCTGGACCAGGGTTCCCAGCCTCACCAACCTCCGCACCGCCACCCCCGTGCGCCTCTGCACCTCCCAGACTCTTCCTGGCCCCTCTCCAAACGCAGGGCTCCTGAACCCCTTGGACAGCCCTCACCACATGCGTCAGGATGAGGAATCTGAGTTCCGAGAGGGTGTTGTGGTGGACCGGCCCACACGGCCTGGCCAGGGCTCCTTTGTCAACTGTGGCATGAAGAAGGTAGGAACTGGAGGGGGAATCAAGACATGCTTCTCAGACACTCCCTGGGTTCGGAGGGCACATAGGGGGGTCCCTGGCCCTGGGCCTCTCTGCCTGCCAGGCCCCCGCTGAGGCAGATTTGAGCCAGAGAAGTGCCTAAAATAGGGCTTAACAGATAGAGCCAGGAGCAAAATTTACTGTTGTTTTTTTTTTGAAAAGCATATCAACAGAAGAGAGCCCTGGTGCTAAAAACAAACCAAAACAAAACCCTGCAAAATCAAGTTCAGAGTCTCTCTAGGGCTGCTCCAGTGTGGTGCCAAGCTCTGGACTGGAGCAAGAGTCAGAGGCAGAAACATTTAAACGTATGGAGATCCCCTCCCCTCAAAAAGAACAGACCTGAGAGAACTGGCCGAAAGCACACCAGGATACCCAGACTCAGATGAAGGGAGAAATACATGTGAAACCCTCCAAGGAGAAAGTCATTCTAAATTCAAAATTGAGACAAGGGACTTCCCTGGTGGTCCCACATTAGGACTGAGCTTTCACTGCCGAGGGCACTGGTTCAATCCCTGGTCAAGGAACTAAGATCCCAGATCCTGCAAGCTGTGCATCGAGGCCAAAATAAATCCATAAATTGGGACACAACACAGACATCAGGTGTCCTTCGTCAGCTCACATGTGGTCAGCATTCACTTCCTGCCAGACCCCATGCAGGGTAACAATAGCTGTTGTTTATGGAAAGTCTTCTATTGACAGATGAGGAAACTAAGGCTCAGAGCAGTTAAGTGACCACTTACATGCCCCAAAATGTAGGACTGGGATTTCATTCCAGAAATACTTCCTACTTTGTGCCAGGCCTGGACTGATCCTTTTCACCCATATCATGGCGTAGTCATTTTGCAAGAATGGTGTTTTGTGAACAGGTCTGGCCCCAGGCACTGGAGAGTAGGGCACAAAGGGTGACCTGGACCCCTGAGCCGCCCCTTTGTCTGGGAGAGCAGTGACCCCTGCTACCCTGCAGTGGGGGTGGGGGTAGAGCAGCAAGTTTTTTCTGGCTTCCTCCCAGGAGGTGAAGATTGACAAGAACTTGGAGCCTGGACTTCGGGTGACGGTGCGGCTCAACCAGAACCAGCTCCCAGGTATCTTAAAGCGTCCCCAGCCCAGCCAGCCTGCGGGCTCAGAGCCACTTCCTTCCACTTCCTTGTCCCCTCACCCCATCTTTACAGCGTGTCTGCTTCCTCCCCAGAAAGTAAGACCTACCGGGGGAAGGTCGTGTCGTCGCAGGACCCTCGGACCAAAGCTGGTCTCTACTGGGGCTACACAGTCCGCCTGGCCTCCTGCCTCAGTAAGCACAGAGCCCCCTCCTGTGAACATCTGTCTTCTTCACTCTGTCTGGGGGACCTCAGAGAGCCCTGCTTGACCCAAAATTCAGACTGGGATACTAATCCTGCTAACATGCTGTGTGTCCTTGGGCAAGTGCCCTTCCCTCTCTGGGCCTCGAGTGCACTGCCTGGGATGCTTTTAAGGACTCCTGAGGCAAAGCATCTTTAACGATGTCTGCCGTGAGGCTGGGAATGGGGGCAAAAGGGCCAGAGGAGTCAAAGGTTCTCCACTTGTTTTTGGAGTCCTTCCTCCCCACCCTCTGCTGTTTCTCCAAGCTAGCTCAGGCACAGCCTCTGCCGCTCCATCCCTGGCTTTGCAGCAGGAGTGCAGGCTGTGGCTCCGCCAGTACACACACGCAGCCAAGTGGCAGTGGCTTGGGGGGGACAGGGTCCCCAGTGAGCTGGCCTCCCTGGCAGGTGCTGTGTTTGCTGAGGCCCCCTTCCAGGACGGCTATGATCTGACCATCGGGACATCAGAGCGAGGCTCAGATGTGGCCTCCGCCCAGTTTCCCAACTTCAGGTGGGTCCAGCCAGGGGGCAGGGCACGGAGCAGGGGACCAGACTGGTGGGGACACAGCTGAAGAGACTGGGCCCCTGCTACGTATGGGGCCGCTGGGAGCCCTGGGAGCGGCATTCAGAGGGCTGTGATGGGCAGCCAGTGATCCCCTCCTGTGGGCAGCAGGCACGCTCTCGTCGTGTTTGGGGGCCTCCAGGGGCTGGAAGCTGGAGTGGATGCCGACCCCAACCTGGAGGTGGCTGAACCCAGCGTCCTCTTCGACCTGTACGTCAACACCTGCCCCAACCAGGGCAGCCGCACCATCCGCACAGAGGTGAGCCCACCCGCCTCCCCGACCTCCCAGCCTCGCCTCTTCACCACCAGCAGAGCCCAGAGCCCCTCTGTCTGGCCAAGGGGATTGCAGCTCTCTCCCTGTCCCTTGTCCCATCTGGGGCTACCCTGAGCCAGCCTTCTGGGGTGGTCCCCTCACCCCCTCAGCCTCTCCGCACAGCAGAACTACAGCAGGGATGAGCTGAGAGTGAGCTAAGGAATTGGTTTTGGTGCCCATCCAGCTGCTCCCAGGCTGGCTGACCCAGGACACCCACCACACCTGCTCCAGGCCTGTTTCCTTAGCTGCACACTCTGTGTCCCACTCCCCGTGTCTGACCGTGGTGGGCAAGGCAGCCCTCCTCGCTGGCACCTGTGTCCCCAGGGGGACAGGATGCACCCTTCTCTCAGAGCCTTCCACCTGGGCAACACGGAATGCTGTGCCTGTGGGCACCTGCTGGGGGAAGGTGCCACTGCCTCCACTGGTCTCAACAGTGGTGACCAAACGTGGACAGCCTCAGTCTCCCTGTCCCCAGGAGCCTGACCAGGGCCGGGTGCTGTGTGCTTCCAGTCTCAGCCTCCCGATAGGAACCCCTGCTCCCACACTTCCGAGAACCCTCCTGCCCATCACCTCCCCCTCCCCAGCCGACCCTGGGAGGTGGGTATTATGATCAGCCCCATTTTACAGAGGAGGAAACTGAGCCGCAGAGAGGTGAGGCGCTTTCCTGGTAGGGCCGGCAGGTGGCCAGTGACAGTAGACGAAGATGAACCTGTTTCCCCTCTCCCCACCCCCTGCCCCAGACCATGCTGATGGCAGCATACCCCACGGGCTGGGGTCCTGGGCGATGGGGCCACAGCCTGTTGCTCTCCTTGTCTTCCAGGAGGCCATCCTCATCTCCCTGGCTGCCCTGCAGCCTGGCCTCACCCAGGCAGGTGCCCGGCCCAGCTGAAGGTTCTGTGGGGCCCAGGATGGCAGAAAAGCAGCAGTGAAGCCAGAGGTTCCCACAGGTTACCTGGACAGATACACTCGAGACTTGCTTCCAAAAATAAAGACTTTTAAGTTGACTCAGTCCCCCAAACCCACAGGCCAGCTGGGGCTGCCCTTACTTGCTGCCTGCAGTGATGGCCTTCAGACTGCCCGCCCGTGCCAGGATGTTTGGCACAAAGAGCAGCCCCGAGGCCCGCTCAATGCTCTCGATGGGCACCAGGAAGCGCTCCAGCGGGATTGCCTCATCCACTGGCGCATTGGGCATCACATAGGAGCGGAGTTCGATCTGCCCGCCTGCCGCCTCCAGGATCAGCACCTTGAAAAAGTGGGTGGGCACCGCCACGTGGTTCTTGCCGATGACTTGGTACTTCACGTAGGACTTCCCATCAGCCTCCGTCCTATGGGCAGACGCAGGCACATGGCCTTTCAGGACTCCCAGGGGGCTTGTTCAGACCCAAGGCCACCACCTACAGGAAGCCTTCCCTGATTGGACCTCCAGTTTGTGTCACCTGCAGGGCCACCCTCTTAGTGTGAGGTTTCTCTGCCCGGCTTGGCTCACCCAGGAGACTGGGAGCTCCAGCAGGGTAGAGACTCATTCCTCTCCTATTTCCTCATGCCCGACACTGTGTTCAGGGAGAGTGGGTGGTGGCAATAAACGCTGCAGAAAGAATCAGGCCTTCATTCACATCCTCCTTGTGGACACTTGACTACTGTCTCTCTGTCCCTGTGGAGGGTGGGGCTGTGATAGAATGCCCAGCACCAACACACAGCCTGGGGCAGAGCAGGTGCCCAGAACACTGGACAGGTGACTCTGGCTAAGTCTCTGAGGAGTCCACTCCATTTCAGCAGGCTAGAGGAGACACTGGCTAATTAAAGTGTATCACTGCCTCGGCAAGCCTCTGCTGAGTCCTTACTATGGTGACATCCACTATCCCACTGTCCCTTAAACAACCATGTGGTAGATAACGGGTATTATCCCCATTTTAAGGAGAGGATGTTGAGGTCATTTGCCCAGGGCACCCAGAGACTGAGGCTTCGCTGGTGGCTCAGTGGTAAAGAATTCGCCTTCTAATGCAAGTGAATGTGGGTTCGATCCCTTGGTCGGGAAGATCCCTTGGAGAAGGGAATGGCAATTTCCCAGTATTCTTGCTTGGGAAATCCCATGGACAGAGGAACCTGGCGGGCTACATTAAGTACCTCCTACAGTAAGTAGCCCGCCAGGCTCCTCTGTCCATGAGATCACAAGTCGGACACAACTGAGCGACTAAACAACATCAAACCCAGAGACTAGGTGACAGGGCCTGGGTTCTGACCCCAGCAGAGCCAGCTACTTGGCCACAGTCCCTTGCCCCACTCATCCCAGTCCTCAGCAGAAAAATCACCCAGCAAGCCCAGGGGAGCTCAGTCCCTTACATCTGGGAGGCTGGGCAAGCTGCACAGGGACAAGAGTGAAGGCTCAGGAAGACACAGTTCAAAGCTGGCTTCAAGAAGGGATGCCCCCAGCAGAGGATACTGAAGGTGAGAACCCCGTGCAAGGGTTGCTATCTGGGCAGAACATGAGTTAGGTGGATGTGACAAGAGATGACATAGGAGAGCAACAAGGGCAGATTCAGGGCCTGGTACACACAGGCAGAGATGTGGGTACCCCCAAAGTCTCTGCAGAGTAGAATTGGGGAGCTCAAGGTAGGGGATGGGCAGACTTGCCCAGGAACCAGATGAATGGGGACCTAGCGGTGTTGACACAGCCTGGGGGGAGCCTGGTTGGGCTGACCAGGAGGTGCCGCTGTCCCCAGCCCCCCCAGCTCTAGCCTTACCTGGGCAGGAAGAGTGGCCCCGTGCAGACATAGACATTTTGGTAGGTGCGGGTCAGACTGCGGCTGTACTTTTCCAGGTTGTTCCAGGCATTCTGGTTGAGGTGGGGCACCTGGCAGGAGAGGTGGGCTTCAGTGAGAATGGCTGGGACACTTGTAGTCAGAGGCCTGCCCCAGGCCTAGGGGCAGGCACTAGCACAGAGCCAGAAGGTTCCAGCAGCGGGGTGGGGATGGGAACAAGCATGCAGAGGAAAGGGAGGTTCATGGAAGGAGAGTCACTTGGCCCAAACAGCTCACAGGGGTGCTAGCTGCCCCCAACCCAGGTCTCCAAGCTGTTTCTCAGCCCCAAAGAGCCGGATGAAAGGGCAAATCTCCCAGAGAGAAACAGGCTTGCTCCTGCCCCAGGAGCTCATGGGAAGACCAGCTCTTTCAATCGTCTCTCCCTTCCTTCTCCCAAAGTCTGCACTGCAGAGCCCAGCAGGGAAGGTCAGAAATCTGACTCCACCACCTGAGCTCTCAGGTCCTCAGCACAGTGTCCAGTCAAATGGGTGGGGGTCTCTGCTCCTGGGTGAGCACGTCAGCTCAGAAGCTGGGACCTCACAAGTCTCACTCAGAGCCCCACCACCCATCTCCACGTGGGTGTCAGGCCCTGGTGGGAACAGGGCTAGAGGAAGCACGACTGCTCCTAACAGCCACTGCGGGCACCTATCTATCCTTTTACTCCTGGAAGGCAAGCAGGGTAGGGCGATGGATTAAAAAAAGCTCAGGGTCCCCTAGACAGACTGCCTAGGTCTCCTCCCACGGTGTGACCCTGGGTCGGTCACTTTGTTTCGCTGAGACTTTCCTCATTATAGCTCTTATTTACTAAACGCTTGCCAAGAACCAGGAAGCGTGCCCGATACTTTTATGTATGTAGACAGTTATCTTCAGTTCCTCGGCGCTACTGCAAGAGGCAGGTGAATAACAGTTTCATCCTGATTTCAGGGAGGCGCCCAGGACCCTCGGGTTAAGATCAGAGCGCAATGGGTGCTCAGCGCCCCACTGCTCCATCCCTCCCGCCGGCGGCGCCCGGTGCGTCTGGCCAGGCGCCTGACCTAGAGGGCGCACAACTCAGCAACTCTCCCATTCTGCAAAGGGGAAAATCAAGGCTTAGAGGCAAGCGCTGGCCTCGGGTTTCGCCGCCGGGGTGGGGGGTTGTGGCGGGGGGCGGCGCAGGCGCTACCTGGGGCGCGACGTTGCTCAGGTAGAAGGTGTCGTCCATTGCTTTCTGGCTCCAGCGGTGGTTGGCCGCGGCAGCAAGGTGGCCGCGGTCGAAGCCGCTGCCGCGGTAGTCGGCGTTGGTGGCGCGGTGGTACGCATGCACCGAGTCGTCCTCGTGGAAGTCGCAGGAGCTGCGGTCGCCGTCGCCGCGGAGCCCCTCGGGCCGCAGCTGCTCGACCACCCAGAGCGCGCCGCGGGTGCGCGGGTCGTAACACAGCACGTACGACGCGCGGCTCTTGAGTTGCGCCACCCCGGGCAGCCCGTACTTGGCCAACTCGCCCGGGCCGCCACCCGCGGGAGCCCCGGGCACCGCGGGAAGCCCCGCCGCCGCCGCCACTGGCAGCACCGGCAGCCGGCTCAGCAGCCCCGGCGTCGCCCGCGCGTCGGCCCACTGCCGCCTCCAGCCCTCGGCAGCTGCACCCAGCCCTGCGCCCAGGGCCAGAGTCAAGCCTGCTCGAAGCAACTGCATGGCCGCGGATGGTGGTCGGGGCCCGAGGCGCTGAAGGGACGCCGCGACCTCCGGCGTCCGACCCGAAGGCTCTTAAAGGGGCCGCACAGGCCTGCGGGGGCCTACCACGGGGGTGGAGCGGAGCGGAGGCGTGAGACGGCGGAACGTGCGCCCCTCCACTCACGAACACTCCGAGGTAGTGTCCAGTCCACAGTTGCGGGTCTGTGCCCACCTAACTGATGACCGGACGACTTCTTTGCCCCTTTAGGACGCGGAGTAGAGGGGAGGGGCGTGGCATCAGCACCACGGCTCATGATTGGCCGTCTCGGGACCAGCTCCGCCCCATCCTGCCCCCTCCCATTCCCCAAAGATCCCGGGGTGGGGGTGGGGGTCGGGAGTTCTTAGCTCCAAATTTACACGAATGAACTGGGAAAACAAATCAGGAATGCAAGCATTCCCTACCGTATTCCTTATGATAGAGGCCGGGGAATAAGATACTCAGAAACAGGGACTGGTTTTGGACATTTTTAGCACATCAGATAGAATATAAGTCATAAAAATATTTTTAAATCATACAGCAGCTTGCTCACCAGCTAAGGTAATGGTGGTGGGGGGTGGGGGGGTGGGGTGGAGACAATACACAAAACTCTGAATCAAGAAAACGACTATCAATGTTATCAAGTATCTAATAAAAATTCTATCTGCAAGACAAGACCAACACGTTACAAGTGATTTTCTGCATATTGAACTATAAATGACTTGTTGAAGTTCAACTTTTTTTTCAAAGAACTTACTATGAAATCACAATGTAATACCTCTACCCCATTGCATACTCTCCTCCCATTAGCTGCAAACTGCAGTTGCTTAAGAAGAGCTGAACAGGCTCTTTGGACAAATTCCTAGCCTTTTTCCTTTAATCACTCTAAGAACCTCCTGACTTTCTGCTCATTTTTTTTCCTGCTCTGAGGTCTCAAAGGTTTCAGCCCATCACAGAACCAACACCTACTGCAAAGAACACATGATTTATTAAAGACAACTTGTCATCAACAGCACTGATTCAAAAGAACAAAACATGAAAAAACAAAAGCAGACTAACATTCTGACCCTTGGAGTGAGACCTGAATTCATTCAGCTCATTCTGTACATGCCCAAAGTCCTGGGGGAGCTTCCAAGTAGGAAGCCTGGGAGTCTCTGGCTCTTGGGGCCTCCCTTGAGAGTCTGGGGTGGGGCAGGGGTGGGGGTGGGGAGGGTGGGGGGTGGGGTGGCGGGGGATTGCCAAGGGCAGGTCCTCCCACTGGGGGAGCTCAGTCTAACCTGGGTATGGTCCCTGTGCTCTTTTGACCTTTCTCACAAGGCCAAGGGCACTGGACCCAGGCCTGCCAATGAGGCGAATCAGATGCAGTGATTCAAGTAGTATGGTCCAGGAGGGAGGGCAGAGGGACAGGCAAGAGAGAATGTATCAGGGTCCTGGGCAGTGTCTGCTGGGTCCCAGGCTGTGGCCCAAGACTCAGGCTCTGAAGAGATCAAGCTGGGAGTGAACTACCAGCCAAAAAGTTCTGGGAAGAGGGTGACCAGCCTGCTGGCAAGCAGTGTGTTTCTGCCCCATGCCAAGGTCTTTACACACCAGTTCCCCTTACACCCAGCTCTATTACAGAGCTCAGAGCCCTCCCAGCCAGGATCTCCTGGAAAACCAGGAAGGTCCCAGAGGCAGGGAGAAGAGGATGCTGGAGGACCTGAAAGGTCAGGAAGATCGTATTTCCACTTTTCAGGGCCCTACCCTTCATCCCCAAAACAAGCACTTGCCAATCTGCAATAATAACCAGGAGTCTGAATAAATAGTAAAATCTCCCAAATATTGTTCTGGGAGAGGAGGGAAAAGGCAAGTGAAGCATCCATGGGACAGCCCGGCAGGAGCTGCCTGGGGGAAGCTGTTCCCGGCCCTCAGCCCCACGTCCTGGCTGTCAGACTCAGGGAGGCTTTGGGGGGTCCTGCTGGCCGGTCTGGGGAGATGAAGAGGACCTAATCATCCAGCCTTCCAGATGCAAACCCCCTGCCTCCTCACAAAAGGAGGGAGGCTCCTGGTCAGAACAGGCCCAGGGTGCGAGGAGCCAGCTCTTCTACTCCAGATGCACCTGCCTCAGACCCCAGTCACAGCACAAGACCAGAGAAGGGCCAGCGCCGCCTTCAGCCCTCCTGAGAGGGGGAGACGTGGCACTCCAGGCCTGCACAGGACCCAAGCCTTTGAGCTCAGCCCTGCCCACCCCCAAGAGGCTCCCCTTACAGAGACTCGCCAGCCCTGGGCGGCACCTGGAAGCCACGGGAACGACTACACCTCCAGAGCACCTGGATCCCAACCTTAATGCTTTTTTGTCTTTGGGAGAGGACCTTTGAGGAAACCTCTGGAAGACTCAGCTCTCCCTCTCCTCCCTCCCTGGGCAGGAGGGTGCTGGCTCTTCATGGGCCAACCGCTCTCAGCAGGTTGGGGTTTCCAAGAATTTCGTGGTGAGGCACTGTGGGCTGGGAGCCCTGGGTGCCCAGCGCTAGGGGATGGGAACAGGCTGCAAAGGCCAAGGCTGACCTTCAGGAGCTCTGCTGAGCCAGACTCTTCATTCTGTCTCCAGGGTTCTGAGCCAACGTCGAGGAGAGGAGAGGTGAGGGGCTGGGGATAAGGCAACCTAAGAAAAAAGGGCCAACGGACAGCAATGGAGAGAGCAGTGGACAGATGAGAGCCACACACCCTCCGTGAAAGAGCCAGAGGGAGAGACAGGGAGTCGGAGGCAGAGAGATGACAAGACAAAGAAACAGACTAGCGAAAGGTCACCTTCCTCCATACACATGGACACACAGACACAGACACACACACACACACACAGACTGGAGGAGAAGCTCACGCCAGGGGGAATAAGACATACACAGCAACCCACAAGTACACACACACACACACACACACTCACTCACTCACTCAGTGGGAAAGGGACAGAGGTGTGACCTGGGCCTGGCAGCCTCTTAGCTCCTTCACAGTGTCACCTTCCCCATGGAGAAGCCCAGGAAGCACCAACCTCCAGAAAAAGCGGTTTCTGGCCCGTTTGCCGAGCACCTCCCCGACCAGAGCCCATAAGACAGAGCAGGAGGGCAGGAAGGGAGGGGCAGAGCAGAGGCAGGGAGGGGCCCGCAGTCTGCCCCAGCCCCAGGAAACCACCTCGAGAGCCCCTGCCTTGCTCATGGCCTGGGCAGAAGGTCCAGGGCTGAAGGGTGGGGAGGAGCCCAGGCTTGGTGGTCAGGAAAGAGCGGGGCACAGCAGGCCCCTGACGGGAGGCCAGGGCGAGACCTGGAGCAGGCCGGTCCGGCATCGGCCCCTCTGGCTGGGACCCCACAGGCTTCTGCATGTCCCAGAAGCCAGGGCACCGGGGTCGGCAGGGGCTTCTCTTCCAAACGTGGGTCTTTTGCCGCCAGGCTACTGTGAGTCTTGGAGTTCCTTGGCTTTCTGAAGGACCTGGCAGACATCTGTGATGGGGTAATCCTGTGTGGGGGAAAGGCCAGCAGTAGTGCGCCTCTGAAGTCAGCCTGCCCTGCACCACCACAGTGGACCTGGCACCCTGCTGGACCCTGGGCTAAAGGCTGGGGACTACAGGGTACCAGACACCTGCCGTCTGTCCAAACCCTGCAGGGAGCTATTGCTACACACACTGAAGCACTGACTTAACCAACCCAACCAGTCACCCCAAAAGGTCTCAGCCCCTTCCCCAGCACCAAGACTACCTGCCTCACCACCCGCCACCTCCTGCCATCGAGCCCTGAGCTCCATGCACGAGCCTGGACCAGGGCCGGACACTGTCCATGCGTTCGCTCACTGGGTCACCTCAACAGCCCCATGAGGGGTTATGCGAATTTGCCTGTTTTATAGATCGAGTCAGTGAAGTTATTGAATACCAACCCCAGGCCAGGCATTGGCAAAGCAATTAAGGCTCAGAGAGGTTGCCACTGGGCTTAGGTGACATGACTAGCACAGGAGAACAAAGATGTGAGGCCAAATCTGACTCCTGAGCCCATGTTCTTAACCACTAAGGCCCCCATGTTTCTTCCCCAGGCCAACTGCCATTACCAATGGGCATTATTACCACACACTGGGTAATAAGGCTGTGTCTCAGCTATGACTTACTTATGCAGAGTGCGTGGTTCAGAGAAGCCAAGTCACTGGCCACACCACACTCAAGGTCAGTGGCAAAGCCGGATTCAACCCAGATCTGCCTCGGGGATCTGGACTCTCAAGCCCTGCTACCATTTTCTGATCCTGAGGCAGCCTGTCACAGCAGCTGGCATGGGGTGGCCGATCCCCCTGAACTCCATTACCTGCAGGAGTCTCATGTTTACGGTAAAGTCCCCTTCCAGCAACTGCTCCCGAATCAGTCTAGGAAAAACAAGCAACAGAAAGCGCTGGGCCCCTCGACTACTCTGAGAGCAGGCCCATTGGGCCTCTTCCTGCTCCCGCCGCACCACCTGCAGCGAGTTTAGACTGATGCTCCCCTGAGAATCCCAGAGGCTCAGTCCAGCTTCTTGACAGCAGTCCCCCGGCCCAAAACCCTCCTACGGCCACACTCACATGAGCATGGCGCAGCAGACCAGGAGGAGGAAGTCAAAGCGGTTGCTGTCAGCAAAGAGGGAGTCCCAGATCCGGATGACATCAGGCAGCACGAACTCCTGGGACAGCAGCAGGGTCAGCCAGCGGAAGGCAAAGAACTGGGGCTTGATGTTCTGCTCTTGCTGGGGAGACAGAGGTGTGTGGTAGGTGCGAGAATGTGTGTTGGCTAGGGGCCACGGACCACCATGCAGCCCAGGAGGCATGAATTCAGATTAAGCAGCAGGCTTGGTGTGAGCTCCAGGCACACCAAGGTGGGGATGGCACCAGAGAGTCTCACTCCGTGAAACGGGCAACTGCTACTTACTGCCAGCCAACGCTGCCAGATCGTCTGATTTTTTTTGAGGGAAGCCAAAAAACCCAGGCTTTTTTTATATAAGCACTTTAGATTTATAAGTGATGGCTCAAATTCTTTTAATATACTACACAGATGGTCACTGTGGATTTATGGACAGAGAAACCATTGTTGGGCACTTACTGCAAGCCCGGCCTTGTGCTTAATACGTTAAATATCTCACTTATTTACTCCATACAACAACCGCTCAAGGCAATTATTCCCAACGGGGACGGGCCCTCTGGTTGGCCACAGTGGATACTACTGACTGAAAAGCCTGTTACAAAACAACAAGCTATAATTCCACACTTGGTTAAAAAGCTATGTTTATGGATATTTTCTTGTTCACAAAACTGTTCCTGTTTATAAACAAATATTCTTTTCACTGAGGAACTCCCTGAAATAAACATGAAATGTTACTCCCAATAATTTTTTTGGGGGGGGGGCTGCCTGGGTCTTAGGTGCAGTATGTGGGATCTAGCTCCTTGACCAGGGATTGAACCTGTGTCCCCCGCACTGGGAGCACAGTCTTAGCCACTGGACTACCAGGGAAATCCCTCCAATAATTTTCTAAATGAAGTTCACACTTCCTTTCTGGGAGGACTCCAACAGGCTGAACTCAAAGCATAAGGTAAACTGTGTGCCAGGTAGACACCTAGCACTCAGAGCACCAGACCCACCTCCCCTCATCCTCAGCCTGCCAGGCTCCAACCACCAGCTTCCCCACCTCCCCACCGCACCTCAGCACCTGGGTCATGGCTCCCCGGCAGCAGCAGTCAGTTCTGATCCTCTCAGGCCAGTCCCCACCCTGGGCTCAGGAGCCTGCTGTCCTCTCCCCCTTCCTGTCTGCCCTACCCTGCGTGGCCCTGGGGGTCCTCACCAGTTTCAGGTAGAGTTCCACGTCTTTATCCTTCAGGGTGGAGTACACCTTTTCCATCTTGTAGGTGATGCCACACTGTGAGTCGTCAAGGCTCTTGATGAAGTTGTCCCGGATCTCAGCCATGAGGTTGGTGAAGCAGAAAAAGGTATCTGCCTCAGCATGCTCTGGGAGAGACGGGCAGGGTCAGGGCAGCTGTGAGAGGACCAGCTGGCTCGCAACACACCCCACCTCTCAACTATGTGAGAGCTCACCCTCAGCTCTGAGCCTCCACCAAGTCAGCCCGCCCTGGTCAGGCTGCGTCCCTCTGTACCTCCTCTGTCTGTGACCACTCTCCACACCCCACTCTCCAGCCCCAGACCAGACATAATCTTTTTTTTTTTTTGGCCATGCCAAACAGCTTGTGGGATCTTAGCCAGTGCCCTCCGCAGTGAAAGCAAGGAGTCCTAGCTACTGGACCAACAGGGAATCCCCACCTCTTTTTTCTCACAACTCTGACAACACTGTACACTGACTTTGCAGTTGATTACCTGTTCTGCTGCTGACATTTTAAAAATCATTATTTAAATCCATTCTTTCAGCTTCCTTTCTATATAGGAAACAGAAATCTCCTCTACTCATCTCCTCTACCAGAAATTCAGTTACAAATATGAATAGATCAGTAACCGGCGGTGGGGGGGGCAGTTTCCCTGGTGGTCTGGTGGCTAAGACTCCAGGCTCCCAATGCAGCGGGCCCAGGTCCGATTCCTGTTCAGGGAACTAGATCCCACGTGCTACAACTAAAAGATCCCCACAACTTAGAGCTGGCACGGCTGAATAAATATATATAAATATATATTTTTTAAGAGATCAGTAAACATCTAACATTCTAGAAAGTTCAAGCCAGAAAAGATCTCAGACATGATTCAGGCCAACCCCCTTATCCGACAGAGAGAATGGAGACCCCAAGACAGGGAAGTGAGTGGCACAAGAGCTTAATAAAGCCCAGCTTTCCTTGGTCCGTTTCTCCAGGAGGCAGCAACAATGAATGTGAGCGGCCAGGAGCCCACCTGTTTACCTCTCCACTCGCTGTTGGGGTCAGTGGCAAAGGTGTAGTAGAGGGGCCCCACGATCTCGTTCATGCCCTGCACGTAAGCAATGCCGGGGTTGAGCTTGGCGTAGATGAACAGGATCCGCTCCACCACCTCCCAGTGGGCCTCACAGCCGTTGGGCAGCACCACGTACTCGTTCATGGAGGGCGCCGAGTTCTTTTGTGGGGAGCTCATCTAGGGGACAAGGGCAGGGGCTCCGTAAGAAGGTGGGAGATATGACAGACAGCGAGCCAAAACTTAACTTCCATCTCGTGGGCAACCCAGGGATGTGTCCAGCGCCACCGGGAACGAGCAGATAAATCCACAATGGGCAACATTCCGCAAGCCAGAGGGACTGAAATCGAATAATTTAGTGATAAAAATCAGAATGGTGCTTACCTCTGAGAAAAGGGGTACCGACTGGAGAAGGGCATGAAAGAACTTTCTGGATGATGGACATGTTCCATGTCCTGATCTGGCTGACAGTTAATGTAGGTTTATACGTGAGAAAATGTTCATCTAATTGTATACCTAAGGTTTGTGCTTTTCTTGTATGTAAGTTATAGTTCAATTCAAAATATGTCAAAAAAAAAAAAGACAACAGGTAAAGATTCTTGAAGTCAAATGCTATGGGGGGTTGGGGGAGTGGAGGCCTGCTCCAGCTGAAGTGACTAAAGAAACTCAACATTCCAGTGCAACGCATAAACCCTAACTTGGTGCTGGTAAGGATTCAAAATGACAAAAACATTCTTGGTACAGGGAATTCCCTGGCAGTCCACTGGACAAGACTCCTTACTTTCACTGCTGTGGGCTCAGGTTCAATTCCTGGTCAAGGAACTAAGATCCCACAAGCCATACAGGGTGGCCAAAAAAAAAAAAAAAGTTCTTGATACAACCAGAGGACACCTGAACCAGGACTAGATGTGAGCTGTTATTACGGATTATGGGTAACACTGGCAGATGCGATAGTGGTGAGGAGGAGGATGTCCTGATTCTCAGGGGACGCCTGCTGAAGGACTGAGGGGTAAGGGGTCAGGACATCTGCAAATTTACTCTCTGTGTAACATACATATAAACACAGCAAAAGGTTAACAACTGGTGAATTTAGGTGGAAAGTATGAGGGTGCGTGCTGTACTCTTCTTTCAACTTTTCTGAATATTTCAAAATCTTCATAAGAAAAAGTTGGGAAATGAATGAAGAGATGATCTCGGTAAAAACTCACACAACAGAGCCGAAGACCCCAATGTCAGGATCCCTTGGGAGTTTTGTAAAAGTTCAAGTGCCTGGGGTTACCTGTATGAAGGTCACAGGCACATCCCCACAGGGTCAGAGTATAATGCTGTCCTGGAAGCCCAGGGTTTTGAGAACATTAAGCGTCCTTTTCCATTATATATACACATCTATACACGTACATATGTGTGTACATGTGCACACACTAAGAGGCATATATCACTAACATTTACCAAGAGGGCAAGACAAAGCCCTACAAGCATTCCTGTTTAATGCCCAAAGCAGCCAAGAAGATTCTTTCCCTATTAGTTTCAAGATGAGGAAACAGGTTCAGAAACGCCAGGCCACTCATCAGACGTCTCACGTTAAGTGGCGGCACTGGACTTGGATCCAGGCTGGCTCTAGAACCCGAGGCCCAGGCCTCAGAAAGTGCCCACTGCTTTCCAAGACTCTGCACAGCCATGACCTCAGTTCACCCTCTTGGCAATTTAAAAGCCAGAGAGGGTGGAAATGATTACTCCCAGTATGCAGAAGAAACAAAGGCCCAGGAAGGCAAGTCTGGTGTTCCTTGACAGTCAGCTTTAACTCAAACCGCCCAGCCCCTGGACCCAGAGGCCTAGGGATGGAGCTTGTGGTCTGGTTCTCCCACCAGGACTGGGTCCAAACCTAAACTCAGTTCTCAGCCACCAATTATTGCAGTGAAAGGAACGACAGAAGCCAGGTCCTCATCTTTCCAGACAGACGGAACATTGGCAGCCAAGAAGGATGACCCCCACTCAGGCAGCTACGGGGTCATTAAGCCAAGCGTTTGGCACCTCCTGATGCACCCTGCTCTGCCGTGGGCAGGTGGAACCAGGGGATCAGCCAGAACTTCCCAGTCACTCCTGGGAGGAAAGATGGCTGGTCTCCAGGAAACAAAGCCCTGATCGGTCATTCTACCAGGTGGGGGCGGGGTGCGGGCAAGTGGAGCTGCTACAGTACCTGTTTCTAGCTTGCTGGGAGTTACAGAGGATTTTTCCATTGCTGGAGGACAGTGAAAAATTTTGAGGAATAAGTCAAAGCTCCAGGTATGAAAGCAGTAGGCGTTAAGGAATAAGACAATATACCTTTTGGAAATAAGCAGCTTCTCAGAATCACCTAAGTCTGCTCGAAGCCTGAGGTTCCAAGACGCAGCATAACTTGGCCAGCACGATCCCTTCCTTTCTCTGAGGTCTCTCCCTCTCCCCACCCAGGCCCTGCCCGACCAACCACAGCACCAGAAGGCCTCTCCACCTCCATTCCCGCCCCTCCCATCAACATCCTCACGGTGTCCACGGCAATCTTTGACAAAGACAGTATTATATCCTTGCTCCAGGAATGCTGCAGGGGTCCCCAGCCCTCAGGACAAAGGCCCGTGTGGCCTCACCATCATTCACTTCTCCAGCATCCTCCGGCCACCCTTCCCTCGCCCTCTCCCCTACCCAGCTCAGGTTGGACTCCTCCTTCCCTTGAACACACCCCGCTCTCTCCACACCTGCCCTCCTCTCCCCCTGGAAGGCCCTTTCCTCTTCATCCTTTGAGCCTCAGGTTAAATGTCACTTCCTCAGGAAAGTCCTCCCTGATGCCCAGACCAGGTCGGGTCCCTGCCCATCACTGTTTCCACTGCCATTTCACCACACTTGCAGTTCCTTTTCTAAGCACTGCCTCCACCACAGACCAGAAGTGTGGCCCCTTCACTGCGCAGCAGAGCACCCCCCACCCCCAGGCACCGTGACACCAGCCTTCAAATCTGATTTTCAGAAAGAGCCCGGAGGGGGATGGGGCAGGACCAAGGCTGCTCTGGGTAACGGTCAGGGCGGATGGTCAGGGGCCCAATGGCCCGTGGCCACTAGTCCCAAGGAAGCAGGAAGGAAAAGGTTGTCACGGGGAGCCCCCGAGGCCCTCAGGTTGCCTCTCACATTTGTGACACCGCTCCGGTTCCGAGCCACCGTCTGGGATTTCAGGGTCGTCTGCTCCACCCGCTTACGAAGGGTCTCGAATTCGTTCTGAGGATCCAGGATGAGGAGGCAGGGGTACTCAGTAGCCCTCTGGAAGAAGGATATGTCTGGACATAACCTCCTGCAAGGGGAAACAGGAGAGGACTGTTTCTTGGCCAGAGGGTTTGAGGTGTCTCCTCGGCCCTTTGCTGCCAGGTGTCCCAGCCTCCCCAAAGCCTTCTGTGTGAGTTTAAGTTAGTAGCATTTTATTTCAAAAGCAATGTAGTCATTGTATATGTGTACATACCCAAATATCGTACTATGCTTACAAACAGATACACACATATTTTTAAGTGTCCTTAGAATCTTACAGTCTAACTCTTCTCTTAAACCACAAACAGCTTTTCATGTCAAAAAGATAATATGTACAAGAGTATGAACTGTTTGTATTGTGGCTAAAAATGGTAACAGAGGTTTCATTAAGTTATAAATTGTACAACGGAATACCTCACAGCTGGGGAGATAGACAAACAATCAAGTGGGGAGACAGTCTCTAGAATGTGAAAGTTTTTAAAGTGTATGTATCGCAGCACGCACACAGACTTCTCAGCTGAAGCTCTCTGCAAACTCGCCCTCCAGGAACACTGAACAACGCGCTACAGTCACTACCAGGCTAAGAACCTGTCTGCCCAGATCTGGATTCAAGACACGGTTCCTTCTTAAAACAGGGTGATGAAACACCTCGTGGGTAGAGGCTCCCCAACACCAGCCTGAGAAGGAAGGAGGCAAGAGACCCACTGTCCCCCCTGGCTAAGCAACCTGGGCTGGGGTCCCACGGGGGCCTGGGCACAGTGAGCACAGGGGAGGAGCAGCCCCGGGTGGCGAAGGGCTGGTAACACAGCTGACAAGCAGCGGGGGCGGAAAGGGAGGCGGATGGACAGACTCTAGAACCCAAGCTCTGACCACTGGGCCACTGCAGACAGGCCCTCAGCTCCTCACCCAGCCACGTGGCAGAGTCGCCTGCTGCCGTGCCCACCCCACAGGCCCGCACAGCCCGCTGCCCACACTTCCCCACCAAGAGGAACAGCGCGCGCACCGTATAGCTCACAATCACTTTCTGACCCTGTCACTCCTCTGCTTAAACCCTTTGGGAGACTGCCCCATGTCCCTGGGATTGAGTCCAAGGTCTGACCCCGCCTGCCTCCGGTGGGGCCTCAGGCACACTGGCCTTCGCACCGTTCCTTGGATGGCCCAGCTCTGAAGGCTCTCAGGGCCTCCCCTGGGAGGTACCACAGCCCTCCCTTCCCCCAACACCCCCAGGCTCCTCAGAGTCTCAACTGCTTCCTCAGGCGAGACGTCCCAACTGCCCTGAAGCACCCTGAACTCTGCCTTCAGAGCAGTCACCACAAACGTTAGTGACACGGAAGACCCATTTTGTTGAACATCTTGTCTTCACATCTTCCCCCTCAGCTTCTAAGTTCCTTAAAGAGGGAGGCCCTGTCTGTCTAGTCCATGCTCAGTGCCGCAGCCTGGCACTGAGCCTTCACATAGGAGGGCCTCAGAATTTGTTGACGGAAGGAGCAGATGAATCCACAGGTGCCTGGGTTACAAGTGACACCAAGGCAGGGAGAGAGGGGAGCTGGGCACCCAGGCCAGCACCCCGCACCCCTGCACCCCGCCAGGCTTGCTGTGCCTGTGGCCTGGACTCAGCTACGGGGACGACTCCCCGGCAGTTCCTCAGACACCTCCCTGTGGGGCTGGGTTGGGCTGGGCAAGGGCAGAAGCGGCGGAAAACCCCCAGAAGCTGCAGGGCCGGCTCCCCGCCCCAGCGCCCTGCTCACCGGACATCTTTGTCGATCTGCAGCAGCACCTCGTTGTCCCTGAAGTATGTGTTCCACCGGCTGTCAGGGTTGGGGTTCAGAGGCTGTGGGGGAAAATGAGCCACGCTGTCCTCGGCTGGCTAGGACCCCAGGGACAGACCTCAGTCTCAGGGGCCTGAGCAGTAGCCCCGAACCAGCATTCCCAGCAGAGACGCAGCTACGGCTGAGACGGCCTGCCAGACAGTCGAGCGGCAGCACAGGCGCTTCCGCGGCCTCCCAAACCTCCATCCTCATCCGCACTCCGCAGCCAAGCCCGAGGCCGGCTCTGAGCACTTCCCAGCCTTTCCCTGTCCACAGCTCCAGAATGCTGCATACAACAGGTGCTCACTAAATGCTTGCTGAATAAATGAATATTGCATCGCTAGGTCTCTCTGAATCTAAGTCATCAATACTCTGAGTTGCCAATTCCAGTCCTTGGAGGATCAGGCTGGGTCCAATCCATCTCCATTGCCCAACTGTGAAGCACCAGGGAGGAGCTGGGTCTTTGCAGATAGAACACGGCTTCCTCTGGGCTGCAGAAACGCAGTTTACCCTCACCCCAGCCCTGCTCTGACTCCCTTCAGCTACAGTATCACAGAAGCTTCCTAGAGGAAGGGGGCTGAGGAGCCAAAGTGAGCAGGGCTAGGCTCAGCGCTGCACACACAGCACTCTGCATCTGTCATCGCTTGTGGTCCTGACTGGGCCTGGAGCCTGGGGAGACCATGGAGACTCAACAGCCTTTGGCAGCTCAGATGCCAAACGCAGAAATGAGGTGCTGGGGTCGGGGGTAGTGGGGGGCGGTAAAAGGGAGCAGCATCAGCAGCACCTGGCCTCTGGGCTCAGGGACCTTGCCCACCCCAAAGCCCACACCGCTCCCCCGCCCCACTCTGTAGCCTCGGTCCTCACTGCAGCCGCCTACTCACATGGTCCTCAAAGGTTACATCCTCCCTGGACACACCCATGTTGGCCTTGGCGATGCCAGGCTGGATGATCATTTCCCTCAGGAACTGAGAATACAGCTCCCTGGAGGAGAGGAGGGGAGAGAGGGGTGAGCCCGGAAGAGTGCAGAAACAGGAAGTGGGTTGGACTCACACCACTTGCTCTGCCCAATAAAAGGCCCTCCCGCCATCCTCCTGTGTCAGGGTCTCACCTCTGCTTGGCCAGGATGGAGGTCCATGAGGCTCTCTCCAAGGGGAGGTAGTTCAAGAGAATCTGCACACACAGAGAGAAAAGCAAAGCTCTGGCGACTCCCCCAGCCCAACCCCAGAAGGAGACGGAGGCTGACAGGCCTCAAGGAAAACGTCTGATAAAGCCCAGAGAAGGCAGGACAGGCTAGGTAAAACCCAGGAACGCAGGCATGGGCTAGGGGTAGCCTCCCCTCTTCTCCCCACTGGTTTCCTCGTCCTTTATCCTAAAGCAGCCCTTTCTACTGCGTTCCCTCCCACAGACTCTCCCAAATGATGATAAAACCTTGTGCTCAAAAGGGTTGGAAAGCAGGACACTGGGCTTCTGCTCCCACCTCAGCGAAAAGCTTTAAGCAAAGCATAGCCTTTTACTGTCCCAATCAGCATCGCTGAGCTGTCTGGACCAGGAAGCAGAGAGCTTTGCGGGCATTACAAAGCATTCCATCCCCAGGGGGATCCCCAAGGGGATGCCAAGAGAAACAGAAAACCCAGAACCTCCCAGAAAAGCTTCCTGGGACAAGCAAGGAAAGGCAGAAAATAGGAAGAAGGGGCCAGGGGTGGAGACAGCCCATGCAGGAACCCAGGGACTCTTAGCAGAGCAAAAGCCCCACCCCCAGCACACCCACCTTCCAGCAGAGGCATCGCAGTCCGCCCTCACAGGGGATGCCTGTGGACACAGCAGGCAAAGGTCACGCCCCTGCAGAGTCCCAGAACCCCCCAGCCCTCCACCTCGGAGCTAGTCAGCAGGGAGTGGAGTAGGCAAGAAGTACTTCTTCAAGAATCGTTCGCTGCCAGAAAGACTGCTAGACGATGCTAATCCTACGTTTACTCTCTCTCTGTGACCCCCGTCCGGAATGTTCTTTGGAGGATGACAGCTTCTGATCTTTGATATTTCTTCCTCAGAGCACCCTTGACCAATCACACCACCTCTTCCCAAATAAAGTCAGGGCCCTTGACATAAACAATAATGGCTCCATCACATCTCTTTCATGGCATCCCCCGCAAATGGGAATGTATAATTTGTATATTTATTTAACAGATGTAACTGCTAATACTGGGGAAAGCCCTAGAAAGATGAAGACCAAAGCTCACTGTTTCGCTAACTAGCCCAGGGCAGGTATTCTGCAATATAAACTAAGCTCTGAATGCTCAGTGTTTTGTGTTTTACAGACTTAAAATTTCACTTAATCCTTACTATAGCCCTAGTAAGTAACAAAGATCAGCATCATTGTCCCCATCTTACAGATAAAGAAACTCATCTATAAAGACAGAGCAATCAAGGACTCCAACATAGGACTGACTCTAGAACCCAGCTTGTAACCATTGCCACAGACTGCCTCCCCTGGGGCCTGGCAGATGCTTTAGCTCAGCACAGATTCCAGAAACCCCTCAAGATCTTCAGGGCCTAAATATCACTCCTGAATCGAAAGATGAGCTTCTCCTGAAATACTGTCAGGACGCTAGCTAAAGCAGCTGTTGCTACAATCTCCCTAGTACTGTGAACAGCAGCTAGAATCCTCACCTCAGAATCTGCATGGGGATGCAGGCGGCAACTCAAGCGTCCTTGCTGACAAAGTTACAAAGGCAGAGCAGTTACAAGAAGCTACCAGAACACCCTGGGGTATTTTTAAAGACATGCAAGAGTCTCTGTGCTGAAAAGTTACCCAGACTGGGGAGGGCAAAGTCAAAAACTGCTGGGGTTCAGCTCCTTAAAGTGAGTGACTCAAGGCTGGAATTTTACCATGAACCAAAGTTCACTGTTGCCTGAGTTGGCTTTGATCCTAAGCCACAGAGAGAACCAGGAACCACTCCGTAGCTAACCAAATTCTACAACACAGGAAGCCTGCTGAGGAATGAGAAAAGACCTTTCTTCTGTTCAAGAAGTCTCCCCTCTGCCCTCCAGTTACTCCCAGGAAGCAATCAGCATCGCTTATGGGCCAATGAGCACCAACCAGGTCTGTATGTGCGTGTGTGAGCACTTAGACACTAAAGTCATGTCCAACTCTTTGCAACTCAATAGACTGCAGCCCGCCAGGCTCTTCTGTCCATGTGATTCTCCAGGCATGGATACTGGGTTGCCGTTTCCTCCTCCAGGGCATCTTTCCAACCCAGGGATCAAACTCGCGTCTCCTGCACTGCAGGTGAATTCTTTACCACTGAGCCACTAGGGAAGCCCAGTCTAAGGCCTACACGCATGCTAACCGAGGGCGCCACTGCTCTGAGAACCAAGCCCGGGGCATCCCTGGTTATTCAGCTCCACAGAATCTGAAGAAGTTCCCAAAAGGCAGGCCGGTCCCCAGAACTGGCCAGGTGTGGCCTTGGTTCGCTGCCCCTCCATCTTTGTCACAAGGCTGCTCCAGGAAAACCCTGAAACTGGAGAGTTGCCTCTTACCACTAAAACTGAGTTCCCGAAGCTTTTCCAAGGCAATCATGGGCTCCTTCAGGACATCCTGGAAATCTGCAATCCTAGAAAGAGGGAGACAGAGGCAAATGACCCACAAACCCCAAGATGACAGGCTTAGTGACCCCTCCTAAAGCCCACAGCTCCCTTACATCTCCAGTCTCCAACTTGTTCCTCCCTATCCCTCAAGGACACAAAGATGCAAAACACAGGCAAAACCCTGGCTAAAGGGCAGCTTTGAAGAACTACAGATCACTTTTTCCTCTTAAGTCCAGAAATCTATAGGATACTCTTGTCTGAAGGTTCTCAAATGAACACCATAAAATCAGACACATTCTAACATTTACTGAGCCGGCATTTACTGGCCACTTCCTGCTGGCCAGGTCCAAACCACCACTGTCTCTATCTGAACTCCAAAAACCCGTAGAATCAGGAGTAATCTGATCTGTGGACAAGGACCTGTGTAATCTGCACCCAGCAGCCCAAGCTCATAAAACCATTAGAAGACCTCTGGACCTGCGGGCAGACAAGGACAAAAGGTTTAAAAACTGGAGGAAAACTGAAGAATGAGCAAAATTAGCCAACGCTGCAGGATTTGGCCCCGGGGATGGGGGTGGGGGAAACAGACTGGAGAATCTAGGTTTTCTAGCATTTCCAGTAAGAAAAGGTTACGTGGAAGGGGAAGATTTGGATAGAGGAGGTTACTGGGGCCAAGGGTTAACAAGGGGGGAGAAAAAGGGTGGGGGGTGCATCGGGATCGGGCATCAAGGCCCTAGAAAAGGAAGACACCAGGGGGAAAGGATCCAGGGTGCGGGGGAGAGAGAGAGAAGCGGCAACACCGAGAAGCAGGAGAGATGTCCCCGTTCCGTGGCCCCCTCAGGCCCACAGCAAAGAGGCTGGAAAGTGGGCGCCCAAAACCTTCAGCCCGCGGAGGGGTGGGGGGGCGGCGAGGGGGTAAATCCCGATTCCTAGCCACATTCGCTCGCCACCCCCCACCCCCGCAGGTCAAAAGGTACAGCATGGCCAGCAGTGGCCTGGCTGGTCGGCCCTAGTGGCTCCTCACCGGCTCTTGTGCAGACTCGACATGGTGTTGACTTCCGGATCTCCCCCCCCGCTGCCACCGCCTCCTCCTCCTCCTCCGCCGCCGCCGCCGCCCCTCAGGGACGCGGGGCTCTGGGCAAAGGCCTCCGACCGGAAACTCAGCCGCAGGCGCGCGCGTTCCGCACGGTCCCGCCCCGCCCCGTTCACGTGCCACTCCTGCTCCCTGCCACCATCAGACCGCCCGGCGGGGTGGGCGGGGCGAGAGGACGCCGGAAACGAGGCCCCGCCTCCCCTCTACCTAGTGCGTCAAGTTTGAGGACGCGCAGGTGACCGGCGCAGACCGTGCGCACCGAGGCTTATGTCTTGCCCTTGCCTGGAGGTTAGGAGGGGCAAGCTTCCGGACGCAAACCCGCCTTTCACCTGGTCTTCTTCCTTACGGGTTCCGCACCTGCAGTGAGCTGCTGAGCTGTCGTTTTAAGAATGTCCTGGTGATGGTGTAGTCGAGAAGTCGCGTCCGACTCTTGTGATCCCATGGACTGTAGGTAGCCCACCCGGCCTCCTCTGTCTGTAAGATTTCCCAGGCAAGAGTACTGGTGTGGGTTGCCATCTCCTTCTCCATCGGGGATGTAGACCCCAACCCCCTCGCTAAACTATACAGGCCTCCCTGGCTGGTCTTTTCACTGCTGAGCCCCGGACGCCTACAGGAGTGATCACACTGAACAGATGGTTCAGTAAATACTGAACGGAAGAGCAGGACACAATTCAGTGATTTCTTGATTTTTGGATTTCATGAATATGATATTTACCATAATATCAGAACAGAAAAGGAAAAACAAAATTTCAGGATCCTTCCCAAGAAAAAACAGTTGGCAGCCATACATATGTGTACTTGTGCACTAATTGTCCTTATTTTTTAATGTCTCCACAGATCGGTGAAAACTTTGTGACTGGACTGTATAATCTTGAAATCTCCAGCTCTCAGTTGGTGCCCACCAAGACTTCACTGCCCCATGGCCCAGGCACACAGACATCTGTTCCTTTATTCACTCATCACAGTTCTGCTCCCACTGTGTACTAGATACTGTGCTAAAGGGCTCCGCACAGTACAAACATTACATTCCTTTACATGAAATATAAGAAATGAATAAATGTTGACTTAATTGCTGGTGCCTCAGACGGTAAAAAAAGATCTGCCTGAGAGACCCAGGTTCAATCTCTCGGTTGGGAAGATACCCTGGAGAAGGGAATGGTTAACAACTCCAGTATTCTTGCCTGGAGAATTCCACCCAGGAGCCTGGTGGGCTACAGTCCATGGGATCGTAAAGAATAGGACACAACTGAGCGACTAACATTTTCACTTTCTAAAAAATGACTTAGTTGCACAACAAGAAAGAAATTTTTTTTTTCCAGATAAAAAGAATACCAGACAGCTGTTTGAAAGTTTGATTAGGAAGACAGGGAAAAACACAAGCCACGTGTTAAGAAAAATAGACCATTGGCTATCATTTGGAAGAAAAAAAAAAAAGATCTATTCCTATCTAATATCTGACTGAAAAATTAATTCTAAATGAATTAAAGCTCTATAAGGGCAAAAACCTATGGGATCGAAAGAAAAATATATACAAAGAACATTTATAATCTTGGAGAAGGAAGACAGAAAGCCCAGAAGCTATGAAAGATAAGACAGAAGTATAACTACATAAAATTTTTCAGTCTCTAACTTCCCTGGTGATCTAGTGGTTGAGAATCTGCCGGCCAATGCAGGGGAGACGGGTTCAGTCCCTGGTCTGGAAGGATTCCATATTCCTCATGGCAACTAAGCCCATGTGGGGCAACTACTGAAGCCCAAGTGTTTAGAGTCTGTTCTCTTCAACAAGATAAGCCACCACAATGAGAAGCCTGTGAACTGCAATTAGAGAGTAGCCCCCTACTCGCTCCATGGGGTCACAAAGAGTTGGACAGGACTGAGTGACTTTCACTTTCTCCTACTTGCTGCAACTAGAGAAAGTCCATGCACAGGAAGGAAGACCCAGCATAGCCAAATATAAAGGAATTAATGTCAGTCTCTTAATGAATAAAAGACAAGCATCAATATGGAAAAATACGTGCAGCTTTTATGATAAAGGGTTAATCTTCATAACAAACAGAGTTCTTAAATCAACAAGAAAAAGAAACATGCCAAAAGGGAAAAGCAATCATTCATTCAAGAAATGTACTCAGTGCCTTTAATGTGCCAGTTATATCCTAGGTATTGGGGATTTAGTAATGAAGAAAAGACAAAATCCCTTCCTTCAAAGCACTGAGGTTTTAGTGAGGGGAGTTAGATGTTAAATAGGGTAAGTAAGTAAACTGAATGGTATGTCAGATGGTGATAAATTCCTACAGGGGAAAATGAACCAGGAGTAGGTTGTGGGATGGACATTGAGTTTGAGTAAGCTCCAGGAGTTGGTGATGGACAGAGAAACCTGGCGTGCTGCAGTCCATGGGGTCGCAAAGAGTCAGACACGCCGGAGCAACTGAACTGAACTGAGGTAGTGGGAGGGGGCTGCGATTTTACACAGTGGGATCAGGAAAACCGCTCTGAGGTGATGTCTAAGCAAACATCTGAAGGAGACAAGGCAGCAGAGCAGGCACTTCAAAGAAGAAAGAAAAATCCGATGCCTGAAACGACACTGACTAGGACTCACACTGAGGAATGCTAGTCGAACAACCATATCGCGCTTCTTGGACTCGAAAGAGTCATCAGTGTTTATTACACCCACCATCACCAGGGTGTGGAGAAACAGACCTCTCAAACAGCTTTCAAAAGACTTGATGTGGTACAGCTTTTTCACAGTCATTCAACAAGCACTAATGCCATTTTCTAAACTTTTGATTGGCTGTGCTGGATCTTCACTGCTGCACAGGGGCTTTCTCTAGTTGTGGAGAGCAGGGGCCGCTCTCCAGTTGCAGAGCGCAGGCTTCTTGTTGCAGCGGTTTCTCTTGTCACAGACCACACTACTGCACGTGGGCTGGGTCGTTGTGGCTCCTAGGCTCTAGAACACAGCCTTAGAAGTTGTGGCACACGGGCTTAGTTGCTCCACAGCATGTGGAATCTTCCTGGAGCAAGGATCAAACCAGTGTCCCTTGCACTGGAAGGCAGATTCTTCACCATTGGATCACCAGAGAAGCCCCAATTTTTTTTAACTTTTTATACTGAAGTATTGTAAATTTTCTCTCAGTGGTTTCTTTTTTCTTTTTCTTTTTCTTGGCCACACCACAAGGCTTGCAGAATTCCAGTTCCTTGAGCAGTGACGGAACCTGAGCCTCTTCACTGAAAGTGTGGGAGTCCTAACCCCTGGACCACCAGGGAATTAATACAATTTTACCAGCTTCTGAATGTGATCATCTGTAAATGACTCATATTTAAAGTGTACACTTCTATAGGCTTAGACATATGTGAAACCACAATTAAAATAATAAATACACCCATCACCCCCAAAGGATTTCTGCTGCTCTTTTCTATCTCCTTCCTCCCCACCTCCATGCCCAGGCAACCACTGATCTGCTTGCTGTCACGATAGATTAGTTTGAGTTTTCTAGACTTAATTTTTTTATCTGGCTCTTTTCACTCAGCATAATTACTTCAAGATTCGTGCATGTTGTAGCATGTATCAGCACTTTTCATTGCCATAGATTCCATTACTAGATGAATCAACCACAGTTGATCCATTCATCTGGGTTGAACATTTCGGTTGTTTCCATTTTTTGTCTGTTACACTGAAAGCTGCTATGAACACTGATGCAGAAGTCTTTCTGTGTGCCTATACTTTCTCTTTCCTTAGACTGGAATGGCTGGATGAATTTAAAATTTTTTTAATCTGCTAAACCATTTTCCAAAATGGCTGTATCATTTTATAGCCACTCCAGAAGCGTGTGACAGTTTCTCTTGTACCATCTCCTCACCACTGGTGGTTCAGATGGTAAACAATTCGCCTGCAGTGCAGGAGACCTGGGTTCAATCCCTGGGTTGGCAAAATCCTCTGGAGGAGGGCATGGCAACGCATTCCAGTATTCTTGCCTGGAGAATCCCCATGGACAGAGGAGCCTGGTGGGCTACAGTCGCAAAGAGTCAGACACAACTAAGTGACTAAGCATGCGTGCACACACACACACACACACATCTCCTCACCAGCACTTAAGTGTAGTAGGGTCTATTTTATCTTAAGACATTCTAGTAGGTGCATAAAAAGTGAAGTGAAAGTGTTACTGACTCAGTCATGTCCAACTCTTTTCTACCCCATAGACTGTAGACCAGCCCCAAACCCCCAGGCTCCTCTGTCCATGGAATCCTCCAGACAGGAATACTGGAGTGGGTAGCCATTCCCTTCTCCAAGGGATCTTCCCCACCCAAGGATGGAATCCAGGTCTCCCACATTGCAGGTAGATTCTTTACCATCTAAGGCAGCAGGGAAGCCCTGTGGTATCTTCCTGATGTTCTAATATGCATTTCAATAAAGATTAATCTTGTTGAACATCTTTTCATGTGTTTGCCATCTATGTATCTTCTTTGGGGAAGTTATCTGTTTGGATCTATTAAAATTTTCCCATTTTTTCCTACTGAATTGCTTGTTGAAATTGAGTTTTGGGAACTCTTTAAATATTCTGGATGAATGTATTTTATTTTTAATTGTGGCAAAATGAACGTAACATAAAATTTACCATCTTAATCATTTTTAAGTACAATTCAGTAGTGTTAAGTATACTCAACATTGTTGTGGATCTAATCTCCAGAATTCTTTTCACCTTGAAAAACTGAAACTCCCACTAAACAACTCCCCATTCTTCCTCCCCCAGCCTCTAGCAACCTCCATTCTATTTTCTGTCTCTATGAATTTGACTACTCTAGGTACCTCACGTAAATGAGATAATAAGAGTATTTATCCTTTTTGTGACTGGCTTATTTTGTTTAGTATAATATCCAAAAGGTTCATCCATGTTTCAGCATGACTCAGAATTTCCTTCCTTCTAAAGGCTGAATAATATTTCACGTTTTGTTGATCCACTCATCCATCAGTGGTCACTTGGGTTGCTTCTACTTTGGGGCTACTGAAAATAGTGCTGCGGTGAACCTGGGTGCACAAATATTTCTTCGAGACCCTGTTTTCAGTGCTTTGGGGTATATACCTGAAAGGTAAACTGCTGGGTCATATGGCAATCCTATTCTTAATTTTTTGAGAAACTACCATACTGTTTTCCATAATGTCGACACCCACTTACATTTTTACCAAAAGTGCACGTTTCAATTTCTCCACATCTTCACCAACACATTCTTTTCTATTTTTATGATCATAGTCATCTTAATGGGTATGACATGGTATGTCTTTTAATTTTTCATTACATTTTTTCCTATTCTTTGGTTGTGCTTGGAGACATTTGAGATCTTAGCTCCCCCACCAAAAATCAAATCCATGTGCCCTGTAGAGAAATTGTGGTGTCTTAACCACTGAACCACCAGGGAAGTCTCCATCTGTCTTTTTAAAATGTGTGATTTGTAGATATTTTCTTGTGGTTTGTGGCCTGCCTTTATAGGCTTTTTTTTGTTTCTAAGAGCATTAGTTCCTAATTTTGATAAAGCCTGAACAATCTTTGATGTAATCTTTTACCTACTCTGATATCACAAATATTTTTCTCCTACAGTTTATAGTTTTAGGTTCTATTGTTGGGGCCAGTGTGAAGAAAGCAGGAAAGACTCCGACTTGAAGTCTGCCACCCATTTTAAAAACAAGCTGTGAACTGGGCCTGAACCCTGCCCAAGAGTGAGGAAACCGTTGCTAGTGAAAACCAGGTCTCCTGGAGACTTCCCTCCTTACAGATGACAAAGGGAGATTGTAGTTGAGGTCGGGCTGCCCCTGTTAGATTAACCATGGAGACATCCCCCCTTGATGTGTAATCATTGTTCCCCCGCTTTAACCGTAATTGTTTGTTCGCCTAGCGCTTACTTGTTGTAAAGCTCAATCATATGCAACAAAATGGTTGCTAACATGTAACCAGTCACATAGTCCGGGCTATAAAACTGTGCCTCTCAGAAACATCAGGGTCCTTGTTGGGAACTGATTCCCCTTGGACCCGCTGGCCTAATAAACTGTACTCCACTGTCCTGAGTGTCCTTTGAGGTCTGTTTTGTGACTCTGGATTCCACGACACTATATTTAGATCTGTGATTCATTTTAAAACACTTGCGACCCACTTATAATTAATTTTTGTAAATAGTGTGGGATATGTATCAAAGTTCATTTATTTTCATAAGAATATCTAATTGTCAAAGCACCGTTTGTTGAAAAGGTTATCTTTTTTCCAGCTGAATCAAAATCAATCATGTACTTGCAGGACTTATTTCTGGACTTTCTGTTGCATTACACTGATCGCCTTGTCTATCCTTTTAGCCTCACAACACTACTTAAGTATTTCTGTAAGCCTTAGAGCTCTACACTGTAGCCCTATAATTCTGTAGCTCTATAAATTCTTAAAGTTAAGTAGTGTTAAGTACATCAACTCTGTTTCCTTTTTAAAGGTTATTCTGGTTTTTGACCTTGATAATTTGCGTTGTATAGGAACTTCAGAGTCTGATTGTCAATTTCTCAAAAACAAAATCTGCTGGGATTTTGGTTGGGACTTTTGAAACTACAGATCAATATGGAAAGAAGTGATATCCTAATATTATTGAATCATCTGATCCATGAACATAATACATGGCTCAATTTATTTGGATTTCCCTGTTGGCTCATTTGTAAAGAATCCGTCTGCCAATACAGGAGACCGGGGTTCGATCCCTGGGTCAGGAAGATCCCCTGGAGAAGGAAATGACAACCCATTCTAGTATTCTTCCCTGGAGAATTCCAAGGACAGGGGAGTCTGGTGGGCTACAGCCCATGGGATTGCAAGAGTGGGACACGCCTTAGTGACTAAACAACGACAGCCATTTATTCGGGTCTTTAGTTTCTCCTGGGATTTCCCTGGTGGCTCAGACAGTAAAGCGCCTGCCTATAATGCGGGAGACCTGGGTTGGATCCCTGGGTTTGGAAGATCCCCTGGAGAAGGAAATGGCAACCCACTCCAGTACTCTTGCTTGGAAAATCCCATGGACGGAGGAGTCTGGTAGGCTACAGTCCATGGGGTAGCAAAGAGTCGGACACGACTGAGCGACTTCACTTCGTTTCTCTCAGCAGTGTTTTGTAGTTTACAGTGTACAGGTCTTACACATAATTGAGGCCTTAAAAAGCATCACTACGAACAAAGCTAGTGGAGGTGATGGAATTCCAGTTGAGCCATTTCAAATCCTGAAAGATGACGCTGTGAAAGTGCTTCACTTAATATGCGAGCAAATTTGGAAAACTCAGCAGTGGCCACAGGACTGGAAAAGGTCAGTTTTCATTCCAATCCCAAAGAAAGGCAATGCCAAAGAATGCTCAGACTATGGCACAATTGCACTCATCTCACACACTAGTAAAGTAATGCTTAAGATTCTCCAAGCCAGGCTTCAGCAATATGTGAACTGTGAACTTCCAGATGTTCAAGCTGGTTTTAGAAAAGGCAGAGGAACCAGAGATCAAATTGCCAACATCCGCTGGATCATCAAAAAAGCAAGAGAGTTCCAGAAAAACATCTATTTCTGCTTTATTGACTATGCCAAAGCCTTTGACTGTGTGGATCACAATAAACTGTGGAAAATTCTGAAAGAGATGGGAATACCAGACCACCTGACCTGCCTCTTAAGAAACCTGTATGCAGGTCACGAAGCAACAGTTAGAACTGGACATGGAACAACAGACTGGCTCCAAATGGGAAAAGGAGTATGTCAAGGCTGTACATTGTCACCCTGCTTATTTAATTTCTATGCAGAGTACATCATGAGAAATGCTGGGCTGGAAGAAGCACAAGTTGGAATCAAGACTGCTGGGAGAAATATCAATAACCTCAGATATGCAGATGACACCACCCTTATGGCAGAAAGTGAAGAAGAACTAAACAGCCTGTTGCTGAAAGTGAAAGAGGAGAGTGAAAAAGTTGGCTTAAAGCTCAATATTCAGAAAATGAAGATCATGGCATCCGGTCCCATCCCTTCATGGCAAATAGATGGGGAAACAGTGTCAGACTATTTTCTGGGCTCCAAAATCACTGCAGATGGTGACTGCAGCCATGAAATTACGCTTACTCCTTGGAAGAAAAGTTATGACCAACCTAGACAGCATATTAAAAAGCAGAGACATTACTTTGCCAACGAAGGTCCATCTAGTCAAGGCTATGGTTTTTACAGTGGTCATGTATGGATGTGAGGGTTGGACTATAAAGAAAGCTGAGCACTGAAGAATTGATGTTTTTGTGGTGTTGGAGAAGACTCTTGAGAGTCCCTTGGACTGCAAGGAGATCCAACCAGTCCATCCTAAAGGAGATCAGTCCTGGGTGTTCACTGGAAAGACTGATGCTGAAGCTGAAACTCCAATACTTTGGCTACCTCATGCAAAGAGTTGGCTCATTGGAAAAGACCCTGATGCTGGGAGGGATTGGGGGCAGGATGAGAAGGGGACAACAGAGGATGAGATGGCTGGATGGCATCACTGACTCAAGGGACATGGGTTTGGGTGGACTCCGGGAGTTGGTTATGGACAAGTAGGCCAGGTGTGCTGTGGTTCACGGGGTTGCAAAGATGCGGACACGACTGAACAACTGAACAGAAACAGTATATGGGAACTTAGTTCCCCCACCAGGGATCGAACCCATGCCCACTGCATTGTGAGCTTGGAGTCTTAACACATGGACTGCCAGGGAAGTCCGAAGCATATCTTGTTTGATAATTCAAAAGCAAAACACTTTTTAAAGGATTCAAAATTGCACAAACATACTTATACATAGACTAAAAATGCTGTGCAGAAGGAAGTTCAGTTCAGTTCAGTTCAGTTGCTCAGTCGTGTCCAACTCTTTGCGACCCCATGAATCACAGCACGCCAGGCCTCCCTGTCCATCACCAACTCCCGGAGTTCACTCAGACTCACGTCCATCGAGTTGGTGATGCCATCCAGCCATCTCATCCTCTGTTGTCCCCTTCTCCTCCTGCCCCCAATCCCTCCTAGCAGCAGAGTCTTTTCCAATGAGTCAACTCTTCGCATGAGGTGGCCAAAGTACTGGAGTTTCAGCTTTAGCATCATTCCTTCCAAAGAAATCCCACAGCTGATCTCCTTCAGAATGGACTGGTTGGATCTCCTTGCAGTACAAGGGACTCTCAAGAGTCTTCTCCAACACCACAGTTTAAAAGCATCAATGCTTCAGTGCTCAGCCTTCTTCACAGTCTGACTCTCACATCCATACATGACCACAGAAAAAACCATAGCCTTGACTAGACGGACCTTTGCTGGCAAAGTAATGTCTCTGCTTTTGAATATACGATCTAGGTTGGTCATAACTTTTCTTCCAAGGAGTAAGCGTCTTTTAATTTCATGGCTGCAATCACCATCTGCAGCGATTTTGGAGCCAAGAAAAATAAAGTCTGACACTGTTTCCACTGTTCCCCCATCTATTTGCCATGAAGTGATAGGACCAGATGCCATGATCTTCGTTTTCTGAATGTTGAGCTTTAAGCCAACTTTTTCACTCTTCTCTTTCACTTTCATCAAGAGGTTTTTTAGTTCCTCTTCACTTTCTGCCATAAGGGTGGTGTCATCTGCATATCTGAGGTTATTGATATTTCTCCCGGCAATCTTGATTCCAGCTTGTGTTTCTTCCAGTCCAGCATTCCTCATGATGTACTCTGCATCTAAGTTAAATAAACAGGGTGACAACATACAGCCTTGTCATCTACAAAATTAGTTATCAGAATTGCGAGGGGTATCATCTCAGAAAGGATTCCTCAAGAAAGTAGCATCTAAGCTGAGACAAGACGGACAAGAGGTGTGTGTTGGATATAGATGGGAGCAAGAAAAGTGATTAGTAGGGAACAAAAGGCTCAGACGGTCAAGAATCCGCCTGCAATGCAGAAGACCTGGGTTGGATCCCTGGGTTGGGAAAATCCCCTGGAGAAGAGAATGGCAATCCACTTCAGTATTCTTGCCTGGAGAATCCCATGAACAGAGGAGCCTGGAGGGCTTCAGTCCATGAGGACGCAAAGAGTCGGACACGACTGAGCGACTAACATACACACACACACAGACACACACACACGGGATAGAAGATCATTAAAGGAACCAAAAGTGCTTTAAGCTGTCTGGATTGGAGAAATGAAAGGATGGGGGCGGAAGTGGCAAGAAAGGGGAAACAGTGGAGAGAGAGAGACGCGGGTGCCGCGTCTATGTTAAGGGTTATTAAGCAAGGAAGTGCCCTGATCAGATTTATTAGTTTTGGAAACATTCACTATGGAACTATGGAGAGCATGAGGGTAAGGAGCAGGGGGTTCCATCAGGAGGCTGTTGCAGAAATCCAGAGGCGAAACGATGGTGGACAGAGACTGGCCCTACTGGAGGAGGAGAGGGACTGTTTGAGAGATCCTTAGAGGATTTGACGACTTGGACAAGGAGCTGAGGAAAACGGCAGGGGCCAAAGCCGACTCCCCATTGCCCGAGGTGATAGCCGAGGCGCCTGGAGGGCTTAATTAACTAACTGGAGAAGTAGCGCCGCGTTCGGGAAGAAGATGGTGAGTGCTTTTGGACGCGTGGGAGTGAGCTACCTGCGGAGAAGCCAGGGAGAGACGTCCAATAGGGCGCTGGATCGAGGGGCAGGCGCTGCAGGCGCCTCGTCGGTGCTGACGAGGAAGGTGGAGTCAGTCCGCCCTTAACCATCCCCGGGCTCCGCGGAACCTCAGGTCAGAGCGCCGCCGGAAGCCGGTGTCACCGAGCCGGTTCCCGCCCCGCCCCCTCATCAGCGCCCCAGCCCCGCGAGCGCCCGTGAGGAGCGCCCGGAGGACGGACTGGAGCACGGACCAACCACCGCTCTGCTCCTCTACTACCCACTTACCCGGCCGGTGTCCGGGAGATGAGGCGACACGGGGTCCCGGAACCTTCGGCCGCCGCCGCCCGCGTTCGCCGCGGGAACCGGTCCGGGGAACCCGTTCGCTGTTGCTAAGGGGCGGCCCCGGAAGTGACGCGCTTGGGGTTTGTTGATAGCGGAGGCGGCGGCGGCTGCAGGCTCCGAGCCGTAGGAGCCGGATCGGGGGTGGGGCCGAGCCCCGGAGTCAGCGCCCTCCGCCCCGCCCGCAGCCCCAAGGGCAAGGTAACGGCCACGGGGTCCCCCCCTCCCCGCGCCACGGCGCGACCCCCATCCCGCCCAGTGATCCGGTCCCTGGGATTCCCAAGCTCCGCCCCGCCGACCCCCGGTCTTCTCCAGACCCGGGCCCTAGCGTGGCGAGATCCCTTGCCTCCGAAGAAGCTCTGGCTCGGGATTCGCCCCGGGCCGCATCCTCTGCGCCTCCTCGCCGAGGAAAGCACACCCCGTTCGTTCCCGGGGCCAAGGGATGGATCTGCGTCCTACCCCTTTCTCCTCCTGCCTCCGGTGCCTCCCCATCGCCGCTGCAATCATTTGCACAGGTCCATCTGAGCCAGAGGTGTGGGAAAATTCCCTGGTTTACCCCTGCTGACAGGTCTGAGAAACGTGCCTTTAAAAACCTGAGCACCCTTCGTCCAGAAAGAAAATGACGCCCTGTCCATGGCCCCTACAAAATGGGGGATAGATGCAGGGCTGGAAGAACCAGCCTCTACCCCTCCTACCTGTTGGATGAGCTTGAGTTCCCCCAAAGCAGTGCTTGAAAACTCAGGGATGACACGAATGGGGTGGTGGGAATCCAACAGGGTGGGAAAGGGATGGTGTAGTATTGTAAGCCTAAGGGCCAAGGGAGCCCGGTAGGTAAGTTGAAAGTGAAACTGACTGCTGGCTTACAGCTCTGTGGGTGGAACTTGACTTGGCTGCGTTGGGACCCAAGGTATCCAGGGTAGCCAGTCTTTGTGCCAGTAAGCACGGTGTTTGATTTTTAAATTACAGAGGGAATGTCTGATGCCCCCATGGAAAAATCCCCTCCCCCCATGTGATCTTCCTCAGAAACAGTGTTTCTCTTCAGGATTCAAGCTGGTTAGAATGAGTATTGAGGACAGCTTTGAAAAGGGTCATAGCAGGCTGTACTTGAGAGCAGGAGGTGGTTGTCAGTTGGTAAAGAAGTCTCTCTGTTCCAGTTTACTCGTTCATTCAGCAAATCAGAAAGTTATATAAGATGGAGAAAAATATATGTAGGGTGGACAAAAATAGAGCAGGAAGGGCCATGGAAAGGGTCAGATACTGGGTTTGCCCTTTTTATAGAGGGTGATCCAGAGAAGGGCTCTAATAAGGTGATGTCTGAGCAGAGATATAAGGGAGGGAGGGGGCAAGTGCAAAGGTCCTGAGGTGGAAAATCTGATGGTTTTATGACAGCAGGAGGACAGTAGGGCTGGAGCAGAGTGAAGGAGGGGAAGAGTATGGATGAGACATTGGTGGGGAGGGTGTCAGGGACTGTTCATGTGATGGAGGGTCATTAGATGTCTAATGGGACACCTTTCAGAACTGCACTAATTTGAAGTGTCTGGTGGTCAGAGAAAATACAGATTTGTTCTAGGTGACAAATGGCCGTTGTCCTCTGCCTGGTGTTGTAAATACTCTTTCCCCATCTTGGCAATGACCATTGATGGAATAAATTTTAAAAAGGATGGAAATAGAGCACTGTAGTTAAATCTGGTCATAGCACTTGCTTGCTGGTTATAAGAACTGGACAAAGGACCTTTTCCCACCTCTCTGTCCTCATCGATAGCATAGGATTGTTGGGCTGAACGAGAGGTCACGTCCTAAAGTGCTTGGTGCATTATTTGGTGCATATTAAGTCCTCAGTAAGTCTTGCAGGTATGCTGATGGCAATGACGATGGTGAGGAAATGTTGGCATGTGTCTGTCTCAAAGCCTTTCTTTTTATCACCAGCTAATGATGTCACTAGCTTTTGGTTGCCTCTCTGAACTTGTAGAATTCTGGAGAACAGTGAGGGAGACAAAGTGGAAACTTGTTGTAACCCCTTAGTGGGAACAGTGGTTGCACATCACTGTCATAGTAGCTGGATCCTGGCTTTTCTGATGCCAGTGGGAGGTTTGGGGGCTCTTTTTTTTTTTTAAGGGCCCAGCAAGTCCCCATTTTTCCATGTAATATAGGCCAAATGACGGTGTCGAAATAGATATGACGTGGAGACGGGTCGCAGGGAGCAGTGTATTTTGGCATGTGGTTGGGGTGTGTGTGGCTAATGGAGACTGTTGATCCTAGATGTGCCCAGCAGAGGCTGAGATGTTTGCAGCCTGCCTGATAAGGTGTGGAACAGTAGTGGTTGCTCTCTCTCCTCAACCCCCAAGCCTGGAGTATGTCAACAAGCTTGGGTTCATAAGCTGAGCAGGGCAGCTGGGCCAGAGGATTTGAAAATGAAAAGTCATAGCACGCTGACTCTGAGAGCTGGGGTGCTGGAGCCAGTTGCTGTGGGTAGAACCTTGGACCAGTCATCTAGGGAGCTGGGGTCAAGGCCAGCTCTGCAGCTGGTTCACTGCATAAACTTGGACAAGTTCTATCCCCTGCCTGGGCCTCCATTTTCCTGTGTCTATTCTAGCTCTATGCTGTTGGGAGAAAGAAACGAGACACAGGTTTTAAAAGAATTCAGCGCACTCCAACGGGCTTCCCTTGTGGCTTGGCTGTTAAAGAGTCCGCCTGCAATGCGGGAGACCTGGGTTCAGTCCCTGGGTTGGGAAGATCCCCTAGAGGAGGGAACAGCTACTCACTCCAGTCTTCCGGCCTGGAGAATCTCATGGACTGTGTAGTTCATGGGCTCGCAAAGGATTATGACACGACCGAGCAACCTTCACCTGGTGCACTCTAAGGTCCCCTGCAGAGGTAAGAACAGCTCTTGTCATTAGCACCACCACGATTCTGCAGGCTTCACTTTGGGGCAGAGGACTTCAGTACCTCAGCTGCTCTTGACTCTTGAAATGCAAGTTCAGAGACCCCTGTTGGAGCATTTACTTTGAGACCAATATCCTGTGACTGGTTCAATCACTGACGCTAATTTTTCCAGCTTCAGAAGTGGGCATAACGATCTCTCCAAGCATTATACTTGGGAAATCCCTCCATAATTATTGGTTACCACCTTCTTGCCATTATTTCATCACGTCTCCTCAGCAAACCCATGTGGTAGGTGCTGTTGGCAACTCGTGGACAGATAAGGACCCTGATGAATATTAAGGCTGGCGAACATTGCCTGGGGACCTCATGGAGCTGAGGCTCCTTCACCCACAACCAACCAGTCACGTGGTTACTGTGTCATGGAGACCCCATGAGTTACACTGGGTCCCTTCTTTAGGAAGCTTCTAGTCCTGTGGTCAAAAAATAATATGTCTGTAGGATAGTTACCAGTGATGCCTGATCATCTATGCTCAGTGCCCAAGGACAGTCCAGGTTGTAAGGAGGCGAAGGCTCATGCTACAGAAGGGGGAGCTGAGGCTTGCAGAAACGGTTCCTGCCCACAGCATAATGATGGAGAGAGCCGAGCTCCTCCTGGGGGACTTGGGCACATCATCACACATCTTTGAGCCATAGTTTCTTCATCTGGAAAACAAAATCATAGGTCCCTGTAGGTTATTTGTGGCTTCAATGAACACACGCATGGAAAGCACAAAATTCTGGGTCTCAGAGTAATGAATACGCGTATGCATAACTGATATGTACACATGAATTTGTGTATGTATACATAGTCTGTGGCCAGTTCACCACTGAGTCTCAGCTGCCTCATCTGTGAGTGGTTGATTATAACTCCTGCCTGATGTGGTTGTTGGGAGAATTAAATGAGTTAACACGTGTGGAGTACTTAGCAGGGTCCTCGGAATACGGTGCTCAGTATGACTGATCACCGTTTGATTGCAGCTAGTGCCCCCCATGTCCCTGAAGCCACTCTGCCTCTTTGTACAGCAGTGAGGGGTGATGCGCTTTCCATTTCCACATCTTCCTAATGTCACCCAGCCTGGAGATTAGTCTCTGGGATGCCCTCAGATCCTCGCCTGCAACCCCTGCCCCCAGCACCTGCCCTGACCCCCTCCACAGCAGCCTCCCACCCCCTCTATCTGGCCTGTGATCTGCTCCCTCCTGGAAAGCTTCCAACCTCTGTAAATAGGATATTTGTTTGGGTTTTCCCTGTAGCTCCTGGGTTAATATTTCACACGGTGGGCACCGCTTAGAGCTTCTGGCTCCCCCAGCCTCTGTCGGCTGGGTGTCAGGACACTGGCAGGGTCCCATGTGCCCTCCTCTGGATCCCAGATTCCCTTCCCCTTCCATTGGATGGACAGGAGATAGGATGGCTTGGTGAGAAGCATGGGTTTGGTTTAGGTTTGGATTGCACCCCACTCTTGCTAGTTGTGTGACTTTAGACAAGCCTCAGTGTCTTCATCGGAATACAGAGTAACAATCTCTACCTCAGGGTGTTTTAATGTGGCAACTGGGGCAGAAGCAAACCTTTATTCTGTTATGTGCCAGGCACAGGCCAGGCCCGGAGGATCCAGGAGGGTGGAAGCAGAGAGGATTCGTCTCCTCCTGAATCCTTGCGGCCCAGCCCGGGCTGGGGGAGGAGTCAAATTATTATAGACAAATTATTATACAAGCGATGAATTAGCCACAAGCACAGGATCCTAGAGAATGTCGTTTGTTGGTTAAGTTAGAAACTACATGAAATAAAGCCGTGCAGAGCTTAGACTGGAAGCAGCCGACCTGGAGGCAGCTGTTACTGTTCATTCCCCACTGCCCCCCAACCCCAGGGTGTCAGCTCCTGTCAGATGCAGGCAAGAGATGGGATGGAGGAAGACGCAGGGTTCTCCTTGCTGTGTGCTTGTTCTGTTATAATCAGAGTTCTCTCCATCTCCAGTTGCCAGAATCCCAAATGGCCAGGCGGGCCAGAATACAGAGCCCGAGGGGCTAGTCGTGGGGGGGTAGAGATGCCCACCTCTGGCCGAAAGGGGTACAAGTAGGGGGGACCCCCCAGGTGTCTCAGCCTCTGTGCTGAGATGGATGGCCCGTTCTTCCTCCAGCTCATCCCCGCCCCCAGCAGCAGGGCTGGCACTGCCAAAAGCTGGTTGCCAGATCCGTGCCATCTGGCCAGTTATCTTTTGAAGGCACTTGGTTCATCTTGGCGGCTGATAAACTGGTGTTTCTTCCAGCTGAGGAGCAAGGTTAGGGCCGAGCGGCTACCTGGGTGACTGGGCTTGTCCTGCGGAAAGGGCAAACCCCCTGCAGCTCTCTGGTTCAGAGTGGGGAGGGTTCTGCTCTGCCCCCTGGGTGCTGGCACTGTCCCGGGCACAGTGGGCGGGGAGCATCCGAGAGCATGCCTTGCCCCCCAGGTTCCCCGCTTGTGCTGAAACCCTACAACACCTGTGCCGTGCCCACATGGGGCTTGCGGCCTTTGTTCGGCCCGGAGTCGTGGAATCGAGCCTGTGGTGCCAGGGCCCCACACCCTCTGCCCTTTCAGTCTGGGAGCATCTTATCCTTCTTCCTGGAATGCCTTTCCCTTCTCTCCCTGCCACCGGAGTGAACTATGACTCATCTTTTGGGTCGCTGCTGCTGAAATGTCACTTCCAAGGACGCCTGCCCTGACTCCCCAGCCCAGGGCAGTCCCCTGGGGCTCGGGCACCCAGAGCCCTGGGGACCACCCTCTCCTTCAGAGCATGGGGCCCAATGGCATGTGTTTGTGTGCTTCTTAGGTGGGGGTGTCTGTCTCCCTCCAGAACCAATGTGCTCCCCGAGGACCAAGACCTGTCTGATTTCGCTCACCCTCAGGCCCACAGTGCTCCATAGACAGTAACCCTGGGCCAAGTACAGGGATGGGGCCGGAAGAGACAGCCTGGTTCCTGCCCTCATGCAGCTGGCTGGCTGGCATGGAAGCTGGATCGTTAAACCAGCATCAGTTCAAAATGTTAACTGTGGTAGGGCCCATGGGGGCAGCCAGCATGAGAACCCTGGGCAGGTCAGTGAAGGCTTCCCGGAGGAAGCAACACTAAGGCGTGAGGGTATGGAGACATCAGCTGAGTAAGGAGTTCAAAGGTAGCGTGGGCTGGAGCAGTTGGTAGATGCTTCCTGGAGGAGGGGCAGGAATGTGTTTTGGGGGTTGGGAACGGGGTTTAGGGGAGAAAGTGGATGACCGAAGGTCTGAAGGTGACCCTGTGCCTCTGGCCCATTGCCAGGAGGCCATTGAAGGAGGCCAGTGTGGCTAGAGTAGGGAGGTGAAGGCCACGAGCAGGCTGCAGAGCTGATTCCACTTCTGGAGGCCTTGAGTGACTGCTTGAAGAGATGAACTCGGCAGTTTCCAGCAGGACGCGTGGCCCTGCCAGCAGTGCGCACGCTGGGCCCAGCTTCCTGGGCAAGAGGCTGCTGCCCTCTTGAAGATCTGAGAGTGAGCGCAAGCAAGGGAAGGCAGGGCCCAGGCTGCCTGTTTACTGTGCTTTTCCTCGAGGGTGTCACGGTACTGGTGGCACAGCTGGCACAGTGAGCCTGGGGGCAGGAGACCCAGGCCTGAGGAGCTGGGGCCTGGAACTGGGGTGCAGACCCTGCATAGGGACCAGGGCAGCTGAGGCAGGAGAAAGGGATGATGACGGTGATGGTGATGTGAAAGCTTTTAGTGAGCAGTTACTATGTGCTAGGTACCATGCTAAGCCCTTTCTATATTGTTCCGTGTTATCTGTACATGGTGTTCTCTGTTATAGAGAAGAAACCAAGGCACAGAGAAGTGAAGACACTTGCCCCAGTTCACCAGCCCTCAATCAGTGGGGCTGAGACTGGAAGCTGGGTTGGCCTGGCTCCAGAGCTCTTAGAGCACAGTCCCCAGTGGTGCCAGAACTTAGAACTGGCCATTCCAAAGGGCACAGAGCTCTGTGGCCACCCACTCGGTTTCCCAAGCAGCCTAGAAGCCTCAAATGTGGGTGCAGAGGCTCCAAGAAGCCAGGGGTGCTGCCAGGGCCTCACCTCCTGCAGAGCTGTCCAAAAGACTAGGCTCCTGTCCCAGTTTGGACAGCCCCTCTCTGAGCCTGAGTCTCTCTTCTGTAAGGTGGGGTCATAACTACTTGGTGTTCACTGAGTTGTGTCACGCCTGAGATGAGGTGTTTTTCCCAACAATCTTGTGAAGTGGGGATTGTTGTCCCGATTTTCCAGATGAGGAAACTGAGGACCAGCAAGGTTGAATAATTTACAAGTGAACTGTGGAACTGAATTGAAACGGCTCTGTCTAACCACAGAGCCTTCACTTGAAAAAAGTAGCAAAAAACTATTGAAGGGTGCTATAGACTAGGACAGGCACACAGAGCCTGAGCAGACAGTCTGAATTTCCGCAAGTATACACACCTAGCCCAGCCCACCCAGAGACCCCTGCTGCTTTCCGATTACTGCCTCCCGCAAAGGTAATCACCACCCTGACTTCTAACACCATAGATATATTTTGCTTATTCCCCCACTCCTCCTTCTTTTTGATCTTTGTTTATTTGGCTACTCTGAGTCTTAGTTGCGACACACAAAATCTTCCATCTTCCTTGCAGCATGTAGGATTTTTAGTTGCGTCATATGGGATCTAGTTCCTTGGCCAGGGATTGAACCAGGGCCCCCTGCATTGGGATGTCAGAGTCCTAGGCATTGGCCCACCAGGGAAGTTCCTTTCTCCCCCTTTCTGATGTAGACTGTCATAGGAAAATGGTTTGGGACTAATTCCTGACTGTCCTTGGGTCTATAAATGGTTGATTGTTTCCTGTCTTGTTCACTTGGAGTTGAAGGTTCAGTTTCTATTCTCTCTTAGCCACTTATGGTAGCTGAAGATGCATAGTCAGTTGGACTATCACTTACCCAGATCCCGAATCCCTTTTAAATGTGGACCTCTTTGATGTCCAGGCCATTTTCTTTTTTGTTGAATTGCAATATACATTTTTAGAAGTGCACATGTCGTAATAGACAGCTCTCTGAATATTGACAAAGTGCACATACCTGTATGCCCAGCCCTCACATAAGGGATAGAAGCTTCTCAGCAGCCAGCCAAACCCCTCAAATAACCACAGTCCTGACTTCGGCTACCACAGTTTAGATTTTCCTCCTTTAAAAAACATTTTTTTTTTCTTTTGGCCATGTCACATGGCATGCAGGACCTTAGTTCCCCAAACAGGGATGGAACCCGTGCCCCTGCAGTGGACGTGTGGGGTCCTAACCACTGGACCACCAGGGAGTTAATTCCCAGATTATCTTGTTTTTCAACATAAGGAAGTAAAACATAAGTGGATTCACTCAGCGAATGAGTATACAGTCTTCTGCGTCTGGCTCCTTTCGCTCAGCATTGTGAGGCTCATCCGGGCTGTTGAGAGGTGGTGCGTTCTCATTGCTGTGTAGCGTTCCATTGGTGAGTCGACCGTAATCTTCATTCTCGTGTCTGGACATTCAGCTTCTGTCCTGTTAGGAATAGTGCTGCTGTAGACATTCTGACTGTCTCTCCATGAACATGTCCATGCCTTGCTGGTGGCTGTATACCTGGGAGTGGAGCTGCTGAGCACTGAACGTGTGTGCGTGTTCAGCTGTAATAGCGTCTCACAGTATTCTAGTTACACTCGCAGTTCACAGCAATTCACAACGCCCACCAGCAGTGTGGGTGGCCTCCTCTTGTTCCATAGCTTCACTCAGGCTCGGTGTTGCCTGTTTTGCTGTTTCCAATGGAGCTGTTCTGATGGCTGCAAAATGGCATCTCATTGTGGTTTTCCTATTCCTTATGTTTACTGTTTGTTTCCTTATCCTTTATGAAATGCCCGTCCAAGTCCTTTGCCTGTTTTTTTAATTGGATTCTGTGTCCTGATCTGCAGAAGTTTTTATATATTCTGAATACAAGTTTTTTGTTGGATATATTATTGGAAACATCTTCTAGCTTGTGAATTGTCTTTTCTCTCTCTTAATGGTACCTTTGGATGAAAAGAGTCTTAATTTTGAGGCAGTCCAATTTGTCAGTTTCTCTTTATGGGTTTTTTGTGTGTGTGACCTTGTTTTGTGTGTGACCTACTCTAAAATCATAAAGATATACTTCTATGTTTTCTTCTAGAAGTCTGCTTGTTTTACTTTTCACATACAGGTCTCTGGTCCATCTCAAATTAATTTTTGTGTATGAACGAATGAAGGTTCTTCACTTCAGTGCACATCAGTTTATCATTTTTATCTTATGAGTCCTTTTAAGAAAACTTTACCGACCTCAAGATGATGAAGATTCTCGGAGACTTTGTTCCAATTTTTTTTTTATTAAACTTTTTATTTTATTTTGGACTATAGCCAGTTAACAATGTTGTGATAATTTCAGGTGGATAGCAAAGGGACTCAGCCGTACATATACACGTACCATTGTCTCCCAAACTCCCCTCCCATCCAAGCTGCCACATAACATTGAGCAGAGTTCCCTGTGCTATGCAGTAGGTCCTTGTTGATTATCCATCTTAAATATAACAGTGTGTACATGTCCATCCCAAACTCCCTAACTATGCCTCATTTTTATTTTATTTCATTTATTTTTTTGCCACACTACACAGCTTGTGGGATCTTAGTTCCCTGACCAGGGGTTGAACCCTGGGCCCTTAGCAGTGAAGGCATGGAGTCCGAACCACTGGACCTCCAGGGACGTCCCCACTTTTTTTTAAAATTGAGGTATAGTTAATGTACACTGTTGTATGTTCAGGTGTATAACATACTCATTCACAGTTTTTAAAGGTTACGCTCCATTTAGAGTTACTGTGAAACATTGGCCTATATTCCCTACGCTGGAACAACATATCCTTGTACACGATTTATCTTACACCTGATAGTTTGTGGTTCTTACACGCCTAACCCCATCTCGTCCTTCCCCTTCCCTCTCGCCACTGGTAACCTCTAGTGTGTTTTCTACGTCTGTAAGTCTGATTCTCTTTTGTTATATTCACTAGTTCATTCTGTTTTTTAAATTCCACATGTAAGTGATATCATATACCATTTGAGTTTCTCTGACGCTACCTTGCTTTTTTAATCACAGTTTTATTGAGCTGTAATTCCCATACCATCCAGTTCATCCATTTAAAGTAAACCATTCAGTGGGTTTTGGGTCTATTCACAGAGTTGTGCAACTGTCACCAGGGTCAATTTTAGAACATTTTTCTTCACCCCAAAGGAGACATCCACAGCCCTTGGCAGTCACTCCCCGTTTCCCTGCACCACCCCCCAGCCTCCCAGCCTCAGGCAACCGCTGATCTACCCACAGTTTGGCCAAATGTTTCATGCAAATGAAATCATACAGTAGGTGGCCTTTTGGGATTGGTTTCTTTGACTTAGTGTGTCTTTTTCAAGGTGCAGGGTTGCAGCGTGCGTGCCTCGCCTCGTCCGTCACCGCTGAGTGATTCCACGACATGGTTATACCGTGTTTTTATCTGTCCATTCGTCAGTTGATGGGCATTTGAGTTGTTTCCATTTTTGACGCTTCGGGATCATGCCACGCTGCACGTTAATGTACAGCCTCTCTGTGGTCATGTATCTTCCTTTCCCCCCGGGAGGAGCCCTCATTCCGAATCGTATCCGGTGAGATGCGGTGATGCCCTGTCTGTTAAACCCTGGCACACACTGAGTGTCCCCACCGTGACAGCTCTAGACAGGGTGGGTGACACGGTAACAGACACCCCAGTGTAGCAGGTAGCAAAAGGTGCTGTCAGCCCCACCCAAGCGCTGGGTCCCCAGCACGGGCCTCGGCCCACAGACTTTGGGAAGTCACGGAGACGCTCCGACGAGGCCCCCTGCTCTTTGCACAGGTCAAATCATGCGTAGATGGTAGCGCATCAGAGCGGGGTGGGGCAGGGGGGCAGGCGAGGGAGGAGTCAGGAGTCCCGGGCCCTGACCCTGCTAAGCTGCTAAATTTGGGTTTTTGTTTTTAATTTTTGCTTATTTATTTGGCTGCGTTGGGTCTTCACGTTGGCGTGTGGGCCTCTCTCTTGTTGTGACCTCTAGAGCATAGGCTCCGTAATGTGGCACACGGGATCGGTTGCTCCACAGCTTGTGGGATCTTAGTTCCCTGACCAGAGATCAAACTCGTGTCCCCTGCATTGGAGGACAAATTCTCAGTCACTGAACCACCAGGGAAGTCCCTAAACTGCTCAATTTGTATGTGCCTTCCAGGCACCTCGGCTTTACTACTCAGAGAGCGGCCAGAATGGGCAGCTGGGGTCCTGGCCCTTGCCCGTGGCTCACTTACCTTCCTTCCCCTTCCCCAGGCCGCAGCTCTGCCAATGATCCTGTGAGTATCAGGGCATCACTGTTGCCCCTGGGGGGCCCTGTCCCAGTGTGGCCCACCTGCCAGCTCCCAGCATGGCGTCCGACACCCCCGAGTCCCTGATGGCCCTCTGCACCGACTTCTGCCTGCGCAACCTGGACGGCACCTTGGGCTACCTGCTGGACAAGGAGACCCTGCGGCTGCATCCAGACATCTTCCTGCCCAGCGAGATCTGTGACCGGCTCGTCAACGAGTAAGCAGGCGCAGGGCTGGGGCGGGGCCCGAGCCTCGGCATGGGTGTGTGCAGAGAGGTTGGGAGTCCTGCATGTGCCCCCTTGGGGGTGTGCATGCACGTGGCTATCCATGGGTGCAAGAGAGCACTGGCCTGTCTGTATCCATCAAGTTGTCATTGCGCATGTTGGTATGTGTGTGGCAGGGTGTGCACGTAAAGGAATGTGTGTGCCCACACGTGGGTTGCTGGTGCACAGGGCAGGTTTGAGTGTGAAACTGCCGGTTTGCATTAAGAGGATGTAGAAACTTCTTATGTAAATGAAGGAGGTACTTGCTGTCCTGTGTGTGTGTGCACGTGTGTCCATGCATGCGTGTATGTGTGTGTGCCTGTGCACACATGTCTCTGTGTGAACCTGAACATGTATTACATGTTTACACACCAGTACCTGACTGCTTGACCCCTGAACAGGGATGAGATCATTCGGAAATGCTCTCTGTGACTTCGCCAAGGGACTCCCCACTAGTAGAGACTCCTAGAAGAGTAATATCCATGCCTGCCTGACTTCTCGGGGTTTGGTCCAGGTTACCCAGAGGGAAATGGTTAGCCCAGAAAGTTGCCTATAAAAGTGGGAACCTATGTGTGACCCAAGAGCCCAGCTCGTAAAAAGTGTTCTGAGTGTCTAATGTAGATTGGGCACTAGATTAGACACTGTGCAGACCAGAGTTGTGTCCATTTTACAGGTAAAGGCACTGAGGTCTGGGGAAGTTCAGTTACTTGTGTGAAGTTGCCCAGGTAGTGAACATCCAATCCAGGATTTAGATTCTAGAGTGTTTGACTCCACAGCTTTTCCCACCAGTCCAGGATTCTTGCCTCCACTGGTATCTCAGCAGAACTATTACTGAATGCTTGCCCTGTACCCAGCTCAGAGCTCCAGACCACTCGGCTCAGTCTTGCTGTTGGATGGGGTCCTAAGAGGGCTGATCAAGGAATCAGAAGCTGGCTTAAAGAAGACAGGGAATGCAGATATGCATGTTTGTTACAGAGGTGTCTACAGTTTAGTGGGGAAGAGCTTGGGATTTGCCAGTGATAAGAGGCCCTTCATCACTAGTTAGTTTACTTTTGGACTCCTGGGTCCTGGGGCCACCCGTAAACTTACCAGTCAGGTGCTCAGGATCCAACCAGGTACTATGAGGAGGAGGAGATGGAGGTTGTTGCTGGGATGATCAGGGAAGTCTTGGCAGGGGAGGCTTGTGCTGGGCCTTGAAGGGAGGGCGAGAGGCCTCCCCTGAACCAGGCTTCCTTCCCTCCCAGGTATGTGGAGCTGGTCAATGCCGCCTGCAACTTTGAACCACATGAGAGCTTCTTCAGCCTCTTCTCCGACCCCCGCAGCACCCGCCTCACCCGCATCCACCTCCGCGAGGACCTGGTGCAAGACCAGGACCTGGAGGCCATTCGCAAGCAGGTGAGACCTGGTCATTCAGGCCCCGGGCACGGCCGCGGGAGGCCGCCCCGAGACAGGCAGGCAGGGAGTCGGAGCAGGAATCCCAAGGCCCTGCCAGCACCCTTCCTATTGTGCATGCATATGTCCTCACATGGACTGTAGCCCGCCAGACTTCTCTGTCCATGGGATTCTCCAGGCAAGAACACTGGAGTGGGTAGTTAGGCCCTCCTCAAGGGGATCTTCCCAATCCAGGGATCAAACCCTCATCTCCTGCAGCTCCTGCTCTGCAGGCATATTACCACTGAGCCGCCAGGGAAGCCCCCTATTGTGCAGACCCCTCCCCAATCCCACCTGTGGCCCAGGGCCAGGCCCAGGGCCAGGGTAGGGGTGGGCAGAGGTGATGACGGGCTGTACCCGCCACCAGGACCTGGTGGAGCTGTACCTGACCAACTGTGAGAAGCTGTCCGCCAAGAGCCTGCAGACTCTAAGGAGCTTCAGCCACACCCTGGTATCCCTGAGCCTCTTTGGCTGTGCGAACATCTTCTATGAGGAGGAGAACCCCGGGGGCTGCGAAGACGAGTGCCTTGTCAACCCCACCTGCCAGGTGCTGGTCAAGGACTTTACCTTCGAGGGCTTCAGCCGCCTGCGCTTCCTCAACCTGGGCCGCATGATCGACGGGGTCCCCGTGGAGTCCCTGCTGCGGCCCCTCAACTCGCTGGCTGCCCTGGACCTCTCGGGCATCCAGACGAGCGATGCAGCCTTCCTCACCCAGTGGAAAGACAGCCTGGTGTCCCTCGTGCTCTACAACATGGACCTGTCGGACGACCACGTCCGCGTCATCGTCCAGCTGCACAAGCTGCGGTGAGCTCTGAGCGCACGGGGTTGGCGTGGGGAGGTGGGGGTCGGCAGTCCCAGAAGATTCCTGAGCCTCCGGCCAGGCAGAACATGGGGCTGGAAGAGACAGTCCCATGCTTTATGCCCCCTGCTCCGGCTGGATCAGGGCTGTTCGGGGCGCCTGGCTCGGCTATAGCAGGGACCTCGGCCTGAAGCAGCAGGAGGCTACGAGGCAGCCCCAGTCTGTGTCCAGACCTGACCCGTGACCCTTCTGCCCCAACCTCCAGACACCTGGACATCTCCCGAGACCGCCTCTCCAGCTACTACAAGTTCAAGCTGACTCGCAAGGTGCTGAGCCTCTTTGTGCAGAAGCTGGGGAACCTGATGTCCTTGGACATCTCTGGCCACATGATCCTGGAGAACTGCAGCATCTCCAGGACAGACGAGGAAGCAGGACAGACCAGGTGGGCCCCACCTGCCCTGCTCATGAGCAGGTGTCATCCAACAAGCGTTAACCAGGCGCCCCTCTGCCAAGCGCCGTGCTGATGAGGAAGAAACAAATCAGGCCCTCTCACGAGGGTATGAGCTAGTGGGGACAGGCAGGTCATCACTGGGGCTGTGGTAAGGGCAACACGGTGCTCTGGGGTGGCGCTCAGGATCAGAAGGAAGGAGGAGGAGGCATGGCATCCAGGCTGTGCCGAAAGCTCTCTTGAGTTTGCCAAAAGACATTTACCACAGCGTTCTAGCAGAGGGAACAGCATGTGCAGAGGCTGGAGGCGCGAGCACGGGGAGTGACTGGGAGGTTGCAGCACTCAGACGGGCTGAGCCATGTGGTGGTGGTCACGGAAGGCTGCCGGCCCCACCACTCGTTAGGGGTTACCGCTGACAGGCTGGGCCCTGGGTTGGTTGGGTGATAGAGCTGATTCAGAGCCCCCTCTAGCTGTCTTTGGTCTTTTTTTTTTTTTTAATATTTATTTACTTATCTGCTGTGTTGAGTCTTAGTTGCGGCATCTGGGCATATGGGATCTTAGTTCCCCAACCAGGGACCAAACCCATCTCCCCTACACTGCAAGGCAGATTCTTAACCACTGGATCACTAGAGGAGTCCCTGGTGTTTTGTTTTTTTTTTTTTATTGTAGTATAATTGCTTTAAAATGTTGGGTTAGTTTCTGCTATACAACAAAGTGAATCACTGTATGTATACATATGTCCCCCGTTATTGTCGTTGGTCTTAAGCCCTCCCCCCAGCCTGGACTGGAGTGGAGTTTGGAGTTTGGGTGATGGGCATAACATTCCTGGCTGTTGCGGGAGCCTGAAGGTGACATGCCCTCCCTGGAACGGCAAGCAGGATTGGCTGCAACAGTTATCTCCCATCCCACATGTTCTCTACGATGTGACCTTGTCACCCTCCCATCAAGACGTGGGGTCTGTGTCTGTCTCCTGCCTTTTTTTTTTTGACCATACCACGAGACATGTGGGATCTTAGTCTCCGACCAGGGGTCAAACCCGTGCCCCCTGCAGTGGAAGTGCAGAATCTTAACCAGGAGACCACCAGGGAAGTCCCCTACTGCCTTTGAAATGAAAAATAGACGAGGCTGGAGGGCCTAGCAGCAGGCCCCAAGGAAATGTGCTTCGTCACCCCCAGGGAGAGGCTCTCCTTGTGCTGGACCCAGGGCAGCCACAGGCCCCACACCACTGATGCCAGCACCCTCTCTCCTCAGCACTGAGCCTTCCAAGAGCAGCATCATGCCTTTCCGGGCCCTGAAGAGGCCACTGCAGTTCCTCGGGCTCTTCGAGACCTCCCTGTGCCGCCTGACGCACATTCCGGCCTACAAAGTGAGAGGGGGCACGGGGAGGGGAGGGCCAGGATGCCCCAGGACAAGGGAGGGGGTGTCTGCCCTGGGGTTAGAGACGGAATTGGGATCAGGCATCCCACCCTTCGGCCATTTCCGGGATGTTCTGAGCATGCTCCATCTCCAGGTGAGTGGTGACAAAAACGAGGAGCAGGTGCTGAACGCCATCGAGGCCTACACGGAGCACCGGCCAGAGATCACCTCACGGGCCATCAACCTGCTTTTTGACATCGCACGCATCGAACGCTGCAACCAACTTCTGCGGGCCCTGAAGGTCAGCACCAACCCTGGAGGGGCCTCCGAGGGTCTCCAGTTCATTCTCCCCCATTCCCTCCTCAACCATCCCCCTCCTCCTTCCCAGGACACTGGCCATCCCACCCCCCGAACCCCAACCCCGTCTCTCAGTGCCTCCCTTGGCCCAGCACTGACCCTGTCCCAGGACCATGGCCGACCCCCGTTTCTGCCCCCCAACCCCAACTTCTGCCCTCAGGGAGCAAGATCAGGCTGAGCCCTGCCCCAGAGGACCTGTCCAAGCCCCCGCACCCCGCCCCAGGCCTGTCCCTGCACACCTGCAGCAGGCCTGGCCAACCCCCAGCCCATGCCCTGTCTTGGTACAGCTGGTCATCACGGCCCTCAAGTGCCACAAGTATGACAAGAACATCCAGGTGACCGGCAGCGCCGCCCTTTTCTACCTGACCAATTCCGAGTACCGCTCAGAGCAGAGCGTCAAGCTGCGCCGGCAGGTCATCCAGGTGGTGCTGAATGGCATGGAATCCTACCAGGAGGTGACGGTGAGCCCCTGCCCGCTGCCTGCTCTGGCCCCTCTCCCTGTGTCCCAGCCTTGCCAGCAGGCTCGCCAATCCCCGCGGGTGCCCTGCTTGCTCACCCCTTTCTCTCCTGGCTCTGTCCCGCCCCTCTGCCAACCCTCCCTTTCCTGGGGCATCACTCCCAGTCTCTGGGACCGGGCATTCAGGGCCCCCTGACCTGACCCCACCCGAGTCTGTCTCCCACCACGCTCTCCCCCAGGGGCCCCGGGCCTTTGCTCCTGCTTGTTCCTTAGCCCTTCTTCCCAGTAATGCTCTGCTGGTGTGGGTGATTTTTATTTTTTTTTTTCAATAGCTGCTTTTGTTATAAAAGTAATCAAGTTTTTACTGGAGAAAAATTACAATTATGGGTATAAAGGAGAGAAAAAAAAGCCATAATTTTGGCACACAGAGATAGCCACTGTTAACATCCTTCTGGCTTTTAGTCTATGCATAATTATTGAGTAAACAGGACCATCCTGTGTGTCCTATAACATGGGTTTTCATTTCAACAGCATCTTGTGAATGTGAATATCTCCCATATCAACAAACGCTTTACAACAAAATTTGAAAAGTCATGTTTCTTTTCTGATGACAGAAAGTGAGCTCCCTAATGCTTCTAAAACACATTTAAGTAACAGAAAATGTCTAAGACTAACTAGAAAGTGAAAGTGCCAATCCTAGCGCTCCTCCCCCGGGGCAGCTGGTTTTAACAGTTCAGCTTCCTAATTGTTGATGTCAGGACCGTGTGCAGCGCCTCCCCCAGGGAGAGGCTGCCCTGGGGCTGACTCTGCTGGGGACTTGGAGGCCATGGCCAAGCCCCATCGCCACAGAGTAGTTGGAGGGGCTCCCCTGAGTATGTGGGCTGCACTGACTGAGTCAGCCCCACGGTTGAACATTTTAGGTTGCTGTTAACGTTTTGCTATTTCTTTTTTTTTTTTTTTTTAAATTCAAATGTGCCAGCTCTTAGTTGTGATTAAGCAGGATCTTATTTGCGGTATGTGGGATTTAGTTCACTGACCAGGGATTGAACCTGGGTCCCCTGCATTGGGAACTCAGAATCTTACCCACTGGACTACCAGGGAAGTCCCCATGTTTTGCACTTTCAAATTAGGCTTTGCTGAGTACATCTAAGCCACGCTTGTTATGAGACTTGTCTAAAAGGAGAACTGCTGGAGCAGTGGGTCTGTGTGTTTTTAAAGCATTTGGTATATATTCTTGCATCGTCCTCCAGAAAGGCTCTGGTGGGGACGCAGCCTCTGCAGGAGTGAGGAGGCCCCCTTTCCCACTGACTCCCAACTCCAGACTTGAGAGCAACTTTTTGTTTTGTTGAGATAGATTTTATCATCAGGTAAAAGAGTTGTCTTTTTTTTTTACCCCTTGGCCGTGCTATGCAACATGTGGAATCTCAGCCCCCCAACCAGGGGCTGAACCTGTGTCCTCTGCATTGGAAGCACAGATTAACCACTGGGTCACCAGGGACGTCCCAGGGGTGTCGTTTTCTTTTTTTAAAGAAAAAAGAATGCTAGTTGAAGACTTGCAAATTAATAAACTCATTCAAAGAAATAGAAATTAATAAAAACCACTTTTTGACTGGGGAGATTGATGATACCCATTGACGAAGGCCAGGGGAAGAGCACATTCCCGCTTTCCACTGGTGAGGAAAGCCTCGGACAGCCTCTTCGTGGGGCAGCTGGCAGAACTTGCCAGAACTGTAAGCACACTTACCTTTTGGCCTAGGTATTCCACAGTTAAGAGATATGCATAAAGGAAATATATATATACATTCACCCTTTCTGATACATAGATGTCAGAGGAAACCCAAAGCGTTCAACAGTAGGGGCCTGGCCCTGCAGAGCAGTGTTAGGTCCACTCACATTGTGGGATATGATGGTCAATCTGTACATCCTAACACGGAAACATGGATGACCCTGTGGGTGGACAAGTGAAGAGATGCTCTCGACCCATGTGGATAAAACCTCTTTCACCCTTCCTCTCCCCGTATTTGTATTTCCGTGGTAGAGAAATCTTGATGGTTGTGCACCAAACTTTTAATAGGGATTACTTCTGAAGAATAAAGTGAGGGACTTTTACTTTCTGCTCAGATAATGTTATTTGAATGTTTCACAGTGAGCAAGTATTGCTTCTATAATTTAAAATAATTTTTTCCCCAAATTACAAAATGTGTGTATATTATGGGGGGAAGGACAGAGTTAACAAGGGTTCAGCAGCGTTAGTTGCTCGGTCATGTCCGACTCTTTGCAACCCTGTGGACTATAGCCCACCAGGCTCCTCTGTCCATGGAATTCTCCAGGCAAGAATACTGGAGTGGGTCGCCATTCCCCTTCTCCAGGGGATCTTCCCGACCCAGGGATCAAACCCAGGTTGGTAATATTCTCTAATCTACATAAGTAATGAAGAGTGGTGAACTTCCAGTATCTAATGAGAAAGGATGGTGGGAAGTTAAATTATGAGGAAAATGTGCCGAGAATACTATGAAAATAAAAAAAAATAACTCACAGATAACACAAAAAGAAATCGAGGGGGTGAAGCAACCGGAACCTTCCTGCGCTGCTGGCGGGAGTGTAAACTGGTACAGCCACTGTGAGAACATTCTGGAGTTACCTGGTAAAGCTGAAGACATGCACACCTTGTCGTCCAGAAGCTCCACCCCACCTGTGGGTCGCCCTGGAGGAGCCCACACACGTGGCTGTCACGAAGGAGCCAGACACCGAAGTCTACCCAAGTGTCCACCGGCAGTGTGCTGGATGAATCAGTTGGAATTCTACACTGCAAATGAGCAAAAGAGACATGCATTTCACCTACTGACGACAACACGGTTGATCTCACAAAGCTGCAGTGGAATAAGAAGCTACAAGTTGCTAGAGAATCTTTCATATGGAAAGGCCGGGATAGGGCCGTCTCGCAGGGAGGGCTTACGATCAGGAAGGGACACATGGGGGACTTCTGGCTGCTGGCAGTGTCCTTTTTCCTAACCGAGATGGTGGTTCCATGGTTGTTGAAAAGTTCATTTGCTTAATAATTATTTGCGAAACTATACCTTGGTATTTTACACCCCCCACTCTATATATTATAGTTCACTTTTTTTTTAATGTTAAAAAAAATAAATGGCCTCTTAGTCTTTCTCCTCTTCCAGATAGCCTTCCTGGACTGCCACAGCTCTGGACGATCCCACACTTCTAGAGAGACTCTCGGGTCCAGTTTCCAGGGCCACCCCTGACTGTGCTCCGCTTGTCTCCTGGCCTCACCCAGGTCCAGCGGAACTGCTGCCTGACGCTCTGCAACTTCAGCATCCCAGAGGAGCTGGAGTTCCAGTACCGCCGCGTCAACGAGCTCCTGCTCAGCATCCTCAACCCCACGCGGCAGGACGAGTCGATCCAGCGCATTGCCGTGCACCTGTGCAACGCCCTGGTCTGCCAGGTGGACAACGACCACAAGGAGGCCGTGGGCAAGATGGGCTTTGTTGTGGTGCGTGCAGGGGGTCGCTGCCCTTCCCTCCTCCCCTCCCTGTCTCTTCCAGAGCCCCTCTGCTGAAAGGGTGGATTTGGGATTCACATCCTAGCAGTGAACGTTGCTTCTGACCTTAGATTTCCTCCACCTAGAACTCTGTCATTCTCTCCCAGCCTCTCCAGTGTCCCGGGAGGTCCCACTGTACTCCTCCCTGCTCAGACCAGGTGCCCCTGTTAAGTCTTCCCAGCTGGGATTAAAGAAGTATCTGAGGGACTAGCTGTTTAACATCAGCCTCCAACCTGGGTGTGAGCTCCATGGGGAAAGACACCATGCTACATCCTTCCATCATCCTGTCCCCAGCACTTCCTAGCACAGGGCCCAGCACACAATGGGGGAGATAATCAATATTTGCTGGAGAAGGGAAGGGAAGAATGAGGGAGGCACCTCCAGTCTCCTTTCAGTCATCACTGGGGAGGCTGAAGTCCACAGGGTGGGAGTTCCCCAAAGCTGGGCGGGTCAAGGTTGCACCAGGCCTCCCAATGCTAAGTACCAGGTCTGTGGGTCGCGCTTCTTCAAACAGCCTCCCAAATAGAGAGGCAGGGTTTTTTTTTGTTTTTAATATTTGTGTATTTGGCTGTGTCAGTTCCTAGCTGCGGCGGGCTCAGTAGTTGTGATGGTCAGGCTTAGTTGACCCGCAGCATATGGGATCTTAGTTCCTTAACCAGGGATCAAACCCATGTCCCCTGCATTGGAAGGCAGATCCCCAGCCACTGGGCCACCAGGGTAGTGCCTAGAGAGGCAGATGTGTCAGGAGGTACTAACAGGAATGGAGTAACTGACTCTTCTCCATCTTGGTTCTGGGACGACACAGTAGCCCTTGAAGCCCTGGCCCCCGCCACCGCCCTCCCTCAAGTTCTCTTCTCTGCCCACAGACCATGCTGAAGCTGATTCAGAAGAAGCTGATGGACAAGATAGTAAGTCGCATCTTTGTGGAGCCACCTGCCCCATCCCCTCGGCTGAGAGGGGACTGGTGTGCCCTGGGGGTGTGTGCCTCTGTCCGGGGACCCCCCCCGGGTGCCTCGGGCCCGTCCCGGCACACCTGTGCTGAGCCTTCTCCCCGCTTCAGTGCGACCAGGTGATGGAGTTCTCCTGGAGCGCCCTGTGGAACATCACGGACGAGACGCCCGACAACTGCGAGATGTTCCTCAACTTCAACGGCATGAAGCTCTTCCTGGACTGCCTGAAGGTAGCGCCTCTCCAGCAGCAGCCAAACCCCCGCTTGGCCTCCCCTCTGTCCCCAGGTCACCCAGCTCCCCTCTCCCCATGGTTCCCATGGAAGGGCAGTGGGGCCCACTCAGACCCACCAGCCCAGGATGTGCTGTGGAGGTCTTCCCTGACCCAGATGGCCTAGCTGGGCCTCTCTTAGAGCCCCCCCCCCACCAAGGGAATCCCCAGGCGGCACTGGTGGTAAAGGACCTGCCTGCCAGCGCAGGAGACAGAAGGAATGGGCTCGATCCCATGTTGGGAAGACCCACTGGAGGAGGAAATGGCAACCCATTCCAGCATTGCCTGGAGAATTCCACAGACAGAGGAGCCTGGTGGGCTACAGTCCGTGGGGTTGCAGAGTCAGACACGACTGCAGGGACTTAACACACAACACACACTCCAAGGGAAAACCCAAACTGGTCTCTCAGTGTGGTTGCTCCAACTGCCTAGGTCTGACCGGAGTCCACTGGGGTGTCAGCTGGACAGAATTCTGTCCAGTAGGATGACCTCTTCATCCTAAAACTCATTCTTTATTTTCTTGCTCTAGTTTCCAAAAGGATTCCCTGAAGCTTAATATTTCAAGTTTTTGTAAATAGAATCATGTTTGTCCCATTCATGATTTTATAGGTCAGCTCTGCACACTCAGCCTTTGAGTTTGTGGCATGAAGCCTCACCATGTTAATCCCTTGTAGTGTATATGTAGCACTGTCCTAGGCGTACTGGGAGGTAGGAGGGCAGCAAATTGCACCCTCTCTTTGTCCAGTAGAAATGGCTGGACAGGTGCTCATAAAGCTTCCAGGTCACCAGCATCAGACACAAATCAGGTACTCGCTGCTCCGACCCGAATGGCTCTTCTCTTGCCAGGAGTTCCCGGAGAAGCAGGAGCTGCATCGGAATATGCTGGGACTCTTGGGGAATGTGGCAGAGGTGAAGGAGCTACGGCCCCAGCTAATGACTTCCCAGTTCATCAGTGTCTTCAGGTTGGTACTTTGCTCCTTTCCCTTTTCTCCTTGGCTGCCAGGATGCTCAGAGCTCTAATCAGTTGTCAGTTGTAGCAATTGCTATCAGTTTAGGTTTCTGTTAGGAATGTCACCTTCACTCTATGGTGCAGGTTCTTATCCTTTGAACCCTCCATAAATGGTCCCCTTGTAGCGATATCTTATCTTAAATGACCTCAGATTCCCTTTAGAAGTCATTTGGGGGAGGCTTCCCTAGGGTTCCAGTGGTTAGAACTCCACACTTCCAATGCAGGGGGTGTGGGTTTGATCCCTGGTTCAGGAAACTAAGATACTGCATGCCACACAGCATGGCCAAAAAAAAATTTTTTTAATGAAAAAGAAGTCATGGGAAATTCCCTGGCAGTTGAGGGGTTAAGACTCAGCGCTTTCACTGTCAAGGGCCCAGGTTCAAGCCCTGGATAGGAAACTAAGATCCCACAAGGTGTGCAGCACATCCGAAAAAAAAAATGGCATCTAGGTGTGGATAATAAGTGATAAAAAATCAATAGTCTCTCTGGCATCTAATCTATTAGTTGAAGTCAGCAGCCTGTATCTGAAGTGGGCCTGGGGGATCAGGACTCCATTTTTCTCCGTTCTTGGTAGCAACCTGCTGGAGAGCAAGGCAGATGGCATTGAGGTTTCCTACAACGCCTGCGGCGTCCTGTCCCACATCATGTTTGATGGGCCCAAGGCCTGGGGCATCTGTGAGCCCCAGCGGGAAGAGGTGGAGGAGCGCATGTGGGCAGCCATCCAGAGCTGGGACATCAACTCACGGAGAAACATCAATTACAGGTGCGGGGGCTGTGGACGCGGGGTCAGTGCTGGGACAGGCCGCTCCTTCCTGAGAAGGCCTGGTCGGCGCTACTTGCCCTTCTAGTCCTGAGTTGGGTCTTTCTAACTGAGGTGTGGTCCACGGAGAGCCCACATGTGGTCCATGAGGTGTGTGAGTAAAGGCGCATACCTCACCTCTTCAGCTTGGTGCCTTTTCCCTCACATCAGCACCTGTGTACGCTAAGCCTGCCATTCACAGATGCTCAGTCCATGTTCAGTTGTGAGAGAGGAAAAAAAAAAAAAGGAGAAAATACATAAACAACAGGAAACAAACAAAAACCATTCGTTCCTGAACAGAGCATCCCCCTAACATTCCGGCGTCTCTCCTTCCAACAGTTTTCTGTGCACAGATTTAACCACCTCCGTCCAGCTGGCATCAAGTCTTACTATCACAGGATTGAATTTCCAGTCGCAGCTATGGGTCTCCTTCCCTGTTGTATAACTGAGTCAGCTCTGTGTGCGCCTGGGCCATGGCAGAGTGATTGACACTGAAGCTGAAAACCCATATCGGGAGGAACAGGCTCGTGCTCGTGGCCTTGCCCATGCTCCAGTTACCGTCCGTTCAGAGGAGAGAGGAAGTGGAATCACTGGCCTGGGGAGGGGGTTTGTGGGGGTCGCACGTACATCTTGCAAGCTTTTGGACTATGACTCCAGATGGCGCATAGAAGGCTGTGATGGGAAGTGCAGTCACAATCTCTTCTCCTTCCCAGTGTCCTCCGCCCCTACGGCCCAGGTTGGGGCTCTCCTCCCTGCCGCCATCTCTGCAACACCTGATCCGTGTTCCTCCTCCCTCATGCTCATGACCTGTCTCACAAGGGAGCTCTCTTTGTGGAGCCTGAGATGGGCTGAAGGACCGTATGCCTGCCCCCCAGCGTGTCCCTTCCATCCTGCTGGCCTGCTTATTATAAGACCCTTCAGCGAGGAGGAGCCCGCAGTGCACCCTGCCAATGCCCAGCATCAAAAGTGAACTTGATTTTTCTTCCTGCAGGTCATTTGAGCCAATTCTTCGCCTCCTCCCCCAGGGCATTTCGCCTGTCAGCCAGCACTGGGCCACCTGGGCCCTCTACAACCTGGTGTCTGTCTACCGTGAGTACCCGCCAGCCCCTTGGCTCCCTCATCCACCATGATCCGGGGGAGCGCTGTGAGAGCTGGCGTCAGTGTCTGCGCCCTCCCTCACCTCTTTCTGGCATCAGTGGGACACCCAGCGGCATGGCTCGCTCCTGCCTCATCGGCAGAAGCAGGCCTGGCAGACGAGCTGGCCCATCCAGACACGCCGCTTTCTCAATATTTCCTGCTTCAGATGAGTGAATAGTCAGAAATCTCCATGCTGTGACTACCCGGGTGGTCCAGTGGTTAAGACTCCATGCTTCCACCGCAGGGGGCACGGGTTCCATCCCTGGCCAGGAAACTGAGATCTTGCCTGCTGCACCACACAACCAGAAAAATAGAAAATAAAAATCTCTATGCCTTCTGTAAGGCAGGGTAAGACCAACCCAAACCAGAACGAACTCCTGAGGAAACAGACATCCGAGAGGCCAGGAGAGAACTTGAAAACAACTATCACTTATTTTCTCCAAGAGAGTCCCGCCTCCCTGAGAAGAGCCTGGCCTGAGTCCTCCACGCAGTGCCTTTCGGGGAGAGGAGGAGGAGGGTATAGCACTGAAAGACTTTGATGGCAGGCCAGGCTCGCCCCTAGTGCTCTGCTCTGCTTAGCTATGTGGTCTTGGGCAGGTAATTTAACCTCTCTGGGCCTTGATTTTTTCCTCTGCAAAATGGGGATAGTAATGCCTACTTCATAAGGTTGGTGGGAAAAGAGAACCAGTGGAAAGTGTTGAGCCCTGGTGCCTGGATACCGCTCAGTCCTGTTAACTGGCAGGAAGAGGGGATGAGAGTGTAGGCCCTCCATAGAACTAGGTGGAAGTTGAAGGGGATGGACTTGAAACTTTGATGTGTCCCAGACCAACTTGTTTTGTTCCTGCATATATGTGTTTATCCATGGATAGCTTGCTTGGAGTGAACATTTTGGAGACCTTTTATATAAAGGTGTAAAGAGAAGGGTTGGCTTGCAAGGCATGGAACAAGGACTTTTTTTTTAAGCAAAGGCAGATGTTGTTATTCTGAAGATTCCAAAAGCATTTATGACAGCAGCAGTCTATACCTTACCAGGTGACAGGCAGCTAGATGGATGCTCCTGGGAGAGACGAGCAAACAGCTTTCCATTTTAATAAACATTTATAAACAAACCAGAAAAAAAAACAAAAAGAGGGCAGGCCGTGGGGGAAGGCTGCCTGCGCTGCTCTGAGCAGGCTTCTCAAGCTCTCTGGGCCTCATTTTCCCCATGTTTAAAATGGGCTAATAACAGTACTTAGCTTGTAGGATTGCTGGGGAATAAGACATGTAAAGTGCTGAGAAGAGCACATGGCATATACCAGCTCAGCCAATCTTTTTATTATTCCTTGAGGTTAGTCTTACTAAAAAGTACCTTACCTCAGAGAGGCCGCGTGGCAGCTGGGAAGAGCTCTGAGCCAGGACTCGCTCAGACAGGCCTCTCGAGTGACTTCGAGGGGGCTACATCATTTCTCTGCATCTCAGCTCTTTCATCATTAAATGGAGATGATAAAAAATAGCTCCAGTATACTATACTATACTGTACAGCTGCTACAAGACCACTGAAATGCCCATGTTCTCTCTGGAGTGTCTGTACAGCCCTGGATCCCGAGCCCTAGAATGTTCTTTGTGGGAGTGAACCATGAAGCCCAGCAGTGGGCAGGCCTGGTGGTTTCCTCCCAGTGGGTCCCAGAATCCCCTGGAGATATTTTGTTAAAAGTGCAGATAAATACAGGTTCCTGGATCTGTTGAATCAAGACACCCCAGGGGCGGTGCTTAGGAAGTCCTTGTTTTTACAAACACTTCTCAGAGAATAGAAGGGGCTGGAGTGGGTGACATTTGGGGGGACATGCCACCACGAAGTGAAGGGAAGAGCCTTTCCCAAGGGATTCACCCCTCGCTTCCTGCAGGTGGCCTCAGGAACTTGGCCTCGGGGCCGGGCCAACATGGCTCCAGCAGCCACGCCCTCACTCAGGGCCAGGTCTTCATCCCCCGTCCTGGGAGGGCCGTCCTCAGAGCAGGGGAGGGTTTCGGGGCCACAGGCTGATAGAAGTCCCACCCTGATCACGTGCTGTCTGCCCTCACCACCCCCACAGCGGACAAGTACTGCCCTCTGCTGATCAAAGAAGGTGGGATGCCCCTCCTGAGGGACATGATCAAGATGGCAACCGCGCGGCAGGAGACCAAGGAAATGGCCCGGTGAGAGACTGGCAGTGTTTCTGCCTGGAGCCTGGGCTTGGGGGAGCCAGGGACACACAGCCGGGCCCTCTCGTGGGTGGGAATGGCTAACAATGCCAGGGGCAACTCAGAGCTGAGAGTGGAGGTGGACAGCATACTGATGTCCAGCTGGGGCCTCCCTGAGTGTCGTAATGGCCAGCGCGTGGTCAGAAACTAGATGATCAAGCTCTGAACAGAGCATCGTTGCCCGCATTTGTAAGTTTTGTTTTCCTTTATTTCCAACAAATCCCGTCCTCTCATCCCTGGGCATTAGCAAGTCAGGTCAGAATTTGTCCTTATTTTTGGCCAAAGACATTCCAATTAAAGAAAGGACACTGTGGTAAAATGCATTCTAAGGTTGGGCAGAACGCACGAGTTTCTGAGCGTGCAGGTCCTGGACACAGGCCTTCCGCTGCACTGTGGCTTTCACTTTGGGTCTAAACTGCCATCCACTGGAATCTCACACCCATCAGTGCACAAGAAAGACCCTCAGGGGCGCTGCGTTTTGTGATCATCAGTGACAACCATGCTTCCTCCAGGATCCCTTCTAGAAGGAGACATAGTGAAGTTTACCCCGGTTCTAAACACAGTGTAGAATAGGAAGTGTCACGGTGGGGCGGAGTGAGGCGGGTGCGCCTGGAGTTCAGAAGTCTCCCTGGAGAAGGACTCACTGGCTGTTTCTGCAGTTATATTTGGCAAAAGGCACTGCTTAAACATTTAATTGACAGATTTGTCTGAGTTTGAGAATGGTAAAATGAGTGGTTCTCCAACCTTAACCTCCCCAAAGGATCACCTAAAAAGATTGTTAAAAATGTACAAGCCCTACCCTAGATTTTCTTTTCCAGTGGGTCTGGGCAGTGGGCCTGGGAATATGCATTGTCAACAGAGCTTCCAGGAGATTTGAGAAGCACTGGCTAAGACTGACCCATAACCTACCCCAGTCACTTTGAAATCTCTGTAGGACTTGAGCTGACCAGCCTGAGTGCAGGGTGCTTAGGAGAAGTCCACAAGTCCTGTCCCACCCCAGGCGTCCCTTAACTCCTAAAAGGCAGTGTGGTGCCTCTTTGGCACAAAGAGGCTGCAGTGAACATCACTCCCACCACCAACCCAGAGGCTTAGTGTGAGTGGGAAGGCTGTCCAGGGTTCAGGGTGACACCTGGCAGCAGTTCTCAAGGGCCAGATGGAGTGGGATAGAGACTGGAGGTCTGAGGACGAGGGGTGGTTCCCAGCACTGCACTGGGACCTGCCCCTGCAGGATGTGGAGCTCCTGTACTTGGGCAAAGCACAGCTGCCCTCGCCCTACCCAGACCTGCCCAGATCCTGCTGGGTCACGATCTCTGGGTGAACCTCACGTGCAACCAGTTTGGGGACCACCAGTAGACTCGGGGAGAAAAAGGCCTGGGTGGGCAGGGAAAAAGTGAAGGACTATGTTGCTGAAAAAGAACAGAAGGTTCTGGGGGTCAGGCCTGAGCTGATTCAGGGAAGCCCCTAACCACAGATGCCCTGGTGCTGAGATGTGGGAACGAGGCCTGGGGAGGTAGGAGGGGGAGGACAGGTGGCTGAAGGCATTCGTGGCCACAAGTACCGTTTCCTGGGTACCCCAAACACGCCGGCCACTCTGCCAGCCACTTGGTACACACCATCTCATTCAGTGTCAGCATGATGGTTAACATTTGCCAACAAATCCAGCAGCCTGATCAGCTGAAAGGAGCTGGCTGAGCCCACCCCAGTGCAAGCCCACCCTCCAATCCTCTTTCTCCCATTGTCTCCAGCAAGGTTATTGAGCACTGCAGTAACTTTAAAGAGGAGAACATGGACACGTCCAGATAAGGCCTCCACCCCCATGGCCTGCCACTGGTCTGGACTACGAGGTCGAGAGGAAGCGCGCTCAAGCCACCCAGCCGGCAGATCCCCACACCCCGGGGAGCCTCGCACTGGACGAAGGGACACAGGGGAACTTTTGCACAGCCGACGCTTTTCCTTAACATTAGTGAGATATATATATTATATATATATATATATATTATTTTTTTTTGGTTAGGAAGTGTGAAGTTTTGTGTGTATGATTTCTGTACAAAAACAAAAGAAATAACCCCCTGAGTCCTTGCAGCTTCCCTGGCCATTCTCAAGCCCCTACTTTCAAAGCCTTCATCGCTGCCACACTCACTCCCACCCCTGCCAGACTAAATGCCTCTAACATTGTGAGTGTTTGGCCCGTGCCCTGTAATCTCCGACCCTGGCCTCGCTTCCCGTTCAGAGAGGCAGTGGGGCCCCCAAGAGCCCACCCCAGCCTCCTAACCTGCCCACCGAAGCCCGAGAACGCCGTTTAGGTTCCTCGGTGCAGCTGATGGGGTTTGGGGATTAAAAACTAACCCCACTGGGTCTCCCCAATGCCTTGGTGCTCCTGGCTGTGGGCCTCTGGGGTGAGGAAGTGAGCCGTACCTGCCTCAGTCCAGGCAGTCCCAGCCCCAGAGGGCCTTCAAGGCGCCCAGTGGCTCTGCTGCCCTCTGGCCAGGCCTGCCTGAGGCCACGCTGCTATGGAGGCTGCCTCCTAGTCTCCCACCAGGCCCCAGGTTGTGGAAGGCCCCAGCCCAGGGCTGGTCAGAACCCGGGCAGACTCCACTGCCCCTTCCGTCAAACATACCCAGAACCTGTGCACCCCACCACCCGCCTCCCACCCTGGAAGCCAACAGCTCTGGGGGCCAGGGGCTCGCTCTCTCCCCACGCCTCATCGGCCTGCAGCCCCCACGGTGCCCAGGCACCCCACCAGCAGAACTGAGCCTGCCTCACTCGCCCCTGCCTGCCCCGTGGCCCAGAGGAGCCCACACCTCTTCTGTGGGCAGGGGGGGTCCCCACGCCAGCCTGGCGGCCACAGGCAGACACCTCCAAACCAGCATCTACCCCCTCCCGCCTTGCCCCAAGGCTTCCCCTTGGAAACCTCTGCGTTGGGTTTCAGAGAAGTGTGTGACACACAAATGTATCTCAAAAACACCTTGTGGTCCTCCCTTGACATCACTCTGAGTTGCTTCTCACGGCACCGACAGCGGGGAGGAGGCCCCGTCTGGAACAAGGGGCCAGGGAGCAGAGCCAACTGCAGGTGGCCCTTAGGGGGTGGCTTTTCGTCCCTCCTTCCCTGGGCCTGTGCTTTCGATTCTCCTGGCGTTCCTGCCTCCAGACAGAACAGGCCGGATGAGCAGCCCAGGGGAGAGGCACCTGGTCTTCTTCCCCTGGGGTCTTCCTCCCACACCCCAGCCCTGGGAAAGGCCAGCTGCCCTGTGGCCCCTCCGCTCAGCACACGGGCCCCATCTGCCCTCCCTTCCATGCTCACGTGGCCTGCGCCAGACCCCAGGCAGAGCTCACATCGCATCGCTTTACCAGCCGGGGCCTGGGTAAATGTCTGTACTTTGGGATGTCACAGAAATACATTTTTGTGCAAAGTGGAGAAGAGCAGAGTGTCTTTTTTTTTTTTGTGGAAGGGATGGGGCCATGGAGAAGGGGCCTGGGCCGGCTTGGGCGGTGGGCCTGGAGTGTGAGAGCAGTGACGGGAGGGTGCATTGGGTCAGTTTGTGGGCCCAGCCCAAGAGGACAGGTGGCAGTTTGGTCAGTTCAGTTGCTCAGTCATGTCCGACTCTTTGCGATCCCGTGGACTGCAGCACGCCAGGCCTCCCTGTCCATCACCAACTCCCGGAGTGTACTCAAACTCATGTCCATTGAGTTGGTGATGGCCATCCAATCATCTCATCCTCTGTCATCCCCGTCTCCTCCTGCCTTCAATCTTTCCCAGCATCAGCGTCTTTTCAAATGAGTCAGTTCTTTGTATCAGGTGGCCAAAGAATTGGAGTTTCAGCTTCAGCATCAGTCCTTCCAATGAATATTCAGTACTGATTTCCTTTAGGATGGACTGGTTGGATCTCCTTGCAGTCCAAAGGGCTCTCAAGAGTCTTCTTCCAACACCACAGTTCAGAAGCATCCATTCTTCGACAGTGGCAGATAGGGCTGGAACACCTGCTTTTCCTCTGCAGTGTCTCCACACCCCTGTGCCCAGACACTGAGGGTCCAGCTGGCCACAGACCAACAGGATCCCTGCCTCCAATGGCTGTCTGATGGTAGAGACATATGTTAAATACAAGATGATGACGGTGTGTGAGGAGCGGGGAGAAGGGAACACAGAGCAGGCCCCTTGGGCGGGCCAGCAGGACTGCAGGCAAGGGACAGTGTCCCAGTGCGGGCAGGGGAGGCTTCTCACAAGGGGAGACCGAGCTGAATCCAGCAAGAAGACAGGGCTGCCAGGCCTGGCTGTAGATGGCCAGGAAAAGGGGGCTCCTAGACAGGGGCTCTGCCAGGAGAAGGGCCTTTCAGGGAGAACGTGAAGCAGCCCCCGTGGCAGCAGCAGAGGGAAGGATCAGGGGCGCCAACGGAGGGAACGAAGGAGCCAGGGCCAAATCGTGAGGTGACTGGGCTTTGCCCAGCAGAGTCTGTGTTTACACTGGCTGTTTTCCCAGAGTAACTCTCAGCAGTGCTCCCTATGCCCCCGAGGTAGTACTAAGGCCCCACCCAACGGTGGAGAGCTCTTCCCCAAGAATAGTCCAGGCGCTAGTCCCAGATCAGTTGGACCTGTTTCCACACGTGCCAGGTGGGTGTGTCCCCAGCGCCCAGTGAGAGATTCTCTGCTACACCAGACTGGAGCCAGCTCCATGCCCTCTTCTCCACCAGGCCTCAACCTCGGCCTATGAAAACTACAAACTCTTCAGCTCCAGGGATTTCATCCACTCCCTCCTCTGACTTCACACCTAGAGTTTCTAACAGCCCTGGGTCACACCTGGAAGATGACCCTACCTGACACCCCCTGTTAAAGTGCCTGCCCGAGAAACCTCCAGGCTGCCAAAAGAATTTACTGTTTGGGGCTTCTCTTGTGATTCAGTGGTAAAGAATCCGCCCGCCAATGCAGGAGACACAGGATCGATCCCTGATCCAGGAAGATCCTATGTGCCACAGAGCAACTAAGCCCGCACAACTACTGAGCCTGTGCTCCAGGGCCCAGGAGCCGCAGCTACTGGGCCCACGTGCCACAATTACTGAAGTCCGTGCTCCAGAGCCTGTGCTCGGCAACAAGAGAAGCCACCACGATGAGAAGCCTGCACACCGCAACTAGAGAGAATAGCCTCTGCTTATCACAACTAGAGAAAAGTCCATGCAGCAACCAAGACCCAGCATAGCCAAAAGTTAAACAAATAAACATATTAAAAAAAAAAAAGAATTTGTTGTTTAACATCTGAACAGCCTTTCTTAGAGCATTTACTATAAACAGCTTAAAGTTGTGAATGCTTCCTCTGTCCCTCTGCGGTGTACCTGTACCTCCTATAACTCAGCAGCATCTTTCTCAAGGACCTGAAAGCTATCCCTTTAAAATGTAATCATCAGGAAGGATCAGGCCTCTGTCTCCCAGTCTCCGAGGGAGGACAGAAGCCTAACTTCAGTTGCTGCCAGCTAGCAGACACAGTTGGCTTAATGAGCATTTACCCTGACCCGCTCTTTGTAAGTCTTCACTTCCCTGAGTCTCATCAAGCCCCTGCCCTTCCCCATCTCTACTCCCTCATTCTCCCTTTAAAATACCCAATCACCTCTGTACAAATCAAAGTTACATTCAGTTCTTGTTGGATCCTCTTCCCTACTGCAATAGTATATTACTGAGTAAAATCTGTCCTTACAACTTTAACTAATGTCAAACCTTATTTTAATCTTTGACACCAGCATAGCGGCTGACTCTTGGAATCCTCAGGATTCTTTCTTTTTTAAAATGTATTTATTTTTGCTTGTGCTGGGTCTTCATGCTGTGTGGGCTTCCTCTTTCTCACTGCAGTTGCAACTCTTTGTTGCCACGTGCGGGCTGCGGAGCATGGCTCTGTGGCATGCAGGCTTCAGTAGTTGCAACATGCGGGCTCAGTAGTTGTGGGTCTCGGGCTCTAGAGCACAGGCTTAGTAGTTATGTCTCACGGGCTCAGCTGCTTCAAGGCATGTGGAATCTTCTTAGACCAGGGATCAAACCAGTGTCCCCTGCATTGGCAGGCAGATTCTTTAGCACTGAGCCACCAGGGAAGTTCCATAGTTAGTAGATGTCCCCACTTGGCACACTAAGCTATGCAACCATTGCAGTAATTAAGACAGAGCTGCAAGTGACAGATACTCAAACACTTGCCTAAGTTAGTCAAAGGTAGGAGGAATTTCATTCATTAATGCAACTGGGAATCTAGTATTAAGATCAGCTTTAGTAACAGTTGGATCTAGGGGCTCAGACCATGTTTTTAAGACTATCTCTCCAGACTTCCCTGGTGGTCAAGTGGCTAAGACTCTGCACTACCAGTGAAGGGGGCCTGAGCTCAATCCCCTGCCAATGCAGGGAACATTGGGTTGATCCCTGGTCTGAGAAGATCCCACATGGGGTCAGGGAACTAGACCCCACATGCCACAACTAAGAGTTCATATGCTGCAACTAAAGATCCTCCATGCCACAGCTAAGACCCGGCACACCCAAATAAATATCTTAAAAAAAAAAAAAAAAAAAAAGACTGTTTCTCACTCCCTACTTCAGTGCTGGTTATCTCTACATCTCTTTATAGTTGGCCTCCTCTTCTGCCAGAGTCTCTCACCACAGAGCATAAAACCGGCTGCCAATTGCCATTATATCCTATTTCTCATGCTTGAGATCCAAAAGAATGCCCCTTTCTCTCTCAGCATCTATAGCATACTCGCATGGAATGATTCTGATTGGCCCTGTCAAGCCACATGTCCATCACTTAGGTCCAATCACTGGGAATAATGAAATGAGGACCATGTTTGCCTTCTAGTCACAGGCCCACAGTCTCTCTCCCACCACCCTATAAGTGAGGGACATAGTTCTTTCAGATCCACACAGAATGCAGTCAGTTCTCCAACAGAAAAGGGGATGTTGAGCTGACAAAAACAAGTGTCATAGGAGTATACTTCGGAGCCAGGAGGGCACTAATCTGATGGAGGGAGGTGGATGTTGGTATCAGTGGGAGGAAAAGAAGGAAAGGCAGGGCTGGATGGGAAGGGAATGTAAGTAGTGAATGACTAGGCTTTATGGCAGATTAGCCTGAAACCCTAGGTTGGGCAAGTCATTGGGTGTAGGTGCTGGTTTAGACCTGAGGCGACAAGTCAGTCCTGTACTAGACACTATTTCCAATATTTAGTCCTCCAACCACCTGAGGAGGGGTACTATTATCATCTCCATCATATAGACAGAAACAGAACTCCGCGTGGTTTTGTAACTTGCCCAAGAGCACACGGGTAGGAAGGGGCAGTGCTGGGATTTCCGGCTCTGACCCAGTCGGGCCCCTCATAGCCAGAATCTGCTACCACGTACCTCCACTCTGCTCTCATCCCGTCTGCAAAATCTGAAAATGAATAGACGGAGGTAAAGTTATCACCCCGGAGTCACTTTGGGCTAGTCCTGCCTCTCTTGAGGCTTCGAGCATCTCATCTCCGAACCGAGCGCAATTCTGCCACCTGGAGTCACAACACTTGGATCTTCCTGGGCGCATGCGTGAGGCTGTGGCCTGGGGGCGGGTGGTTGGAACTCCAGCGGGACTGGATCGGGACTCGCAGCGGGAGCTAGATTTTTGAAAGTTACCTGGATGCTCAGGCCTGAGGGGTGGGGGATGGAGCTGGGGGAGTTACCGGCTGCGCGCGCGCCGGCCCCGCCCTCAGCTTCTTCAGGCACCTGTTGGCTCGAGGGCCTACTAAGCCGCAGCTGTCGCCCAATAGGCGGCCTCCCTGGCCCAATCCGGCCACGCCCACAACCCGTATCCGCCAATCCCCGGGTGACCGCGAGCCCTGTTCCTCGGAGGGCCCGCCCCTCTGAGCGCTTCTTCCGGGTGGGGCCCGGGGCCGAGGCGATGGCGCCCTGGGCGCTCCTCACCCCTGGGGTTCTGGTGCGGACCGGGCATACTGTGCTGACCTGGGGGATCACGTTGGTACTCTTCCTGCATGATACCGGTGAGCCGGAACCCTCTCGACCCCGGACCCACCCGATCCCGCGTGATTCCTCAGATGTTTAGGTCTCACTGAGTCCCTTGTCGAACCCCCCCGATGATCCTGGGATTTCCCCGACTCCTCCCGCGCCAGAGGCCCACTCCCCACCTCTCATTCCAAGAGCCACCTGCTTTCCGCCTAATACCCAGTTGAGCCCTAATTAATCCCAGAAGCTTCCTGATCCCTGCCAGATACCCTTGTCTGTCCCAGGACCCAGCCGGTGCCCACCTGATCCGACGACCAGCTGGAGACCCCATCTTCCCTGATACTGGGATCCGCCCGACCCTTTCCAGGAACTGACTCCCAAGATTCCGAGGATCAACTAGATGAAGGGATGGCATCCCGCCCACCCCATCCCTGCGTGGCCCTAGCTGCCCCAAGTCTGGTCCCCCCACCTTCAGGCAAGAGGACACGGCATAGGGGAGCAGCCTGTCCCTCCTTTTCTCATCCCTGTGAGCGCTCATTCATTCCACCCAACCACTTCCATCTTTCCCCCTCTTTACCTGCCACAGGCCACCTCCAGCACAGGCTGTAGCCCTTCCTCACTACCACCACCACAAGCCCCACCCCTTCCTCCTTCCTGCAGCCTGACCTCCTGGACCAGGGGCATTCTCACTTTCCTCCCAAGACCTGAGTCTCCTCCACTGGCTTCACCCCTTAGCCTAAAAACCTGCTGTCTCCCCATCGGAAAGAAACCCCCCACTACAACCTCCTTTTCTTCTCCACTCCCTTTTACAGTCAAGGGGCACCTGAGTTGTCCACACTCTGTCTGTCTGGCTGTCTCCTGCCTCTCCGTCCTCAGCCCTCCACCCCCTTCCCCCAAACCTTCAGACACCTCCATGGGCTGGACCCTGGAGGTGGCCTGGGCTCCCCTACAGCATTCCAACCTGCCAGCCACACCCTTCTCTATCTCTGTTTCTTGTGCATCTCTGACCTGGCCAGCCTCTTCCCTTCTCAGAGCCAGAGTCCTCCTCCTTGTCCCCCATATCCAGCCAAGTCTGGTCCCATCACCCCTTACCTCCAATCTGGCCAACCCCCTGCCATTACCCTTGCCCAGACACACTCCTCTCTCTGTCCTGGATAGCCTCCCCTCTGATTCATCTTTACTTTAGCACTAAGAACGCTTTCAGAAACATGCATGCTAAGTCGCTTTCAGTCATGTCTGACTGTGCAACCCTATGGGCTGTAACCCACCAGGCTCCTCTTGTCCATGGGATTCTCCAGGCAAGAATACTGGAGTGGATTGCCATTCCCTCCTCCAGGGGATCTTCCCCACCCAAGGATGGAACTCGAGTCTTTTATGTCTCCTGCATTGGCAGGAGGGTTCTTTATTGTTAGCGCCACCTGGGAAGCAGTTCAGAAATATATCTGACCCTGTAACCTTCCATGGTTCCCTACTGCCCTCCAGAGATAGTGTGGATTAACTGCTTTTTTTCTTTTCTCCCAAACCTGAACTTCTCCCTCCTCCACCCTATGTAGTGGCCACACCCGACCATTCATCAAACTCAGGCCTTTGTTCAGCCAGGGACACACTTCCCGCCTCCAGTTGCACCCTCCCCCGCCTCGCCTGTTCCACAGTCCTGGCCTCACTCTCCCACTCTGGTCTCTCCAGCACTTCGGCAGTGGGAAGAGCAGGGGGAGCTGCTCCTGCCTCTCACCTTCCTGCTGCTTGTGCTGGGCTCCCTGCTGCTTTACCTGACCGTGTCACTCATGGACCCGGGCTACGTGAATGTCCTGCCTCAGCCCCAGGTAACTAGGAGGCCCAAAGCCCTCCTCCCTCCACCAGGGAACTCAAGACTCCAGGGAGTCTCATGCTAGACTCAGCTGAGAGCTTTCCTAGGGAATCCCAGGGAATCATCTTGCCAGACCTAGGGCCCTGTCCTACAATGAGAAAATTGCCAAGGTCCAGAGGGGAAGTAACTGGCCAAAGTCACACAACCTTACAGTCCAGGGCACCCTGCCCCTCTCTACCACCTCGATGACGCATGGGATGGGCCCCCAATGTGCACACCCAGAGCTAAGCTGGCCCCCAAGGGAGACAACTACAAATCTCATCTGCCTCCCAAGGGACCCCCATCTCACCCTCTGTCCCCCGTTTTTCAGGAGGAGGCCAAGGAAGAGCAGACAGCCATGGTTCCTCAGGCCATCCCCCTTCGGCGCTGCAGATACTGCATGGTGCTGGTGGGTGATGGGGGACCTCCGTGGGAGGACTCGGGCAAGGCCGAGACTCCTCGGCCTCAACCCCCCTCCTCCAGGAAGCCCTCCCAGATGCCAGCCCTGACCTCCCGCCTTCATTGCTGGGCCTAGAGGGGAGCCGGTGTTGAGGCCCAACTCCCTCTGTGCCCACAGCAACCCCTGCGGGCTCGGCACTGCCGTGAGTGCCGCCGCTGTGTCCGCCGCTACGACCATCACTGCCCCTGGATGGAGAACTGTGTGGGCGAGCGCAACCACCCACTCTTCGTAGCCTACCTGGCGCTGCAACTGGTGGTGCTTCTGTGGGCCCTGTACCTGGCATGGTGGGTTTCCCTGGTGCCCTGGGTGTGGGGGAGGGCCAGCACCCCCCAGGCTCCCTCTTCAGGGGCCTCGGACCCTCGCCCAAACGGCCGTCCCCTCGGGCGACCCCGCCCCCAGCTCTGGGTCCTTGTCTCTCTCCTTCCCTTGCAGGTCTGGCCTCCGCTTCTTCCAGCCCTGGGGGCTCTGGCTGCGTTCCAGCGGGCTCCTGTTCGCCACCTTCCTGCTGTTGTCGCTCTTCTCCCTGGTGGCCGGCCTGCTCTTGGCCTCGCACCTCTACCTGGTGGCCAGCAACACCACCACCTGGGAGTTCATCTCCTCCCACCGCATCGCCTACCTCCGCCAGCGCCCTGGCAACCCCTTCGACCGTGGCCTGACCCGCAACCTGGCCCACTTCTTCTGTGGATGGCCCTCGGGGTCCTGGGAGACCCTCTGGGCCGAGGACGAGGAGGAGGAAGGCAGTAGCCAAGCTATTTAGGGTCGCTGGAAGCTGGGGCCACCTTCTTGTGCCTGAAAACCAGAGAGGCTGAACCCAGAGGGGTCGACCCTCCAAGGGCCTGGGGCTCCTCACTCCTGCCCACTCCTTCCAGGGCTCAGAGTGGAGCCGAGGGACTGTACCCTGCCTCAGTAGGCAGCTCTGCCCTCCCCAGGCAGAAGAAAAGGAAGAGGACCCATGGTGGAGGCTCAGGCACAAATAGAGACCTGGGCTTCGGACACCTCCATCCCACCCCCCAAGCCAGGCTGCGTCCAGTGTACATACAGTTTTATAAATTTAATGAACCATAAAGCAAGTCAAGTATTAAAAAAAAAAAAAAACATTCCTCACTGCGCAATGCTTTCTGGTCTAGGTCTCACAGCGGGCAGGGGAGAGGAGGTTGGGAGAAGGGGGCGGGCAGCACTCGCCCGGTGACTGAGCAGTGCCCATAACAGCAGCCCCATGTCCACCACCTCGAGCCCCAAGGGCCCATCAATCCCAGGGTGCCCAAGTGGGCAAAGCAGAGGCTCAAACCGTCCGGGGTCGGGGAGTGGGCAGGGGGTGGAGAGGCCGGGAGGCCTCAGGGCTCCAGGAATCTCTCAGACACGAAGTCGAAGTCCCGGAAGGCAGCCTGCTGGCGGGCGGTGAGGGGGCTGCGGGGGTCGGGTGGGGTCAGGGCAGGCGGCAGCCCCGTGAACTCCCCCTCGAAGTAGCGCAGGTCTGTGGGGCCGCAGAGGGTGGGCACAAATGGGGGCTGGACGGCGCGGGCGAGCAGAGCCTGCCAGTCGGTGGTCTGGGGGCAAAGGCATACCTCAGATGATGGGAACAGCAGCCCCCATGGGCCCTCGACCCCTCCCTCTGCACCAGGCACCGGGACCACCGTGGCCACAGCCGCTCACCCTGAAGAAAGGCTGGGTCTTGATTTCCTCAGCATCTCGTTCGCCCGCCCCCAGGCGCTTCTCGGGGCACTTCTGGAGGAGCTAGGGGCGAGGACAGGGGTTCATTCAGGGCACTCAGCCCCAGGCACTGCCCACCTGCCCCCAGCATCTCGGGTAGGGAGCCCAGAGAGCCACGAGTAGCCCTCTGGCCCAGCCTGGGACCCTGCAGCAATTACCTTCTGAATAAGCTCGAGGCCTTGCACCGACAGAAAATGGGGGTATGGGGCTTCCGCATTGACGATGCAGTCAAACACCTCCTCCTCGGTGTCCCCTGGAAACGGGCACTGCGGGGAGGGGGCTCAGCAGGGAGCACCGCCCCCCAACCTGGGGGCCCCAGCAGCTCTCCCCATCCAACACTCACCTCGCCCACCAGCATCTCATAGAGCAGCACGCCCAGCCCCCACCAGTCCACAGCCCGCGTGTAGGCCTCCTGAGTCAGCACCTCGGGGGCCAGGAACTCCGGGGTGCCACAGAAGGTGCTTGTCCGGTCCCCGAAGCCGATCCCTGCCAACCAACACCCACACTGATGCCAGCGTACTGTGGCAGCCACAAGAACCTCTGATTGTAAGAATCAACCACCAACCCTTAGGACCCCATGCAAGGAACCTCATGCTGAGCCCTGCCCCAACATCCTTGGAGGTGGGAACAGTTTTTATGCCACCTGATAGATGAGTCTCAGCAAAGCCTGTGTGTCGGCCATGCAGAAAGCAGAACCCAGGGCCCTCTCCCAACCTAGGCTCTCCCTCCGGCCGAGGGCAAGGGGGTCTTTCCAAGTGTTTAGGGCAGGGAAGGACAAGCCAATGCGTCTAGCTGGTCCCTGGAAGGAGCTGGGATGCACATTTCCTGGAAGATGCCACTTGCTCGCCACCCTGCTGGCTTCGGTGGAGCAAGCAAGGCAGAAGGACACAGCTCTTAAATGGGAGGCACCCACCTTCCTTACAAAGCCCAAAGTCCGCAATCTTCAGGAAACCCTGGGCGTCCAGGAGAAGATTATCCAACTTAAGGTCTCTGAGGGCAAGGCAGGGCAGACCCCGAAGGAGCTGAGAAGCGCTGAGGCCCAGGGAACAGCGGCCCCGCCTCATAGCAGCCCAGGAGGAGGGCAGCCCCTGACCCCCTTGCCTACTCCCCCAGCATCCCAGGGGCAAGTTACCTGTAAATGATCTTCTGCTCATGTAAGAACTGCAGCCCCAGGACCACACAGGCCAGATAGAACCTGGAGGGTTGGTGCAGGGGGTGGTTCAGGCCCAGGACTGTTAGGGGCAGGGCAGAGAGGCACCAGGACGGCCATGGCCTGGTCACCCCCGATGTCCCTGCCAGAGTCAGATGTGGGCGAGAGGCTGGAAGGAGCCTCCTGGGGCAGGGGTGGGGCTCCTCCTGATAACAGCCTACCCTTCCCAGGCCCTTAGCTTGTGCCAGGAATGACACCGAGTGTCCACATGCCCATCCTGGCATCCTCCTGGCAGCCTCGGTTGGTGCCTTCATGCCTATTTTTTTTTTAAATTTTTAAAAAATGTTATGTATATTTTTTTGACTGTGCTGGGTCTTTGTTGCTGTGCATGGACTTCCTCTAGTTGCAGTGAGCAGGGGCTACTCTTCATTGTGGTGCATGGGTTTCTCATTGCGGTGAATTGGGGGTAATGATAACTATTTCATAGGTTTAGCTACAGAGCATGGGCTCGAGGTGTGTGGGCTTCAGTAGTTGCAGCCCTTGGGCTCAGTAGTTGCTCCAAGAAATGTGAGATCTTCCTGGACCAGGAATCGAACCTGTGTTCCCTGCACTCGCAGGCCAGTTCTTAAGCATTAGACCACCCAGGGAAGCCTCATCATGACTATTTTTTTAAAAGGATCTGAGACTCCTGGTAAACAACCCACCCTGGGTCACAGAGCTAGTGGCAGGGCTAACACGTGAATCTGGGCTCGAGAGTCCACACTCTGGTGGGCAAGACATAACAACGCCATCTGTCAGTCCCTTACTGCTCACCAGTCCCTAGGCTCTGCAATTTTAAATGTTATGTCCACCAATGCACCAAGCCTATGAAGCACTTATCATTATCCCCAATTCACCGCCATATACACTGAGGTCTGAGGTCACAAAGGCTGTGAGGGTTTGATAACCAGGATGTGAACCGAGACCTCCCTGACTGCATGTGCTCTTTGGCTGATGGGCACCCTGGAGGAAGCAGGATGAAGGGGCCGCCAGGGACAGGGGGCCCAGGTAAGGCTGGCGGGAAGAGGCGAGAGGGGGACCCACCGGGCCTGGGGCTCAGGGAAGACGTCCTCATGGATCTGCATCATGAGGTCACCGCCGGGCGCAAACTCGGTCACGAAGCAGGCGTGGCTGGAGGTCTGGAAGCAGGCGAGGAGGGGAAGCAGGAATGGATGCCCTGTGCAGCCCACGGCCTCAAGGATTCGCTTCTCACAGTACAGGCTGCAAGAGGAGGGCATGGGTTTTACAGGCAAGGAGGGAACCCAAAAGGGAACTAAGACCTCCCCTGGCTGTGCCCTGTCACCCACACAACTCTCCTGGGTCACTGGCTCTTAAAACTGCCAGGCAGGTAGAGTGACAGTTCATATGTACCCGGGGCTGGCACAGGTCTCGAACTTGTACCCCCACCCCGTTCCCATTTCACAGATGAGGAACCTAAGGTACACAGAGAGGAGACCTGCCCAGGGGCACACAGTTCACAACTGCAGTTGCTAATAAAAGAGCCCAGGCCTGGCTGGCCCCACAGGGTCACTTCTTCGAAGCCCCAGCAGCATTCAGCTGCCTTCTGGAGCCACCAGCGCAGCCCAGGCCTGCCGTCCTGAGTTCTCTCCAGAAGCCAGGGTGCTAGGAGCCCCCCAACCTCAACACACACCTCTCAATCTCGTCCCGGCTCAGCACCTCCTGCTTCTTCAGTGCTTTGATGGCATAGTATTGCCCCGTCCCCTTGAACTGGACCAAGAGGACCTGGGACCAGAGAGAGGTTTGGGCTCCAGGTGGGCAGTACAAGAGTCTGCTTCCCCTGCCCACTGCCCCCCAGAGCCCAGAGCCCTCTAGCAAATGTGCTGGGGCCTGCCCACCCCCTTAGCCCCTTACCTTCCCGAAGTGGCCCCGGCCCAACACAGCCAAGCAGCGGAAGTCCTGAAGCCGGGGGGGTTTCCTGCAAGAGAGAGGGTACAGGAAGCCCCCAGGACAATGAAGGGCTGGGCCTCCACCAGGAGTCGCTCCAAACCCCCTGTGTTCAATCCTGGGTGGTCCCCCTCTAGTGGGCAGCTGCAGAGCCCGGGGTGGGGCAGGGTTCCCGGGACTGCAGTTTCCTGGGGTCTGGCAGGCAGGCTGAGCTCAATAATGTGGGTTCAGCGAGTGAGAACCTGAGAGCAAGCCAAGGAGCCTGGGGTGAGATGTGAACATCTGACATGCAAATACCCAGATGAGTGGATAAAATGTCTCAAACACCGAGGTGAGCCCGCTGGGATACCTGGTAGCCGGGGCTGGCAGAGGCGGCTCGCGTCGAATCCTGGGCTCCATGTGGGGGCGTTTGGTGCACTGCGAGGGGAGAGGGTCTCAAGGCAGAGCAGGGCTTCCTTCCCTCGAGCCCTGCCACCCGACCTGGGCAGCGCCCAGGGTGACCAACCCTGCCCTGCTGCCCCTCACCGGCATCTCTTCGGGGGTTGGCTCCTGGGCCAGGTAGAGGCGAGGGGGCTTGGGTGGGGGTTGGATCTCTTCTCGCAAGGGGGTCTTCTTGGGTGGGAAGTTACTGTGGGGTAGAAGCAGACACATACCGGGCACAGACAGCTGGAACAGTGGCGGGCAGGGAGGGCGGGGGTAGACACACAGCCACGTGGGACAGAAAGACAGGTCAAAGGGTGAGCCATGGGGCAGGCACCATCTGCGTCTGGAGAGAGGTGACTCCGCAGAGAAGCAGGCAGCCTGGGGTGAGCGAGGCTCCTCACCTGGGCGAGTCGGGATCGGTGGCCCGCTGGGGTGTGGCTGGGGTCTGGGAGCATGTTTTCGGGGGGCTGATGGTGCTTGGGGAGCTGCAGGGCGGCAGCAGGCTCATGACCAAGCGCCCCCAGGCCGCCATGCTGAGGTTCATCTGGGAAGCCCTCAGGAAGTCCTGACCTGGGGCAAAAGCGGGCTCAGTCTTGAGGCCTCCGGAGGGGCCCAGCCCTGCTCCCTGCTCGCCAGCCTTCCATACCTCTGCGTTTTGAGAAAATGCGTTTCTGCCTCTGCAGTCGGGGCCTCCTCTCAATGACAGGGTCACAGAAGGTCACCTGTGGAGGCAGGGGGCAGGGCTGAAGACCAGTCCCCTCCCACCTGCCAACCTGTCCCGGGAACCTCCTCGGCCTCCAGGATCCCAGCCTAAGCCCGTTGTCAACAGATGCAAGAGCTACAGGGACTCAGAGAGAATGGATTCGGCATCCTCACTGGTACCAGGGGGGAAACTGAGACCTGGAGAAGAAAGGGACTTGTCCAGGGTCGTGCATGCGGTGGGGCGGTCAGGACAAGGAGAGGCCGTTCCTCTCCCGTGAAGTCCTCAGAGAGCGGCTGGGAATCTTTCATCCCTGGAGAGCTCCTCCCTCAGGGCCTCAATTTCCACTCCTAGCTGTGGGTTGGTTGGGGGGCACAGTCTCCAAGGCCTCTCGAGCGCTAACAGAGCCAGGGGCCCGTGAGGTCAGAGGGCAGGGGCCGTGAGGCACCTGGGCGAAGAGCAGTCCCTGTGGCACCAGGCTGAGGGACAGCTGGTGACAGGCATTGTCCAGGAAGTCCTCCAGCCTCAGGAAGGCCACACCGCACAGCTGCCTCCAGTCCCGCCAGTGGACCCCGATCTCCAGCTCCCGGGCCTACACAGGGAGGCCAAATTGAGTCAGGGGGAGCCTGGCACCAGCTACTACCCATCCAGCTTTCCACCCCGCTGCCCACGATCATCCCAGTCCACACAAGGGCAGCCTCACCCGCTCCAGGGCGATGACAAAGGTCTGGTCCCAGGACTGCTTGGCCACAGGCCCCCAGCCCGTCTGGCCCACAACGCGATTGTCCACCTTCAGCACAGCCAGCACCTCACCTGCAAGGCCAGAGGTAGGGCTCAGGGCCGGCCAGCAGTGGTGAGGGGACCTTCACGTGCCCCAGCTCCCCGGGGCCCCTACTCACTAGCCAGCTCGCCTCCCCCACGCTGCTGCTTGGCTCTGCTCCGAAGCCAGCCTTGGGAGGGGCTCCCAGCCATCGCGGCCGCGGGGGAACGTCCAGGCACCGCTATCAGCAGCTGCTCACAGCCCAGGAGGCGGACCTGCAGTGTCCCTGTCGGGGAGCGTGGTGAGGAGCCATCATCGGACACCATCCTCCAAGGGGTCGCTGGGACCCCAGGAATGCTGCCTTCTCATGGAGGTAGCAAACCCAGAGCCTGCTCGCCTGAGGCCTCGGCAGCCACCTGGGGGCCACCCTGGGGGCTGACCAACTGGTCCTCCCCTCCTGCCGGCCCTCTACATGTGGGAAGAAGCAGGGACACGGAGGCAGAGGACCTCAGTCCGCATGCTGCCCAGGGCTCTGGGTCTAGGGAGCACCATGCCAGGGACGAGAGCCCCAGAGGAGCAGAGTGCCTGGCCAGCCACCTCCTCCCAGGGCCTGTTTCCCCATCCATACAGTGGAAAGGAGTGCCAACTCAGCCCCACTTCCTGCGGTGGGTACCAGTGTGTTTTGCCAACCAAGTGGGTTCATTTTGAGGATCAGTAGAGATTTGTCCCTCCAACGGCAGAGGAAACAGTAGGACTCTAGCAGCTCCTGAAGCCATCATACATGGGGCCAAAGAGCCCCATTTTGGGAGTCGGGGCCTGGAGGGTTATACTCCGATAGACTTTATAAAACGAGGCAGTGCTCAGGATGGGAAGGTCATCCTAGAAAGAATGACTGGAAGAATGTGGGTGTTTAGCTGGAAAACAGCTTATGAGGTGGCTTCAAGTACCTGAATTTTAGGCCTTTTAACAAGCCCTACAGATGGTTGGATAGCATCACCAATTCAACAGACACGAACTTGGAGAAACTCCAGGAAATAGTGAGGGACAGGGAGGCCTGGTGTGCTGCAGTCCATGCGGTTGCAAAGACTCAGACACGACTTGGTGAGGGAACAATAAACAAGACCTTGCCCTCACCTTTCCCAACTTGTTGACTTGGTCAACTCCCATAAGCTCTTCAAGGACATGCCTCCCCCTCCAGGAAGCATTCCTTGGTTCCCCAAGGCCAGGTGAGGGGGCCCATGCAGTCCCTGTACTTTTCCCCTTCAGCTCTGCTCACAATGGGATGATTGTGTAACATCTATTTATTGTGTATCATCTATCTATCATCTATGTGTTCTGTACCAGCTCTGTGCAGGCAGGGGTGGGGCCCTCTAGTTGGCACTGGGTCCCAGGTGGGAAGCTCAGGGCTTCCATAATGTCAGATCCACTTGGGATAAGGAAGAATTTTCTAATAGTAAAAACTGCCCAGAACTGGGTACCAAGGTCGCCAGGGCTGTGAGCTCCCTAACACTGGCAAGTCCAGCCTAACACTCTCATGGTTCCTCATTGAAACATGCTGGGGAAGAATTTTGGAGAAGATTTTCAATCCCGGTTTCACCATCCCTTAGCTGTGTGACCTTGGGCGACTGAAACGTCCTCTCCAGACCTCAGTTTATCACTCTGTCAAATGGGGGTGATAACATCACCTATTTCATAGGGTTGGTGTGAAAACTCGAGCACTTCACATGCAACAACTCACTGAATTGTCACACCAGTCATATGAAGTAGGTGCTGTTATCACCCCCATTTGACAGAGTGATAAACTGAGGTCTGGAGAGAGGGTGTCAGTCGCCCAAGGTCACACAGCTAAGGGTTAGTGAAGCCGGGATTGGAAATCTCCAAAATTCTTCCCCACTGAGTTCCAGGCTCCTCCCTGGAAGGGAAGGAGAGCTCTGAAGTAGGATGGGCTCCCAGATACCTGTCATGGCGGTGGGCTTCACGAGTGTCCCTGAAGCCTGCGGGTTCCCAGACGCAGCAGTCCTCAGCTCCCGGGCCACTCTGCCACGCAGAGGGTGGGCAGGAGGCAGTCCCTCCAGCAGCTGCTCCAAGGCCAGCCGCAGGAGGTCCAGTTTCTGGCAGGACTCCTGGAGCTGGGCCTGAGCCTGCAGGAGGGATACGGGCAGGGGATACAGGGCCCTGGGGTAATGGCGGGGGCAGCGGCCCAGGCCACCCAGAGGCACCCTGGATGAGGTCTAGACTAGTAGTCCCCAATCTTTTTGACACCTGGGACTGGTTTTGTGGAAGACAATTTTTCCACGTACTGGAGGTGGGAGGGATGGTTTCAGGACAATTCAAATGCATTACATTTTTGTGAAGCTGAAGCTCCAATACTTTGGCCACCTGATGCAAAGAGCCAAATCATTAGAAAAGACCCTGATGCTGGGAAAGATTGAGGGCAGGAGGAGAAGGGGACGAAAGAGGACGAGATGGTTGGATGGCGTCACTGACTCGATGGACGTGAGTTTGAGCAAGCTCTGGGAGACGGTGAAGGACAGGGTAGCCTGATGTGCTACAGTCCATGGGGTCGCCAAGAGTCGGACAGGACTGAGCAGCTAAACAACAATATTTCTGTGCACTTTACTTCTGATCTAATGCTGCCACTGAGCTGACAGGAGGTACTGGTCTGCAGCCTGGAATTTGGAGACCCCTGATCTAGACAAGAATGCGTCTTCTGGGCTTCCCTGGCAGCTGAGTGGTAAAGAATCTGCCTGCCAGTGCAGGAGACATGGGTTAGATCCCTGGTCTGGGAAGATTCCACATGCCCTGGGGCAACTAAGCCACGCACCACAATTATAGAGCCTGTGCTCTAGAGTCGGAGAGTCACAACTACTGAGCCCTGAATCCCTGTGCCCTGCAGCCTGTGCTCTGCAACAAGAGAAGCCACCACAGTGAGAAGCCTACGAACCACAACTAGAGAGTAGCCCCCGCTCACCACTACAGAAGAGCCCGAGCAGTGACAAAGGCTCAGCAGAGCCAAAAAGAAAAAAAAAAGAAAATTATATACATATAAATAAGGTGCCTCCTGTTTCCTCATGGCCATTGCTCATGGCCCGGCGAGCAGTATCATGGCCACTACAGAGGATGGTACCGGTCAGACACAAGCAATGGGAGGGGCCCATGGTCTGACCTCGGCCAGCACCTTGCGGTCCTGCGTTCGCCGGCTACCGAGCAGCTTCACCACGTTCTTGGCGCCCTCAGCCACAGCAGCCTCGATGCGTAGACGGTGCCGTAGCTCCTCTACCATCAGCTCAGGACCTGGGAGGAGGAGGGGTCAGCCTCAGGGCCCTGCCCTGCTCCGCCCTGCCCAGCCCCCTTGGCCTGGCCTCACCTGGCTCAGGTGACCCACTGGCCTCTAGGCTACTGATCTTCATTCGCAGCAGGGCCACCTTCAGCTGGCTGTCCTGGAGCATCTGCTGGGCGGCTGCCAGCAGCTTCCTCTCCTATAGGGTTGCGACACATACCCCATCGGGCCAGGACTAGGCCAGAGCCTTCCTGGTCAGACTGGGGACTGGACCAAGCCTCCTCCATCAGTCTGAGTTGAAGCTAAGCCTCCCTCAGTAGACCAGATAACTACAGCCAGTTCAGCTCAGTTCAGTCGCTCAGTCCAGTCACTCAGTTGTGTCCAACTCTTTGCGACCCCATGGACTGCAACACTCCAGGCCTCCCTGTCCATCGCCAACTCCCGGAGTTTACACAAACTCCTGTCCATTGAATCAGTGATGCCATCCAACCATCTCATCCTCTGTTGTCCCCTTCTCCTCCCGCCATCAATCTTTCCCAGTATCAGGGTCTTTTCCAATGAGTCAGTTCTTCACATCAGGTGGCCAAAATATTGGAGTTTCAGCTTCAGCATCAGTCCTTCCAATGAATATTCAGGCTTGGTTTCCTTTAAGATGGACTGGTTGGATCTCCTTGCAGTCCAAGGGACTCTCAAGAGTCTTCTCCAACACCACAGAGTCAAGGGACTCTCAAGAGTCTTCTCCAACACCACAGTTCAAAAGCATCAATTCTTCAGTGTTCAGCTTTCTTTATAGTCCAACTCTCACATCCATACCTGACTACTAGAAAAACCATAGCCTTGACTAGACGGACCTTTGTTGGCAAAGTAAGGTCTCTGCTTTTTGATATCCTTTATATTTTATTTTTTTAAATTATTTATTTATTATTATTTTGGGGGGCCCAGGCCACATGGCATGTGAACATCTTAGTTCCCTGACTAGGGATCAAACCCACACCCTTTGCATTAGAAGTGCAGTCTTAACCAGGAAGCTTCCAAGCCTCCCTTTTTAGACTAACTCTGCAACAGAGCCTCCCCCATCAGACTAGACAAGGAAGGGCTCATGTCAAGCCTCCATTATGAGATCAGGTTGAGCTTCCACATCATGCTGGGAGGAGCTGGGACTTCACTACTAGACTTGGGGTTGGGCTGGGATTTCCCATCACCCTGGGGTTTTGCCTTCTTTGTTAGACAAGGGATTGGAGCCAAGATGAGATTTGGGGCCTGCCTCCCCCATCAGACTAAGGGTAGAGTGTCTCCCTTACGGGATCAATGGCTAGGCTGTATTTCCCGATCAGATTAGGGGCTGGATCACTACCTTCTGGAATAATCTGAGAACACAATCTCTTCCCCCCAGGGGGCCTTACCTTGGGAGTGCCGCTGGCATAGGTGTGGGTCATGTTCTCAGCCCCCTGCTTGACCTTCAGCTCCACCTGCAGCTGCCTCTGTAGAGCTTCCAGGTGCCGGGCCCTTGCCTGCTCGGCCAGTGGCTGAGGTCCTGAGGCCGCAGGCTCTGTGTGCAAAGAGTGTGGGGCACGTGAATGCCTCCCCCAGAGCCGACAGCCCCGCCTCCCTTGATGCCTCGCTCACTCCTCTCCAGCCCTCTTGGGCGGGGTGCTCTCGGGAGAAGCTCTGAGAGTAGGTCGGGGCCAAGATCAAGGAGCTGGGTCAGCCTGTCGCCTCCCATCCTGAGGGCCTCCTCCGGCCCCTCGCTCACCAGCCAGGCCTGGCCCAGGCCCGGGCAGTAGGATCCGGGCATGAAGCTCCCGCAGCTCCCCATGAAGCTGCTCCAGGCGGCGGCTGGAGGCCCGCAGCAGCTGCTGCACGTGGCCCAGGTGGCGGCGGTCTGTGGCCGCCCGCCGCAGGTTTTCCACACCCTCCTTGATCTTCAGCTCCTTCTGGATGGCCCGGCGGATCACCTCTTTCTCATCCTCCAGGGGCCGATGGCCTGCCCCAGGCTGTGGGAAGGCAGAGGGATCAGGCCTCTGGGACCCCACCTCCAAAGCCTCTGCTCATCACAGCAGGAGTGGGGAGAGAAGCAGGTGTGGATGGCACCCAGGACTGACTGACCCACAGGGCGCCTCTCTGACCTCAGAGCGGGTATCCCTAAGCCAGACGGATGCCCCAAGGCTATTTATCCAGCCTACGCCATCAGAGAGAAGAGGAAGAGGAAAAAAAAAACTGTTAACATTTATAGGGTGTTCTAAGACCTGCCTGTGCAGACATGAACCTGTCGAACCTGAGAGCAACCCCATGAGGCAGGTGCAGTTATCAGCCCCATTTTACAGATGAGGAAACTGAGACACAGAGAGGTGACATAATTGCTCAAGGCCGCAACACAGCCATGGAGAGGCACTGTCTCTTGGGCCCCAGTCTTTCCCTGCCAGCCACACATAATCAGGCTGCTCTCAAGCCTAGGATCCACACTAAGGTCTGACTGCCAGAAAAGAGACCCGGGGGACTTCCCTGGTAGTCCAGGTTAAGAATCCGCCTTCCAATGCAGATGACTCAGGTTCGATCCCTGGTCACAGAACTGAGCTCCCATATGCTGCAGGGCAAATAAGTCCGCACACCACGACTAGAGAGCTCGCAACAAGAGAAAAACACGCGTGCCGCAACAAAGACCCAGAACAACCAACATTTTTAAAATAACTTAAAAAAAAAAAAAAGGCTCGGCCCTGAGAAGGGACCCCCCCGAGGTCAGACAGACAGGGCAGTCCGTGGCCTGAGTAGAAGAAGCCAGGGCTGCTCCCTTGAGGGTCTGACCCCTCAGGTGGCAAAGCAGAGGCCCATTGGGGCTGAGGAGGTCTCCAGGGGCCCACTCCCAGCACAGCTCAGCTCTTGGGAGGAGGTGGAAGGCTCTCTCACCACTTCACCCCAAATGGGAGCAAGAAAAGGAAACCTCTTTCCCAGAGGCCGTTTCAAACCAACCAGTGCCAAAGCTGACTTCAGCCCAGGGTAACTCATGACACCCCCACCCCAAGGACTCTCTGAGATCTTCCATCTTACCTCTCCGCACTCCATCTCCCGCTCCCAGTGGAAGGGGTGGCCACCCCAGTCTCAAGGACCCCCACCCCAGGCCTCCTCTCGCCCGCTGGCCCGGCTGTCAGAGGGCAGGGGCGGGCCTCAGGAAATCCTTTGAGGGCCCTAGGCCAGAGGGCCAGAGCCAAAGGCCTGAGCAAACAAAGATCTCATGGAGCTGGGGGCCCGGCACCGGGGTCCTGAGTCACCCAGCTGCCGCTGCTGGGCGGAGATTAACAGGAAATCGGAAAATGTGTACAAGCCACGGCGGGAACAGGCCGAGGGACCTCCGGAGGAAGAGGGAGGGAGGGAGGGGGCAGACGCAGTCTTGAGTTGCCCAAGGGGTGGGGGCACTCAAGGAGTCTTCTGGAGAACACTTCACCCGTGAGCCGAGCGGAGACCGCGGTCCTGCCGGCTCTGGGCTGGAATCCCGCCAAGTGCGCACACACCTCTCCTTTTCCGCTGGGCGTCTGGGGCCCGATCTTGTTGTACACAGACGTCCCCATCCCCGTTTACTGAGGGCTAGCATTTCTCCTCGCCACCTCCCCCCTACCCCCACTCCGCCGGTCCCCAATAACGAGACACACAGCCTTAGTTCCAGGGCCCACGGGAACCTACTGCTGGAACCCCGCCCCCTCGCCATTTGGGCTGCAAGCCTCCGTGCACCCGGAGGTTCCCGCCCGGGCCGCTGGACTATGCTCCTCCCCCGGGGGGTCCCCCCAACCCTGCCTGTGTGCTCCGGGAGGAACCCCACAAACTACGCGGGGTCGGCGTCCTCCGCCTGCTGATCACATGCTTCTCTTCCCCCCTCCGCCAGAAGTGGTCCTCGAGTGCCTGCACCCGCCCCCTTTGAGGTCCCAGCGGGTGCTCATCGACCTTAGAGTCCTACCTGGAAGAATAGATTTTAAGGAAACTCTCGGGCCCACCCTTGGTGACCCTGACTGCGGATTCAGATGTGCTCATGGGCTGGCCCGACGGAGGCTCTGAGTCACTGGGAGGTGATTTGGGGACATTTCCGGGGGGGCAGAAACCACTTACACCACCACCCCAAACCCCCCAGGGCTCAGATCTGCTCTGCGGAGGTGTAGGGGGCCCAGGGCAGGGGACTGGGAACGGACACGGGAAGGGGTCTGGGGGGGCGCGGCCCGAGCCCGGGCAGTTAACGAGCACCCCCCCGAATCTCCCCCACCCCGGCCCACGCCCGCAGCCCGTCCTTTCCGGGCGCCGTTCACCTGCCGCTGCGCCCCCTCCTCCATGGCGCCGCTCCCGCTGCTCGGCCCCTCCTCTCGACCACTCCGGTTCCGGAAGCCCCGGCCCCCACCGCCAGGGCTTTCCAACTTGAAACTTCCCGGGAAGTCGCGCCGGAGACGCGGGATCCGGCGCCCCCTCCCGAGCTCCGCTGGCCCTGGCGGGAGCCGGGAATCAGCGCCGCCCCTCGGCAGCGCGGGATCGAGCCCCACTGCAGACCCCGAGGCCCCGGATCCGACGTCCCCGCGGAATTTGGAACCCAGGGCGCCTCATCTAAGGCCGAGGTTCCCGCTCCCGTGCGACACTGGGCCCCGCCCCGGGATACAAGGCCAGAAAGGTACATTTCCCGAGCCGGGGGTCTCCAGTCGCCGCCGGGTCGCTGCAGCCAGAGGGGCAGGCCCAGGTGCGGACAGCGCCGCCTGCCGGCCTCGGGGCAAGGCCTGTGTGGCCGGTCCACTACGGGCCTGGTCAGCCTCCTCTTCCTCGGAACCCCGCTATGACCTGGCTCCCTCCCGCCCGAAGAAATCTCTCCTTCTCTCCCATGACATTGGTGTAAAATGGGCTAATAGCATACCTGTCCCCCCTAAGAAGTCTTGGCCCTGTCTGTAGACACTGTAAAAATGTATGTGTGGGAAAATAAAGCCTTACCCAAATGATACCAAATTAGGAATGAATCCAAAATCTCTCAGGACCCCCCCCCCCCCCCCATCATTTGACTAGACTGGAACTCTGGTTCAGCCAGTGCTGTTCATTCAGCCTTTGCTCCAAAGCACTCATCTAAACAGAATACACATTTAAACCTTGAGGAGAAGAAAAAAAACACCATCTCAGGAAAATAGGCTGAGCTAGGTATTCGGGCAATGGCTTTCTAAGGGACCCTGGTTCTTTATTGCCCACTAGTCTAGGCTTGTCTGGAGAAGGGAATGGCAACCCACTCCAGTATTCTTGCCTGGAAAAATCCCACGGACAGAGGAGCCTGACAGGCTACAGTTTGGAGGAGGTAGAGGTTTAATCACTAAGCCGGGCTACAGTCTATGGGGTCAGCCAGCCAGACTGAGCAACACTAGGGGTGTAACTCCAATACTCTGGCCACCTGACAGGAAGAGCTGACTCAATGGTAAAGACCCTGATGCTGGGAAAGACTGAAGGCAAAAGGAAAGGAGGGCAGCAGAGGATAAAATGGTTAGATAGCAAACTCCAGGATATAGTGAGGGACAGGGAAGCGTGGAGTGCTACAGTCCATGGGGGTCACAGAGAGTGGGACACGACTGAGGGACTGAGTAACACAGGGTTGTTCAGCCAATCCCTGTCATCCTATGCTCACCAGCACCTTTTGCCGTGACTTCACTGGAAGGGGCCTCCTCCAAGGGGCCAGAAGTGAATAAGGGTCAAATATTGAAGGTGGCTTATTTGCTGACTTTGAAGAGGTAACCTCCAATGCTTTCATAGGAGAAACCATGTCAGTTCCTCTTTGACCAATTCCTTCAGTGAATGAAAAGTGAAATGTGGCATGTGGGCAATCCTGGGATAGTCCTGCAATGCGAAATCAACCAAATTACACCAACATATGCAAAGGCAACTTGGTTCAGAAGGGGAAATGATGACTTCATAATCAGAGACAAGTGAAACTTTTACGTATATACAAACCAGAATTGTTGAAGGCTAGACAAATATTTAACACCTAGTAAGCTAGGAGGCACATGGTAGACTCTTTCAGGTGGGGTTTATTGAGGTGCCCTTAGCTGAATGTTTATGCTAACAAATAACTGAGCGGTTACAACAGCACCTGAATTATATAGAAGAACTCAATGATTTTTAAAGTTTGCGTTCAAGTGTTTCATTGCTTTGTGGCTACTAAGGGAAAAAAGGGTTCCAAAGTAGAATACATCCACCTTTCCTAACGAACCCCAGGCTGGACAAACCTACAGCCCTCAGCTGATGGCTAAGTATGAAGAGAGAGCTGCATCTTACATAGATGTCTGATGGGTGATGGTGCTTCCTAAAATTGTTAATACTTAGGAAAACTGAAGTTCACATTTTTAACATCCAGAGGATAGTGAACAGCCCAAACCAATTCTGGCTAATGAACTATTAAAAGTTGTGTAACATCAACTTGAAAAGAACTGTCCCAGCAGGCTACATGAGTGAACATTTGCCCCTCTCTGCATCTTTTTTTCCTTCTGGGTATGGCAGACATCACTCCATCTACATTTAGATTTGCCTCCCTTAGATTTGTATCTGAGTACGCAATGTCACTAACTAATCAAGTTGGCACACACCCTCCACTTCCTATTCTTCTCATCACAAAACTGTAGTTGCTTTCCCCTCGATTCATTAAAAATAGAACTTGTAAATCTCCATTAAATACAGCCATGCATATAAAAGGGAATAGACTTTTGCTATGGTGAGGGATAGACTTTTCAAAACAAGCTGTTGTCCTTTTGAACAACTGAAATAATGTTTTTATTCACCTCCTAAAGAGTTTGTCTCAATCTTCAAGAAATCCTGAACCATCTTCACTTTTCCCCCCCCCAAAGAATTCCATTCTTGCAAGAACTACAAACGGTTTATAGCAAAATCTAACAAAAAAGGCAGAAAAACCAAATGTTTATGAGCTTAAGTGAAACCATGAAACCAGAAGTTATCAAACAGTAATGATAAAATTACTAAAATAATTCACAAACACAATTATACATTCATCTGAAGCCTGCAAACAGCTAACAGTTGTGAGGCAGGCCAGATGTTAAAGCAAATTTGTCAGCCCAAGACATTTAGGTTAGGGTTACAAACTGCATTTCAGAGTCACTTGCTTGAAATCGTAAGTACCTGTTATGGTGGTCAGACCACCTCGACTGCAGAGAATCCTTGAAATTTTTAAATGTAAAACACAAGCTACTGTCCTCTATGTCCCAATTCATGTAGCTACTAAGCTCTCCTCATAAGCAGAGTATGGCACAGCTTGGCAAGTAGATGCCCCAGAGAAACTACAACAGGCACTATTCCCTTTCTGTTTAGATGTCCTGGTACCCAAGGAGCTTTAAGCCACTCACCTGGTAGTTCTAGAAACATACCCAAAGGCCTGCCCAAAAACTTTTTGCAGTTGCGAACAATGCAGACTTTGTGGCCTTAGTTTTTCCAATAAACTAAGTTTGCCCCTTCTGCCTTCTCACAGCCTAGTACTCCTTCATTGGGAGTAAGGGAATCTAAAGCGTAGTCTCAGTATAATCGGGATGAAATTCCCTTTAAGGGGTCCTATTTTTTGAGCACATCCCCCAGAAACAGCACCAGCATACAAAAACCTGTTTTGGTTGTCACTTTGTGAAACATAAATCAGTTATTACTTTATGAATATTGTTTCAAGTGACTATTTTCTTTTTTCTAGCAAAAAGCCCTTCAAATGTTGAGACCTCAAAATTGAAGACTGAATCCCCTCAGGAATTGACATTTCAAGTAAGTTCATTTATCCACGACTTCCAAACATACCTTTCCATGTAGTTGTATAGACCTATGCTATACTTACTGAACTACTTGAAGGGGCAGTTCTCCACATTTCCCAGTCACAATGAACACAAATAAAAACAAAGCAGAAAAACTAGCTTATCAGCTAAATCCAAAAGTAAGTAGTAACATTTCTCTATGAAACAAGGAGAATGACCCCAGTCAAAAAAAATCTTTATGTTCCTTTATTGGAGCAAGATTCCTGACCAGTATACAGTGATGTATTTGCTACAGAAACCTGTGCAGAAATTACACGCTATCCATCTAGACAGGTTTTTGTTACACTTTGCCTACTGATGGAGTAGTTCCATTTATAAAGTTTTTATACATCAAAAAGCTTTGAATTTGACCCAGCTGTCCATTAATTCATCTCTGAAAAAGCTAAGTGGCATTTAATTTTAGCTACTATATTTTACAGCATTAAAAAGCTTATGCATTAGGTAGCTTCTCAAAATGTGATTTATGCACAATGGCATTTAGCAGATAGAGCAGTCCATCACCTCCTTCGGATTCACACAGACAGGTCTCATTGGAGAGCTATATGCTAAAAAGCTGGTACTTTGAGATAAAAGTACTCCTAACCTGAGTTTCTTACCACCAACACGGACTTTTTACTCTGAAAGCCTGTCTTCTCGGCCACATCTTACAGTGCCAGTGAAGACATGCAAACAATTGCCCTGTGTTAACTCAGCAGAGGAGCACCAGATCTGTCTGATGGTGGTGGCAGGCACTATTAATATCTAAGTAAATAAAAGCCCGTATTTTGAAATGATGATTTGAGATACAAACCAAAGGTACAACACATTCAGAACCGAGTTTTCAGCAATCTGGTATCCCCAACGATGTGAAAAATTTCAGAAACGAATGGCAAATTGTTCCCATGATGGGTTCCCAGCTATGGAGACATTAATACATTGATTCAAATCCCTTTACTCAATCAATATAGCCCTGAGGTCATCCTGCAAAGTGCGTATCAAAAAATACGAAGATAGGGTGACAAAAAGTTTGACAATAAACTTTACACAAGTCAAACTTGCAAAGTCATATTATTAAGTTTATCTGAGAGAAAAGCATCAAATCCTTTGTGTACACATTTAGTTTTATTGTAACAAAGCAACTTGTACACTTTTAACGTTTAAAACTGAGCATCATCTTTCCTTTCCAGTGAAACAAAAAGAAAAATTTAAAAATAAACAGGAACAAAATTACAATAGAGAATGTCAATTGCAAATAAGATCCTACAGGTTCTGCTGATTCTCCCATCGAGTGGCAGGGCTCAAGTCATCATTAGGAGAGAATTTTATTTTAAAAGTGTCATCTTAAACTGCAAGGATGTCCGTTAAACATCACAATTAAACATGCCAAAGGAGAAGCCATGTTGTCAAAATGCCCACTTAACCCACCCAAACATCTCAAACCCACCCTTTGCTGACCTTCTATAACCCCATTTTTTTAAGTTTTTTTTTTCTTTTTTTAAACAAGAGAAAGTAGACAGATACATGTTGGTAAATGCTAACTGTCCATATTCACATAGAGACACAGTGTAATCTCTGAGCCCAATATACAGAGAAAGGAGGAAAAAAGCTAGAATTCTATGCACTACTACACAGGGGCCTAGCACCCTCCAGCTTCCAGCAGAGCTAAGGGAGCAGAAGGTTTTTCTTTTTTTCCCACAGAGCATGGTGGTGTTGATTCCATAGTTTTTGTTGAGACAGGAAGGGATAAAAATGAATTTGGAACAGAAAGGGGTAGAGATTCTTGTCCCACTGAATTCTGCTCAAGGTATTTCCCCCCCCGCCCCCAAATAAGTTGTGAACCATGGTATAAAGGAGAAAAGAGACCTCAAAAACAGGGCGACTGAGCACAAGAGGAGGAAAAAAAAAAAAAAAATAAAGACTGCAACTTGCTCCCAGGGACTGGAGAAAATTAAAAATGGTTGGAATCCATCAGTGTTCCATTAGTCATCTTCTCCTTCATCTTCCTGTAAGAAGAAAAAGCAGGCAGTTAGTTAATCTTTAGGATTAATTCTAGGGTCAGTCCCCAATATTCATATGGACCATGATGGACCCCACAGAACATAATGAAATGCCAGCAGAAATGCATTTTATGAACCCCCAGAGTGGTCCCTTGGTATGTGTGAGGGATGGTTCAGAACCTCCTCCACAGACAAAAATCCTCATAGATACTTCCCTGGTAGCTCAATGGTTAAGACTCCATGCTTCCATTGCAAGAAGCACAGGTTCAATCCCTGGTTGGGGAGCTCAGATCCCACATACAGCTCAGCACAGCCAATACAAATTTTCAAAACAAAACAGAACACAACCCTCTGAATGCTCAAATCCCTTAAATAAAAGAACATAGTACTTTCATGCAACCTACTCACATTCTCCCATTTACTTTAAATTATCCCAGATTAGTTTTAATAGTACACTGTAAATAGTTGTGAATACAATGTAAATAGTTGCGAACACTCAGCAAATTCAAGTTCTGCTTTCTGGAACTTTTGAGAATTAAAATTAAGAAAAAAGTCAAAAAAAAAAAAAAAAAAAGAAAAAAGTCAGCTGTTGGTTCAATCTGAAGAACAGGAAGGGACAGATACAACTGACATGAAGGGCCAGCTATACACCAGTCTGCATCAACTACTTTTTCCCCCTCAGGCCATGTAGCTCACAGGATCTGTTTCTTGACCAGGGATCAAACCCGCACCCTAGCAGTGAGAGGGCTGAATCCTACCCACTGGACCAGAGAATTTCCCAATCTGATTCTTGAAAGACCTGGTGATGTTTCAGATGTACTAACTTCCAGTACTAATCAAATCAGACATCTTTCAGACCAAGTAATCAAACCAAAACCTAATCTATCTCAGTCTGACTCAAAGAATTTTATAATAGCTTGTCCAAAACATGCCTATTTTTGTTATTTGGGAGATTTGTCAGAATTTGGGCAGTTGCAATATCCACAGTGCTTACACTGAGTACTGGCTAGGGAATGACATAACTGACTAGTCATAAAAACTAACCACAAAAGTAGAACTAATTAAATCAATGATATAATAAACTTATCAAAATTTCCTTAAATCCTGGACAAAACAGCCTATCCTTTCTACAAATTTTCCTACAACTAGCTGAATCAGTTTCACTACACAATATACGTAATCTCCAAAGTAACACGGTGAATTTTTTGATTATCTGTTTGGACTTAACCAAATCTTTTTACCTCTCCTTCCTCCCCCTCATCATCATCTTCATCTTCTTCACCTTCATCCTCATCCCCTTCTTCATCAATGTCTTCCAATCCTTCTTCCTCTTCGTCGTCGTCGTCATCCTCTTCTCCTTCCCCTTCCTCATCATCCATGTCAGGAACCTAGGGAAAAACCAAGACCGAAGGTTACCTTAAGAACTCACTGTCAAACAAATGGAACAAGTACAACCTTAAATAAAAGAACATTCTCAACTCACCAAGTAGTACTGTAATGGATTTGGCCAAATATCATCTTTGATGACCTCTCCTAACTCATCTGCACCTGCATCAGAATGATCAGTAAACCAGGTGAAGAAGCTTTCTGGTTCCTCATGCTGTCTCTTCCTGCTGGCTTTATTCTGTGTTTGACTTGACCGTTTCGTCAAATCCTAAATGAAGATGGAAGAAGTTATGATATACAGGCTCTCTACACCTCGTCTCTACATCTTAAATAAGGTTTTTAACCCAAAAGCAGAGCAAAACCTGGACATTATGATTCACACTATTATTCTTATCTGAAATTATAAAAAGTACAGTTAATAAAGAGAAGAAACCTTAGGATTTTACGTCTGCAAAGAATGCTGTCAAATTTGTATGCCACCTTTTCTTGAAAGTTACTGTCTAGATTTGTTTTTTTAATACATATAAAATTAGTTCTACTTCAACAACCAGTATCTTGAGACAGTATAATTTAAAATATTTATGTTTACTACTTAAATGCAGACAGGGTTTTCGGAAACAAAGCCACCAATGTAAAATTCAAAATGATTTAAGTCCATACCTACAAAAACTTGTTCCATTAACTTATAAGACCATAAGCTATTGTATTTGGCTTTAACACAGATCTTTTTTAAGGATCTGCATTTAACACATCACCAAAACACCAAGTATTAGTTAAATGGTTCAACTAAATCAAACTATACAAAATATTAATGTACAAGTCCTCAAATACCTTTCCAGATTTCCATTTGATTTCAGTGGACTTTGAAGATGGATCACCACTCTCATTCAGATGAAATTCTTTGGAGAGAATTTTATTTTCGAAGTAAGGGTTTTCATCAAAATACTACAATAAACAATAAGAGAATCAGAAGTCAATACAAACAGCCCTTCTAAGCGAAGCTCAAGTTAACTTCCATAGTGACAAATGAGTTACAGATACTTACAAAATCTATTCTGTAACCTGATTTAATGTCTTCAAATTCTGTCACTTCAACTCTTGTCAAATAATGCAGCGCCTCTTCATCCTCCTCCCCAAGCAGTGCAGACACTAGACCCGCAAGGAGACCAGGTGATTATACAAACGTACAACTCAGTGATCCCTTTTAAGATTGTCCAAATTTGATTTCATAAACCACTATTAACTGAATAACCAAATGGCTCAGAGTCAGAGCTACCATCATCTTTTATCAAGTAATTAAACACAACTGTACATTAGCATGTGCTTTCTTCTAAACAGAAGGCATTAATTGCAAGCCTCTCCCTGTTTCAACCTCTGCAGGTAACCAACATGCAGGATCGTCCTCAACCAAGATCCCTCCCCTTTACAACAAGTCAACACCCCATATCCTTCAATAATGCCCTGCCATCACATACCTTGTGGATGGTTAACAAATGTTGTTACCCAAAAATTTGGGATTTTGGCGATCAATTCTGACCTCTTCTGAAAAAATGGTTGGCGGAGTTTGTTATATTTCTGTTCTACTTTCAAAATCTCCTCACTGGCTTGTTCATTAAGTCTGAAGCAAATGAAGAGACACAATGACCAACGATGGTACTTAACAAATACAAAAACAGCTGAGATTAAAATTATTGACTCTTGTTAGCCTTAGAACAATGCAAAGTACCTACTTGTAATAACCAAATCACCTAAATTTTTGCAGTCAGAGACTCAACTCAAAATTGAGATGGCAATCTAATCAGCTTTGCCAACAGGCATTCAATAACTGACAGTTCTTATTAAAGTGCCAAAACAGCATTTTGGTAACATTTTATACTTTATCTAACTCCATTACTAGGCTAACCTCAATTGTTTCTCTCAAGAAGAAAAAGCTGCCAATCACGTAACAAAGTTATTAGGCAAGTCAGAGCAACACTAATGCTGTAATACTACACTATCAGAAGTCCACACACTGCAACAATTCCTCACCCTATGAAAGGAATCCCAATCTTTATACAAGGTCAATGTACTTTCATTAGCAACTTTTTGGTGACCTACAAATATATCACAGAAAAAATAACACTGAATCCTAATATTTCCAAGTTATAGTCATCTCCACTTAGCCAGTAGATACAGATTTACTTGGCCATAGTTTCAGTGATTACCAAAACACAATCAGGTCAAAAACTTCAAAGTAAACTGAGAAAAATTTTACCTGTCTATTTCATTTTGTACTTCATCAATATGTTCAATTGCTTCTTGCTGTTCTTTTTCTGCAAGAAAAAGGTGCATGAAGAAGACTCAATACTAAATTTGAAGATAAATTTAGCTAGTTTTCCTTCCTGATGTTAACAGTCTGTGACGTGAGTTATATCAATAAAGCTCTTAAAAAAAAAAAAAACCTGCCTACTACTACAAGGCATGCTCTCCACGTGTTCATGCGTGCAGTTGACAAACTACTTTTCAATTAGAAGAGTACTCACAAATCATGCTGTTAAGACTACGAAAGAGTAGCTAGAAAACGGAAACCCACAACAGTATCAAAAATTAGGACACCACCTATCTCCATGTTGGAAGCACCTTTTATAATATTGAAAATATTGCTCAATATCGATTGCTGTTAAGACATCAGACATGCCTACAAGACGGGGAAGGCCTTAAAACTACCCCAACACTGTAAACACTCCAGTTTACCTTCCAACCCCATTTTCAGGCGGGCTGATCTCAGAGGCAACCCCACACGACTTTGGAGCACACTTACAAAGAGCAACCATGCAGTCAGAAACCGAGCCAAAGAACCGAGAGAAGCAAAGTGGGGGGTGGGGGGTGTGCGAAGGGAAAGGTGCCCTTTTGTCGGGCGAAGACCGCAAAACCTACAAAGCTAAGTGGGCGTGAAGGGGCCGGATCGCGCGGTTCATTTCCGGCAACCAGCCCGGGTTGCTGTAGCCCCCTGCCGAGAAAAGCCTTCACGGACAAGGCCAGGAGGTTTTGCCAACGAGCCATTGTAAAGACCCTCCTCGGACACCCCAGGGCCGCCGCGCCGGGTTTCTCAGCGCGCTGCCACCACGGGGTTGGCCACCCCACGTGGGGGACGGCCCGAGGCCGGCCAGAGCATCCTCCGAGCGGCCCTGGGTCCGCGGCGCCGCCGGCCGCGTGCTTCCCCGCGCCCCTACCCCGCCCCAGCTCGAGGCCGAGGGCCGCGCCGGGGCCGGCCTCCGGGATGGGGGTGCGGGGGGCGCCGCCCGCGGGGCCGGGAGCGGAGGGGCCGGCGGGGTGGCGGGGGATAGCCGCGCGAAGGCCCGGGCGCGGGGCCGCGTCCGGCCGCACCATGTGGCGGCGGCGGCGGCTGATGGGAGCGAGGCATCATGGCGGAGCACAATAAAGAGAGGCTTCTCGGGAGGGAGGGAGGGGGAGGAGAGCGAGGGAGGGGGGGGAGAGGAAGGGGGGGTCTCCTCCGCCCGCGCCGAGCAGGCCGCAGCGCCCCCGCCTCGCAGCGCCGTTCGCCGCCGCGGCGCCACCCGGCCCCGGGCCTCGCGCGCACAAAATAAAAAAAAATAAAAAAAAGGGCGCCGAGGCGCGCGCCGGCCCGTCCGCCCGGCTGGGCTCCCCCCACCCCCCGCCCCGCGCGCCCCGGGCCCCGCCGGCGGCCTGCGGCCGGGCGGACGGCGAAGATGGCGGCGCGGGCCGGCCCCCGCCTCGCCTGCTCCTCACCTGAGGTCTCGTCGGCCCCGTCGTGGTTGGAGTTGAGCTCCTTTTTACTGACTTTGGCCGCCGGCGCCGACATGGTGCTGCTCCGCGGTCGGGGGGGGAGCGGGGAGGGGGAAAGAAGGGAAGGCGAAGGGGGGGCGGGCAGCGGCTTCCCCTCACGCCACACGCGCGGGCGCTCGCTCGGTCCGGCCGCCTCCTCCCGGCGCTCTTTCGCTCGCTCGCTGTCCCTCCCCCTGGGCTCGCGCGCGCTGCCCTCGCGGCCTGACGACGAGGGAGGGGCTGTGGTGGGGGGCGGGCGGCGTGCCGGGCCCCAGCCCGGGCTCCTGCTTACGAAGGAGAGGCGGCGGCGGTGGCTGGCGGGCGGGCGGGCGGGCGGGCAGGCGGCTAGGTTCCCTCGCTCACGCTCCGCGCTCCAGCTCGCTGCTCGATCTCCCCGAGCCGCCTCCTCCTCCACCTCCTCCTCCTCACGGCGAGGGGCGGGCGGCAGGGCGCAGGCGCGCCAGGCCTCGCGCGCACGCCCCGCCCCCGGCCGAAGAGGCTCGCGCCGCCTCGTCATTGGCTGAGGGCGCCGGGACCCAGGGGGGCGGAGCGGCGGCGAGGAGACACAGGGCTTGGCGAAGAGGCGGGAGGAAGGAACGCCGCGACGTACGGGGCCCGGCCCCCCTGCGCCGCGCTCCCCTCCCCCGCTTTCCCCTTCTCCAGCCCGACCCGGGACATTTGCGCGCTACGGGCGCGCGGCGGCCTGAGGGGCGGGGCCTCGCCAGGCTGCGCGCAGGCTCCCGGGCGGCTGTCGTCGCGTGGTGGCTGAAGCGGCTTCCCTCCTCCGCCGGGGGTACGCAGGGAGAGGAGTGTCCGCAGACACCCCCACCAAAAAAGGGCAGGCCTCGGAGTACCCTTGCTTCAGAATATCTGGCCCAGAAATACATCAACCCCGGGTTCACTGGGGCGCCCCTTTTCGCGGGTGAAGCAAGGCGGCACCTCCATCCCATTTACGAGACGGGGAAGCTGCCTTCAGACTCAGGCTTGCCATTGACAGAGCCTGAAGCTGCCCAGTCCACAGGCACAGGGCCTTTTCCTTGTTCTTAGTCTCAGCTCTGCCCAGCAGGCTGTGTACACCTGGACAAGTCGTTTGCCCTCTATGAATAACCTATTTCTGCTAGGAAATTATAAACGTCACAGAAGACAAAGTGGAAGTCCTCCGAAGGCATGGAGTGGCCACATTCATCTCTGGGTCCTTTTAGCCCAATTCAGTAGGCAATTCACAGAGCTTATCAGAAACCGGACAGCGCTAAGCGCAAATCCCAGCTAAATGCGCCCGCGACTCATTGAGGCATAACAACTGGAAGATGGGGTCGAAAGTGTTCATTTTAAATTTAATTTCACTGTGTCAGAGAGGATCAATAAGGCCTGCTTTAGAGGTCAAGCCCTGAAACACGAAGGCCAAGGCACTTCTATTTCAACTATGTGCTTTCCAAGTAACGTACATGAACTACTCAAAGCTTTACTCTGTCCAGCAGGGCCCCAAGACATGGACCGCAGAAGGCCTGAAATCTCTTTGGGTATTTGTAACCAAAACCAAGGGTTGGATTATTTGCCTCCCAGGAGTCACATTTTACTATCAGCTCTTAAAGCTCAAGCAGTGTCTTTAATGTTCAAGCTCATCCATTGGTGGGTGACTGATAAATGTTAAAAGGCGGACCATCCATGGGTAGAGAAAACAGATGTCTTCTTGGGACTTTCCCCAAAACCCAGAAACTAGGAGAAATCTCTCTCCTCCAAACCCTATTATTCTGAATTAGCTCAATCCATACCTGTCCCAGTTGGACGCTTTTTAAGGGAAGAATTATTAGCACCAATAAGAAGCTGGGAAACTTTGACAGGCAGCTCCCAGAAGAGAAAAAAACACACCAAAAAACTCTGTAGCATTGGCTGACATCAGCAGTGTATAAATACTCTAACCAAGGCAAATTTCCTGCTACCACTTTGATGCCACTGAATAGAGCTGGAAAGAAATACCAGGCTCCAGTGCACTGCTGAAGCATGTAGCATGGACCACAGACTGTAATAAGTATATGCATTTCCTTTTTTAATCCTCAGAAAATACAAGATAGGTATTAATATCATTTCACGGGTGAACTCAGCTTTTTTGATACGTGTGGCAGAACCGAGACTAATGAACAAAACCCCTGCCATAAGGACAGAGTTTTTGACACAAACTACAGTAAGAGGTGGGCTTTCCCAGGTGGCTCAGTGGTAAAGAATCCACCTGCCAAGCAGGAGACATGGGTTCAATCCCTGGGTCAGGAAGATTCCCTGAAGAAGGAAATGGCAGCCCACTCCAGTATTCTTGCCCGGGAAATGCAATGAACTGAGGAGCCTGGCAGGCTACAGTCTAAGGGGCTGCGAAGATTTGGACACAACTGAGCACGCATGTGCGTGCGCGCGTGCGTGCACACACACACACCTACAGACAAAACAATGCTTACCCTCACTGAGTGTGATGACTCTTTTAATCTATTTTATTTTCTTTAAATGCAGATCACTATCAACTAAAATGATTTCATAACCTACAAGTGGGATGAAAAGACCTGAAAAACACTGTGCTAAAGGCTACTGCTTCCATACACTAAGCCTGCTCTCCCTGCTTGGTACGCGTGACCCAGAGCATCTCCTGAGTCCCAGATCTACTGGTGTCTCTCCTGTGTGGGGAGTGGCTCCAGGGAGCCTTCCAAAGCTTTCTGATGGGCAGTGGGCTTTCAAGGCTTCCATCCCAGCCCTTAGGACCATCCTGTTCTTCCTGACCTTTCCCACAGCACTCCTCAAGATGAATTCAAAGAGCACACACTAGGAAGTAGAAGAGAAAGAGAAAGCAAAAAAGGGCAAGAGCTTCAGTAAACAAGGGAGTGGCGTGGACGCACCGAGAGATAATTCACCCACTGTGAATTGTTCTCCGTGGTCTCGGCCTCCACCATTAGGAGCTCTGCGTTCTCTCCTTGGCCTCTCACCTCACCCTCAGAATTCTTCTCTCCTCTCCTTCCCAGCTTTCTTTGAAGGAGGAGAACCCCACAACTTAAAGATTGGAACAGAGTGATGTTGGCATGCCCTACAAGACAGCAGTGTCCCAGGATGAACCACCATGAAGGGATTGTGGTTACACCTTGCCATCCCTTCTGGTCCTGTTAATTCTCCCGAGAAGCTAAACAGAAGGCGACCAGAAGGACTCATCCACATTTTGCTGCTCACAAGTGGGAAGGAATTTACTATCCATCTCAAGAGCACTGATCATGAGCCAATTGCTGTTTTGTGTTTCACTTCCACTTCGACCTCACAGCAAGCCTAACATACTGTTGAGTCCATTTTACAGAAGAGGAAAGAAGCACGGGTTATGTCGCTTGCCCAACAAGGTCACACAGCTGGACACAGCCAGGCCGCAAACCCTGGCTGTCCAGCTTGACCACGTCGGGGTATAATCAGCTGGGCAGAAGGTCTTTGCATCTCATTTGGAAGGGGATTAACAGAGACTCCTTAAATTTAAACTTGCCACATCACCCAACAAACCCACAGGAGTTCTGCAATGAGGACTCATTATCCAGTGCTCCTTCCACAAGGAAAGCTGAACCTCAGTCAGGTCAGCAAATTAGGAAGATTCACTGGCTCCAAGTCCCTCCCCTCTGCACTGAGCCAGCCTGCTGTCACTTCCTGGGACAGTGCTTTCCTGCCTTCTAGGACCTGTCCAAACCCAACCCCACTCCTCCCAACCCCGCCCCCAGAACGCTCCACCACACCCCTAACCTATCAGGGAGGCCTCCTCACCAGAACAATGCACTTTGTGCTCTACTCCAAGCCGTGTGTGTGCAAAACACAGCCCTCACCTCCAAGTTAAGGGTTAATGCGGGGGTGGGGCAGACCATGAAACCAACAATTAGAATGTCAAGGCCAGACTGGGGTGACTCTGGGTGCTGCAGGGTCCGATGGGGGCTCCTGCTAGGGGCCACCTGGCAGCTGTGGCTCAAAGGTAACTTTTCAGTAGGAAACTGCAGAAGCAGAAGGAATGCACAGGTAGGGAGAGGGGAGTGACCCAGGCAGAGGGCTGTGGGTTTTCCAGACCCCAAGGTGAGAGGAGCCCGAGGAGGTGAAAAGAGGGTAAAGGTGCTGAGAGAGCCTGAACCAGGAGAGGTCCTCAGAGACTAGGTGGGCAGCGCCCCGGAAGTCTTAGTCCATACCTCGAGGGCAATAGGAAGGCCTGAGAGTCACGTGATTGGCTTCGCAGTGGCTGGAAGGGAGGAGGAGGAAGCCGGAAGCAAGATGGGGAAGAGGTAGCGGTAATCCCGGCCAGAGTTTTGGGCTGGTGGCCACAGCAGGAAAGAGAGGTGGATGGATCTGATAACCGTGAAGGAGAGGAGAGGGGTCACCTACATTTCCACCAGCCTCAGGCTGGCTGCTGGTGCCTTTTAACTAAGAAACCAAAGGGAAGAGTTTGTGGGCTGGAACACAGGTGTGGGGTTAGTGCCAGGACTGAACTCACATGTGCTCCAGGCCTCCCACTTTTCACCCCTTCTGGTTCTTTCTAAACGTAAACCTAACCCATGTGCCCCATGCTGAAAGCCCCATGCAGTCACAACTCAAAAGGTTTGAGGGGTGGGGGGAAATCACCTGAAACTCAATCCTTGCAAATCCCTTAAATCAGTAAAACGTGGCGCTGGGACGTACCTTCCTTCGGCAAGTTTGAAGAAGCAGATGCCTCGTCTGGCCTGGAGGCAGGAGTCGGCCTGGCTTTCTTCAGTTTCTTCGCTTGGGGTGGAAGAGAAGACTGATGTTTGGGGGCCATGATGGGGGAAAAAAGCCAAGAATCCTCCCAGGAGAAGAGAGTGGAACTGCGAGCTCAGAGAACTGAAGCTGTCCCAGGTGACAGAGGTTTAAATATGCTGGGAATGTGCCTGGAGGGGATATTTACAAGACAGTAGGACACACCCCACTCCCCCGCCTCTACTGCCCACCCTCCAATCAAAATCAACTTCTTTTCCTTGCTCCTTACTCTGCAAGGGCTTTCTAGGCGGTGGGTGGGTGGGGAAGGTGTTTTCCTTGGGCAGGGAGCAGTTCTCTTCTTTCTAGGAACCCGGATGACCCATCCCCCAGTCCTTTCTCAAATCTTCTCTGGAAGCAGCACTGCCCTCATTGAGACCTTGGACCTGTCCTCCTTTTTTCCTCTGGCCTCTGGAGGATTTCAACGTGCCCTCGCCTTACCTCAGCCTGTAACATTCTTCCGTCTCTCCAGTCTCTCCACTCCCACCCCCATGTCTGGGTAACTACTTCCCAGGTAGTTAGATCTCAGCTTGGAGGAATAAGTGAATGTTACAGGAATCCAGTCAAAAATTACAAAGGAAGAGCAAAAGCAGTTATCCTTGAGACAACTGGGTGCAGCCATCCATCCTTTCAGATACGATTAGAAGATTAAGAGTTTGAAGAACCTGTTGGGACTTCCCTGATGGTCCAGTGGCTAACACTCCATGCTCCCAAGGCAAGGGGGGCCCAGGTTCGATCCCTGGTCAGGGAACTAGCTCCCACGGGCCTCAAGTAAGGGTTGGCATGTCACAATTAATTATCCTGAGTGCCACAACTAAGACCCAGCACAGTCAAATCAATAGATTAACTGGGGGGGCGGGGGAGGCATTAAAAGAACCTGTAGGAGGCATCTTGTCTGGGAATCCCCAAACCCAATGCCTTTCAGAGCTTGTCAGGTAATAACTGAGTAAGGAAGCAACTGGAATTCACAGCAGTTGAAGAAAGATAGGTTGATACTACCACTCTGGAAAACCATATGCAGCTCTACCAGTGCAGAGCAGTTGTACAGCTGGCTGCATGCCCAACAGAAGTGCACACCTGTGTGCACCAATAGGAATGATAAATGTGCACAACAGCGAATGTACACAGCGGCGAGATTCATAACAGTCAAGATCTGGAAAGGATACAGGTGTCTACCAACAGCCGAATAAATAGGTTGTGAGATAAGTACAATGGAATGTGTTAAAACTATGAAAGCAAATGAACTACAGCTACATCCAAAATGAGAATGCAGCCTGTAGACAGAATGTTGAGTAAACGCACAAGGCACAAAATAGGACAGGCTGTGTAAATAAAGCAGAAAAACGGGCGAAACTGATCTATGCTATTAGAAGTTTGAATGTGGTTACCTTCCTCCTGGGGAGGGATACCATCTGAAGTAGGCATTGAGGGCCTTGTAGAGTCCTGCCTGGAGATCCAGTTTCTGGATCAGGGTTTTGCTACACCAATGTGCTTGGTTTGTGAACCCCAAGCTGCCATATCTCTGATTCTTCTCAAGATCAGGCAGAGATACACATTTTTATATGAAATCTCTATTCTTTTTTAATTTTGTTTGTTCAATCTCTAAGTCATGTCTAGCTCTTCTTGACTCCGTGGACTGCAGCACACCAGGCTTCCCTGTCTTTCATTATCTCCTGAAGTTTAGTCAAACTCATGTCCCTTGAGTTGGTGATACCACCCAACCATCTCATCCTCTAATTAAACTTTTTTTTTAGTTAAACTTTTTAAAACATACTTTGTGGCACTCCCTGGTGGTCCAGTGGCCTTCCCAATGCAGAGGGCCCGGGTTCAATCCTTAATCAGGGAGCTGGATCCTACTTGCTGCAACCAAGACTTGGCACAGCCAAATAAATAAATAGATATTAAAAAAAAAAACTTTGTGGACCAAATAAAGCCTGTTATCAGGCCACTTGCAGTCCACGAGCTATGAGTTTCCAGCCTCTGAGATAGTGCAATGTTTTTTCCTTTTTTTCACCAATTAACTACCCTTTTAACAAATCAACATAAATCAGTGATGTCAATACTGATAAAAAGCTGAGCTGTTTTCTGGTGGAAGACTGCACACCACCATCACCATCTCTTGCTCGCCTTCTCTAACAGCTTCTGGGGAACTTTGGGCTTCTTCTAAGACATTTTGGAAGTCTCAAGTGTGTTGGTTTCACAAGTAGGCAAACTGAGACCTGAGAGAAGGGATTTACTTAAGGTCATGGGTGGAATACCTGAATGATGGTGGGTAGTGACAGTTCTGGGGTCACTTTCTCAGAGGGATGTAATTTCTAATCAGCCTAAGTGTCAGTGTCCACACCTGTAAAATGGGTGATAATAATACTAACGTCTTTGTTTTAGGATTTTCGATATAAGGACAGTCAGTCATTTTTTCCCCCGTTTTTACCAACGAAATTGTCCAAAAAAAAAAAAAAAAAAAAACCACTGTGGAAAACAAAAACTCTCTTTTGATGAAACTGGGAGTCAGCTAACCCCCAAGCGAAAGAATAGGCGGCTGGATGGTCAGAGCAGTGCAGAAGGAGCAGGATGTGTGCGAGAAGAGAGGACAGACGCTCTAGCTGCAGATTTCTGGAAGTATCAGCAAAGGACAGTTCTGAAAGTTGAGGAGCAAACCCTAAATCCCTTGCTTGTAGCAGCCAGAGGGTGTGTACTAACAGGATTCTGCACTGGCTCAGTTTTTAGAAACAAAGAACAAAGGGATCAACTAGGAGCAGCAAAAGGAGCTTCTTGATACCCATACGCTGCTGCTGCTGCTGCTAAGTCGCTTCAGTCGTGTCCGACTCTGTGTGACCCCATAGATGGCAGCCTATCAGGCTCCGCCGTCCCTGGGATTCTCCAGGCAAGAACACTGGAGTGGGTTGCCATTGCCTTCTCCGTGAGACCCATACAGATGCCAGCTATCTTGAGGTTCCTTTTTTCTTTTAACCCTCCAATCTGAGATCCAAAAGTTTAAAAACACCTTACCTGGAAGATGGCCCGTTAAATAGATACAGTCCCTTTGGAGGGCAATCTACCCATCAGAGTAACTATCAAAAGTGCAGACGTACATACCCTTGACCCAGAAATTCTCCTCCTAGGTATTTATCTTATAGGTAAATGAGGTTGCACCTGTGCCAGGCAATTCATTGCAACAACATAAAAGTGAAAGATTGGAAACAACCTGATAACTTCTTTTGGCTTCAGGAAACCAAAAGGGGTAATCCATACAGTGGAGTGAGCTGCGACTGTGGAACCAAATGGAGAATCAGAGCCAGGTGGTGAAGTGAAATAACAAAGTCCTACCAAGTAGGTAGAATGTTACCATTTGCATAAAAGGGAGGAGGGTAGGAAAAAAAATACACATTCACTTACTTGCCTGCATACCTGTAATAGCTCTTAGAGGACTCCTGTGACCATGATAACTTGGTCATCCTTGGGGAGGGAACTGGGTGGTAAGAAATGAAAGGGCAGGGATGCAGGGAGATGTTTCACTCTTCACCCTGTTGTACATTTTGAACCTTCTGTATCTATGTTGTTTAGCCACTAAGTCATGTCTGACTCTTTTGCCACCCCATAAACTATAGCCTGCCAGGCTCCTCTGTCCGTGGGGTTTCCCAGGCAAGAACACTGGAGTGGGTTGCCATTTCCTCCAGGAGAATCTTCCCAACCCAGCATAGAACCTGCATCTCATGAATTGGCAGGCGGATTCTTTACCACTGAGCCACCAGGGAAACCCCTCTGTATGTATCACATTAAGGCAAAACAAAAGATTACCTGAGCTCTGGTACTTGGAGGCACTTAAATCATCTAAGTACAGCACCTACTTGGTACTTGTCAGTTTAAATTCAAACACATAAGACCCCACCTTTCCTTTCCTCCACAGCTTCCAAAACTTGAACTTCCTGGATTCCCAGAGGTGTTACTAGGCAACTATAACTCTGCTCCAGAACTGGCTGCAGAAAAGGTGTCAAGGCAAAGGCCTCCCTCCGCCCCACCCAAAAGTTGACAGGATCATGATGTTCCATAACCCTGAGGCTAGGCTGCCTCTGGGAACCAGAATTTTCCAAAACACCCCTAATACCCATAGCTGTATGAGAGGATTTCGATAGCATTATTCTTTTAAACCCTCCCTATCAACCTTTCTAGGACAGTATTATGTCCTTGTTTTTACAGATGGGAGAATCAAACCAAACGAAAAATTGATACTCAAAGAATCTTGTCCAAAAATCAAAGGAACAGGGTTAGAAGAGTCAGGATTCAAACAAGTATCTTTCTGGATTTCCTTGGTGTTCCAGTGGTTAAGACTGTGCTTACAATGCAGGGTGCACAGGCTGGTCAGAAAACTAAGATCATGCCTTGTGGCATGGGAATAATAATAATAAACAAACAAGTGTCTTGGGCTTTCCTGGTGGCTCAGTGATAAAGAATCCACCTGCCGATGGGGGAGATGAAGGTTTGATCCCTGGGTCAGGAAGATCCCCTGGAGAAGGAAATGGTAATCCATTCTAGTATTCTTGCCTGGGAAATCCCATAGACAGAGGAGCCTGGCAGGCTACAGTTCAGGGGGTCGAAAAGAGTTGGACATGACTTAGCAAGTCAACAACAACATTCTTACACCATTGAAGGGTCTTCCCATCACTGTGAAAAAAAAAAAAAACAGTGTCTTTCTGATTCCTCTGCACCAATGCTGGCCTTAATATGATGCAAATGGGTTACCACCCAGAGCCCAATTGCCAGGTGAGCCCAGAACACACCAAGGGTTGTCTATGAGATGGTAGATGGTCATTTCCTGCTAAATTTCTTGTCATACTACACAAAGGAGACACAGGGATTAAGGCAGTATTTTGTCTTAAATGAGTGCCAGGGCCTGAAGGTCATTTGATACCTCTTTCATTGCCTTCTCACTGTGCTCTGGCTTCTTCGTACTTGAACTCCCTGGTGGCCCAATGGTTGGGACTCAGTGCTTTCACTCCCAGGGGCTAGGTGGGAGGCGGGGGTGGGGCTGGCTTTGATCCTGGCTCAGGGAACTACAGTCTCATGTGGTGTGGCCAAAATACAAAAAGTTAACAATAGTATTTGTATTAAAACTTAGAAAATTAAGAGGCCTTCCCTGATGGTCTGTGAGTCTGTTTTGTTAATAAGTTCATTTGTGTCGTATTTGATTTTATTTATATTTAATTAATTAATTGACCTCACTGCGTGACTTACAGGATCTTAGTTTCCCAACCAGGGAGTTTGTGCCACCCTCCCTGGGCTCCCCCCAGCAGTGGAAGTGCTGAGTTCTAAGGGCTGGGACCTCCAGGGAATTCCCTGTGTCATATTTTAGATTCCACATATAAATGATTTCATGCGATATTTGTCTTTCTCTTTCTGACTCACTTCACTTTAGTATGGTAATTTCTAGGTCCATCCAGCTTGCTGCAAATGGCACTATTTCATACTTTTTTTTAAATGGCTGGGTAGTATTTCATTGTATATATATACCACATCTTCTTTATCTTTTCATCTAATGATGGACATTTACGTTGCTTCCATGCCTTGGCTATCATAAATAGTACTGCTGTGAACATAGGTGTACATATATCTTTTCAAATTAAAATTTTAGTCAATGTATACTGACTTAGTCTTTTTATGAGAAAGCTCCAGTTAAGAGTGATGGCAAATGTAAGAATGAATGGGACATAAGCCATCTCTCACTGAGTAACTGAGGTTCATAAGGTTTAATTTTACCCAAATAACTGTTTACATATCACTTTTGTTTTCAACAGAACTGGTGCTACAATTCATAATGTTGACAAAAGAAATACTGGAATTTACATATTTAAAAGAAATTTTGCTTACATGGTACCGTTTTCATTCATTCAATCAGTCAGTATTTATTGAATGTCTAATATATGCCCGGCAGCAATGATTATGAAAAGTTCTATGAACAAATACAGATAATAAGGTAAGGCCTTTCTAATGAGCTGGCATTTGGGGAAAGACCTCAAAGAAGTGAGTAGCAGCCTTTGTGACCTTTAGGGAAAGAGCATTCTAGACAGAGAAACAAAAAAGACTAAGGCAGGAACGTGTTCCAGGAGAAGCAAGGAGGTCCAATCATTGAAATGGGGTACATGATGGCTGCTGAGCTCAGATAGTATTAGAGGCTCTGGTCTTGTAGGACTTGTGGGTAGTGATAGGGTCTCTGTTTTCTGTATTGAGCATACAAAACTCACAGCTGATTAAGACATGCCTGTGTCCTGAATGAGATCTAGTTCATATCAAAACCTATAACAGATATGAACATAGTTCTATAGGACTAGAGAAAACAAAGCAAACAAATCTGCTGGCAGAAGTCAGAGAAGGTGAGATTTAAGCTGGATCAGCAATAATTGAGTGGGTGGTATGGGATTTCTTTTCAGGGTGATGAAATGTCTTAAAATTAGTTGTGTTGATTGCACAATTCTGTGAATATACTAAAAATCATTGAACCTTACATTTTAAACAACTGACATATGGTATGTGAATGAAAGGAAGAAAAGTCGCTCAGTCGTGTCTGACTCTTTGTAACCCTATGGACTGTAGCCTACCAGGCTCCTTCGTCCATGGAATTTTCCAGGCAAGAGTACTAGAGTGGGTTGCCATTTCCTTCTCTAGGGAATCTTCCCGACCCAGGGATCGAACCCAGGTCTCCCACATTGCAGACAGACGCTTTACTGTCTGAGCCACCAGGGAAGCCTATGGTATGTGAAGTATATCTCAATAAAATTGTTGGAGTTAAAGAAGAGGAATGAGTTCCAAGTAGAATGGATGTACTTTCAGGTATTCATTGCAGGTCTTCATTGCTGCGCAGAGGCTTTCTCCAGTTGTGAGCGGGGCTGCTGTCTAGCAGCAGTGCACTGGCTTCTTTTTGGTGGCTTCTCTTGTTGCAGGGCATAAGCTTCAGTAGTAGCAGCTCTTCGGCTTTAGAGCATAGGCTCAGTAGTTGTGGCCCATGGACTTTCTTGCCCCATGGCTTGTGGGATCATCCCAACCCAGGGATCAAACTCATATCCCCTGCATTGGCAGGAAGATTCTTAACCGCTGGAACACCAAGGAAGTCTGGATGTACATTTTAGATAGAGAGAAGCTTTGGTTTGGGGACAGTATTTGCAAGGAATCTTTTCTTTAAAAGATGAGAATTCCTTTGCCTGAGACTTTGAAAACTGCAAGGAATTTACAGCTCAGCCTTTTGAGGAATGGATATTATATGTGGTTGGGCACTAAGCTAGGCCTTATAGTTGCACAGATGAAAACGATATAGTTCCATCATTCAAATATCATAGACTAGGGACTTCCTCTGTGATCGAGTGGCTAAGACTCTGCGCTCCTAATGCAGGGGGCCCGGGTTTGATCCTTGCTCGGGGAGCTAGATCCCACATGTTGCAACTGAAGATTTCACTAAGACCTGGTGAAAGTAAAAGTGGCTCAGTCGTGTCCAACTCTTTGCGACCCCAAGGACTATGCAGTCCATGGAATTCTCCAGGCCAGAATACTGGAGTGGGTAGCAGTTCCCTCCTCCAGGGGATCTTCTCAACCCAGGGATTCAACCCAGGGATTGAACCCAGGTCTCCCGCATTGCAGGCGGATTCTTTACCGGCCGAGCCACCAGGGAAGCCCAAGCATACTGGAGTGGGGAGCCAATCCCTTCTCCAATGGATCTTCCTGACCCAGGAATCAAACCAGGGTCTCCTGCATTGCAACTAAGTAAATAAATATTTTGAAAAAACAAAACTCATAGACTAGTGTAGTGCATGTGTTCAAAAGGATCTGAGGGCACACTGTTTACTGAGTAATTTAAGTAGTCTACTCTGTTCTGAAATATTGCTTTTGACATGCGTTAAACATATACTTAAGTCTGTTTCTGGACTTGCTGTTCAGTTAAATTGATACCTATCATTATCCCAGGGCTTCGCAGGTGGCACTAGTGGTAAAGAATCCACCTGCCAACGCAGGAGACACAGGAGACGTGGACTTGATCCCTGGGTGGGAAAAATCCCCTGGAGGAGGGCACGGCACCCACTCCAGCACTCTCGCCTGGAGAATCCCGTGGACAGAGGAGCCTGGAAGGCTACAGTCCATGGGGTCACAGAGTCTGACACGACTGAAGTGACTTAGCATGCATGCCTGCTGTGATTATCCCAGTATCAATTCTGTGTTATTATTTTATTTTCTCTTTTTTTAATAGTTTCATTTAGGTGTAATTTATATGCCATATACTTCCCTCATTTTAAGCATACGATTCAATGATTGTTGGTAAATTCACAAAGCTGTGTAAACATTACCACAATCTGATTTTAGAACATTTCCATCACCCCCAAAAGAAACCTCATGCCATTCTCACCCCCAGCCCCAGGCAACCACTTTGCGTCTCTATAAATTTGCTTTTTCTGAGCATTTCATATAAATAAATATGTCTGGCTTTACTTTATTTCTTAATATGTGATGAAACTGGCTTCTTTCATTTTGCTTCAATTTTTGGAAAATTTGAGGGCATTCTTATGGGTTTATTCTTTTAAATGAACTGGAACAAAAATCGTGTTCACAACCCATTTTATAAATCAAAAAACGATCAACCTTTTAAATCCTCATTTAGTCATTTATTTTGTCTCTGAATAACTCTGGACTCTCAAAATTAAATCCGTCTTCAAGGGACAGAGGATATTTTTATTTCTGAGGGCCATCAAACTAAAAAGATTGTTCCAGAAGAAACTGTTATCACACGGAATTAAACTCTAGCCCCAGAATAAATACATACCTGATAACCTGACAAGGTAACTGATTGAAGGGCACTTCATGTATTGAGTTCTGGTTTGCTTTCTAAAAACAAAACAAATCTATATACTCTGCTGCATGGCAAATCATTCTTTATTTTTGAACCGCAGCTGTTTGTTTGTAATCTGTCTAATGCAGACTATAACATTGGGAATGGTGAATATCCACTTGCTTTACTTCCAGTCTCCCTCTCTAGGGTCACACCAGCCCCCAAACACAAAAAGCATGCTCAGAATCAGGTACTTTAATTACAGCTACCTTTTATTAAGCTCTTTCAGGTGCCAGATGCCCTGAAGCCTCACAATAACCAGATGTGGCCCGCATTTTAATCATCCCACGTTCTGTGTATGCAGTGAAGTGAAATGAAAGTCACTCAATCGAGTCCAACTCTTTGTGACCCCATGGACTGTACAGTCCATGGAATTCTCCAGACCATAATACTGGAGTGGGTAGCCTTTCCCTTCTCCAGGGGATCTTCCCAAACCCAGGGATCGAACCCAGGTCTCCCACATTGCAGGCGGATTCTTTACCAGTTGAGCCACTAGGGAAGCCCAAGAATACTGAGGTTGGTAGACTATCCCTTCTCCAGCGGATCTTCCTGTCCCAGGAATCACACCAGGGTCTCCCACATTGCAGGCAGATTTTATCAACTGAGCTATCAGGGAAGCCCCTTATGTGTATGCAAGGTGGGCACATACACTGATGACCTACCTACCATGGGTGAGCACTGGCCTGGCACAGGTAAACTGGAGGCCAAGGAGACAGTGGTCTCAGCGTGCAATAGAGTAGGTAGACATTGCAAAGGATGGAGAAGGCAGTGGCACTCCACTCCAATACTCTTGCCTGGAAAATCCCATGGACAGAGGAGACTGGTGGGCTGCAATCCATAGGGTCACTAAGAGTCGGACACGACTGAGCAACTTCACTTTCACTTTTCATTTTCATACATCGGAGAAGGAAATGGCAACCCACTCCAGTGTTCTTACCAGGAGAATCCCAGGGATGGTGGGAGTCTGGTGGGCTGCCGTCTATGGGGTTGCAGAGTCGGACACGACTGAAGCGACTTAGCAGCAGCAGCAGCAGCAGCAAAGGAGGAAACAAACAGTGACTGTGTAATACCAAATTAAGAATGCTGCCAAGAAAGCAGTCAAACAAGATTGCAATGGAGAATAACAAGGAAAGACTCTCCCAATCAAGTCTTCAGTGAAGATTGGTCTAAGAACCATCTTCAATCTCAGATTTAAAAAATAAAAAGAATTCCTTGGCAGTCCAGTAGTTAGGACTGGGTGTGGAGTTCAGTCTTTGGTTGGGGAGCTAAGATCCTGAAAGCCATGCAGTTTGGCCAAATTGAAAAAAAAAAGAGCCAGCACTTTGCAGAGCTAGGAAACAAAAACATTTGCAGAGCATCAGAGAAGGGCAGGAAGCACACAAAATCACACAGCAACTGTACAATAAGCCAAGGTTTCAAACCCCAATGCCAGATGCCAAACTCTCCTCCATGACATTCTAATAATCATCATTAACTGGGCTAGCATAGGGGTTCCCACACAGCAGGTCCAAAGAGAAAGCAACGCCTTGTTTGATCCTGAGGGGACGGATGGCTGCTCCAGGATGCGGCTGAACCTATAGCAAGGCTTGTGAGTACCAGGAGGAGGATTTATCCTCCTGGGCCCCTAGCTGGGGAAGGGGCGGGAATTTTACCCTATTGTCCTTCCCTTCCTTCCAGCTCTCCAACTCCAGCTCTGACAAAGCTGTTTTAATGAGTTTATTAAGGCTCCTTTGTCTCAGTCCACCTTTGAGCCAGGCCTTTCCCGGTGGGGGTGGGATGGAGCCAGTGCTGGGAGGAAGCAAAGGCCAAGGGGCAGAAGGAGGGGCAGCCTGGGGGATTGAATTGACTTCTCAAATGTCACCTCCTCCTAAAGGCCTTCCCTGTCTGCCTTGGGTAAAATTCAGTTCAGTTCAGTAGCTCAGTGGTGTCTGACTCTTTGCAATCCCATGGACTACAGCAAGCCAGGCTTCCCTGTCCATCACCAACTCCCAGAGCTTGCTCAAACTCATGTCCATCAAGTTGGTGATGTCATCCAACCATTTCATCTTCTGTTATCCCCTTCTCCTCCTGCTTTCAATCTTTCCCAGCATCAAGGTCTTTTCCAGTGAGTCAGTCCTTTGCATCAGGTGGCCAAAGGATTGGCACTTCAGCGTAAGCATCAGTCCTTGATGAATATTCAAGACTGATTTCCTTTAGGATGGACTGGTTTACTCCCCTTGCAGTCCGAGGGATGTACCCTTATCCTTCTCTGTTTCCTTGCTTTTTTCCTTCTGGTCCTTGGCTTATGGTAGTCATGTAGTTAATATTTGTTGGATAAACTGGTTATTTGTGCTCTTCCATGTGACAGGCCTGGGGTTGGGCCTTTTATCACCACTTCCTTCCCACCCCAGTGGCACGACCTTAGGCTTCTTCCAAGCTTTCTGCCCTGTAATCACTTCTTAGAGTGTAAATTCCAAGAGAGCTGGAACTGGTGGTGTTGGCCACTCTGGAGCACAGTGTCTGACTCTCAGGGGGTGTAGGATAATCATTTGATGAATGAATGAGTGGAGAAAGTAATGAAGTCCTTACCTGGGCTGGTAAAGGCCTCCCAGGACTGAGCTGGGAAGCCTGCCGTGTAACTTTGAGGTAATGCCTACTGCCTAGAACTGCACCGGATTTTCCTATTCCAAGCTGTTCTTTCTCTGGTACCGCTTTTACTCTGAATAGTTCTGGAATTCTTCTTGAATAAGTGACTCTTAAGTTTCAGAGCACAAAAGAGTGACCTGGGAAATCCCAGGGCCCAGCTTAGAGATAAAGAATTAGTATGGCTGTCCTGGTCTAAGGGAATCTAGTTGTTCACAATCCATTCTGCAGCCAAAGATTTTATTAAAATATATAAATCGAATTAAGTCACTCCTTTGCTAAAAATCCATCACTGGTTTCCTGGTGATCTAGTGATAAAGTCCAAACCCATGTCCCTTTAGCATCTTCATGACCTGGCCCCTGTCCACCTGCAGCATCAAGGCACCAGGTTCTCTGTCGCCCTGGAGACTTCTGTACCGAGTTCTTCCTTCTGCTTGGAAAACTCCCTCCCTTTTTCTCCACCCCCCCCCCCCCCCCCGCCAGCCTCGACCTTTCTACTCCTAAAGTTGTCGTTGCCACACTGACTTCTTTTTCTTCAGACCTTGGCCTAGAAGCCCTCTCCTCCCAAAGGTTCTTTCTGATCCCAAACTGCAGAGGCCCTCTGCTGGTCACACATCCCTGGCCATCACCCCGAGTGGATGCAAGGTTTTATTATATGATCGTTTCTCTTGTGCTGTAAGCTTGTAGAGGGCAGGAACCATCGCAGACCTCAGAATTAGCATGGTGCCTAGCACATAATTGGTGTCACCTTGGGGACAGATGGCGCTTATTTAGATGACCAGTTGTGTTGTGTGTGTGTGTGTGTGTGTGTGTGTGTACACTGAGAACCTACACTGTAACATAGGACTAATCTCTCCCGTCTTTTAAGGCCCAGTCTCCCTCTGTGTGGTCTCTTTGACCCCTTATGGCTTGGTGGTAATAATAATGGTAATAATTAAAGAGTACTGATAAATACTGATAGCATACTAGGCGCTGCTTTGTGTGCTTCCTTTCCAAGTGTTAACTCATCCAGTCCTATTTCAACCCAATGGAATAGGCCTAGCATCTCAATTTTATATAAGAAAATTGAGGCATGGGGTGGTTTAAAGAAAGGAGCATAGGCCTGCCTAAAGAAAGGATCAGGCAGTTCTGGGTTTTAGTCCAACCTCCACTTCACCAGCTATGCACGACCGTGGGTAAGTCACAAAGGTCTCTGAGCCTTCATTCTTCCTTGTATCTGTGAAATGTGGATTGTAACAATACCTGGTCTATGAGGACGTTGTGAGAATTCATGCAAAGTGCTTGCAGTGCATGTTGAGAAGTCCATACTCCAGGAGGTGTTATTATTATATAATTAGTTGTTTCATCCTTGGAGCACAGTATAGACACTCAAAATTTGAGTTGTTTTACTAAAAAGAACTGAAAGTTCTTAAAATAATTGCCACCAGGGTTTTAAAGTAGGGATGGCTTCTTTTTTGAGTTTTTGCCTCCTTGAATGTATTTAAACATTCTCTTCCCTGGTAGGACTTCCCTGGTGACTCAGACAGTAAAGCATCTGCTACAATGCGGGCGACCCTGGGTTCGATCCCTGGGTTGGGAAGATCCCCTGGAGAAGGAAATGGCAATCCACTCCAGTATTCTTGCCTGGAAAATCCCACGGATGAAGGAGCGTGGTAGGCTACAGTCCACAGGGTTGCAAAGAGTCAGACACAACTGAGTGACTTCACTTTCTGGACACACAGTTACTGAACATTTTTTTGACACCAAGAAGTAGAGGTAGGAAGCAGGAGGCTTCCTTAACAACCGGGTAGGCAGGGTGAAGCCTAGTGGAGATTTAGAAGGGTCTCTGGCCTCAGGCTTCCCAGGTGGCACTAGTGGTCAAGAATCTGCCTGCCAGTGCAGGATACATTAAGAGACGTGGGGTTCAATCCTTGGGTGGGGAAGATCCCATGGAGGAGGGCGTGGCAACCCACTTTCTTTTCCAAGAATACTTTCTTGCCTGGAGAATCCCATGGGCAGAGGAGCCTAGTGGGCTACAGTCCATAGTGTCTCAAATAGTCAGACTCGACTGAAGCGACTGTGTTCAGGAATTCCCTGGCGGTCCAGTGGGTAGGCCACCATGTTTCCACTGCTGATCCCTGTTTGAGGAACAAAGATCCCAAAAGCTGCATGGTTCTGTCAGAAAAAAAAACAGAGCGGGAGGCTCTGTCCTATGTATAATGCTGGAAACTGTTCTTACTGATGGTTAGACATTCATTCAGTTCCTTTTTACTGTGTGTTCCAGGCACTGTGCTGGGCTCTGGGGACAGCTATGGTCCCCATGATGGGGGAGCTGACCTACTGGGGCAAAGACATGCATGACTACCTTGTTACTAAATTACAGTTTTGAGGAGTGCTCCAGAGTGGAGAAGCTCAGTCCCCTGAGAGTCAGCAATGGCTTGGCATCTGGTCCTGAGATAAACAGGAGAGCAGGGAGGAGTGCTCCAGGTAAAGGGAAGGGACAGGGAGGCGGAGGTCGGTGGAGGAGTTTGAATGGCTGTCAGGGTAACAGGGAGTGTGGCCAGAGAGCCTGTGGCTTCAGGATGGGGGGATGGGAGCCGAGAGATGATGCGGGTGTCCCTGCTGTCCCGCAGCTCCTCCTTCTCCCTTCCTCCTCCAGTGAGCCCTGCTCTTCATTTGAGTGCCCTCATTTCCAGCACATAAGCCTGCTCAAGACTCTCTCATCTTGGAAATGTCCCCCCAACTTGAAACAGGAGGGAAGGGGGCAGGGCACAACTTTTGAAAGAATGACACTCACCCCAGGACAAAACATAAACCGATTAGAATCAAATGGGTCCAAGATGGCAGACCAAGATCCTCAGTCAACAAGCTAAACGACACACCCAGAGGTGCCATGACAGTTTCAAGGCACTGTCAAAAGACCAAAAAGTGGGCGGTGGCCCAATTCCTAGAAATCTCCACCCCTTCCCCAAAATATGTTGGAATATTCCTCCCACTCATTAGCCTATGAAATTACCAAGCCCATAAAAATTAACCATGCCACATTTCGGGGCCTCTGTACTCAGCCTCTGTGGAGGCCCTTACTCTTGTCTGCACAGTGTGTTTCTCTCTGAATAGATCCACTTCTTAACTATCACTTTTTCTCTCACTGAATTCTTTCTGAGATGAGACATCAAGAACCTGAGCTTCATTAGGTCCTGAAACCAGGTCTGTGATCTCAGTTGGAAGACGGAGGGATTTGGGCTCAGTTTGAGTTTGTCTGTTCATTCATTCTCTCTTTTCTTTTCACAAATAAACCACATAAAACTTTAACCCTACAAAGAGAGTAAAACTTTAATTACCCAGAGGCAACTGTTATCAATATTTGAATCTATAGCTCTGAGTTTTTTTAGAAACATATTGTTATAAAACCAGGATGCATGCTAAGTCACTTCAGTCGGGTCTAACTCTGTGTGACCCTATGACCCGCCACAATCCTCTGTCCACTGGATTCTCCAGGCAAGAATACTGGAGGAGGTTGCCATTTCCTTCTCCAGGGGATCTTCCCAACCCAAGGATCAAACCTGTTTCTTTTATGTCTAATACATTGGCTGGCTGTTCTTTACCACTTCCACCATCTGGAAACAATGTATATAAATTGCATTTTCAGTCAGTTCAGTTCAGTCCCTCAGTCCTGTCCAACTCTTTGAGACCCCATGAACTACAGTGCACCAGGCCTCCCTGTCTATCACCAGCTCCCAGAGTTCACTCAAACTCACGTCCATCGAGTTGGTGATGCCATCCAGCCATCTCATCCTCGGTCGTCCCCTTCTCCTCCTGCCCCCAATCCCTCACAGCAGCAGAGTCTTTTCCAATGAGTCAGCTCTTCGCATGAGGTGGCCAAAGTCCTGGAGTTTCAGCTTTAGCATCATTCCCTCCAAAGAAATCCCAGGGCTGATCTCCTTCAGAATGGACTGGTTGGATCTCCTTGCAGTCCAAGGGACTCTCAAGAGTCTTCTCCAACACCAGTTCAAAAGCATCAATTCTTCAGTGCTCAGCTTTCTTCACAGTCCAACTCTCACATCCATACATGACCACAGGAAAAACCATAGCCTTGACTAGACGGACCTTTGTTGGCAAAGCAATGTCTCTGCTTTTTAATATGCTATCTAGGTTAGTCATAACTTTCCTTCCAAGGAGTAAGCGTCTTTTAATTTCATGGCTGCAATCCCCATCTGCAGTGATTTTGGAGCTCCCCAAAATAAAGTCTGACACTGTTTCCACTGTTTCCCCATCTATTTGCCATGAAGTGATGGGACCAGATGCCATGATCTTCGTTTTCTGAATGTTGAGCTTTAAGCCAACTTTTTCACTCTCCTCTTTCACTTTCATCAAGAGGCTTAAAAAAAAAAAAAAAAAGGCTTTTTAGTTCCTCTTCACTTTCTGGCATTTTATAAGAACCTTATTATGCTGCAAACATTTTGCCACATTTAAACAGCAATAACACTCTTAATGGCCACCTGAGACTGTGCTCCACCTAGCACACTTAACTAAAGTCTCACTGTCCATTCTTTCTCAATATTTAGTGAATACCTGTTGTGTGCCGTGACTTTGCCTGGAAATTTAGGCTGGCTGCAGGATCTTGCTATAATTCTACTGTGAATGAATAATTGCTGAATATCCTTGGCTCTCAACATCTGTGTGAATCTGTAATTGTCAATTCAAGGAAAATTACCAGAAGTAGGATTTCTAGATTAAAGAGGAGGCACACTTAAAGGTCAAATTACCCTCCAATTAGGTTTTACCAATTTACACTCACGCCTACTTCCCATGTGAACTTTCCAATAATGTCCATCACCTTCTCTACTTTCTCCATTCCTAAACCCTCTGCAAGCTGGTTTTTGTTCCCACTACTCTACTGAAGTTGTTTGGGGGTGTTTAACACCTTGGGCCACCCTTCTTTTCTTCTTAAAAATATTTTATTTATTTGACTGCACCGAGTCTTAGCTGTGGCATGTGGGATCTTATAGTTGTGGCATGTGGGACCTAGTTCCCTGACCAGGGATCAAACCCTGGTTCCCTGTAATGGGGGCACAGAGTCTTAGCCACTGGACCACCAGGGAAGTCCCACCCTCCTCTTCTTGAAATAGTCTCCTTCCCCTAAAGCAGATTCTACTAGCTTCAACTTGATTATATCTATTTTTATAGCTGGGAAACCAAGGTGCAGAGAGGTGTCAAGTCTGAAAACAGGACATAGCAGTGTTTAGTTTTCATATCCAAGCCTCCTAACCCTTGAGTTTCTTTTTGAACATGAGTTTTGCATCCTTGGTGATGCTTGCAAACTTTTCTAGTGTTAACAGGGCCTTACAAGGAGAATTTTGTCTGGTTCTACTCTCTTTCTAGGAAGAAATTTCTATTGCATTTTGTCTTTCCAGTGTCGCTAATCTAATCGGGCCTCACGGCCTTGACTTGAACTGAGTCCTAAAGAGCATCAGTAGTGAGGCGATGCAGAGGAGCCTCTGATTAGGCGCGTTTCCATAACTCTGAGAGTTCAGGGACAGGAAGAAAGCAGCCCAGAGGACCTGGCCAGAGGATTCTTGCCAAGCAGCTCAGAACCGGGTCTTGGGGCCAAGCAAGGGTCTGTGGGGTCTTAGACAAATGTGATGTGGCCTTTATGGGTGAGCTGGGAAAATTATTTTTTTGGACAATCAGCACCCTCAAGCGACATATAACATTTGATTTTTCATAAAGTTATTTTAAGGATTTATTAAGAGCAACATATACGGTAGACAATAATTGGTAGTTGTTCTAGTCTTTAACTTCAGTTTAAATTGCATTTTTTTCTACGTTCGACTTCGTTTGGGCCTTCTAACTACTCAAGCACACTCTGGATCCATATATGGATATTTAAAATCGCCATTCTATTGAGGCAGAATTCGAGGCTCAGAGACCGAGCACTTGGGTTCGAGGTGGCCGCCAATTGGGGCTCTCCTGGAGCGCTCGGCTACTCCGCCAGCTCGGCACTCGCAGGCCCCATACTCTAAAGCCCGCTGCGGCCGCAGGCTCCCGCCCTCTCTTTCGCGCCGGGCCGCTCGGCGCCATCTTTGAACTTGGCACGGGTACCTGGCTTCCGTACTTCCCTCCCCACCCAGAGTAGCAGCGAAAGCCCCAGGCGCGCTCCCTCTGCGGCTGGAGAATCCAAAAACTGGCAGTGATTGTCGCATCATGGGAGAAGAATAATTTATCTCTTCTTCTCGGGTGTTGGAGCGTGCGCTCTGACAAACTGAAAAATGGCGCCGATAGCCTCACCGCCCCAGCCTTCCGCTCTGGAGGCGTGGGGCCGAAGGTCGCGGCGGACTGCGTCTGCGCGAGGTGGGGAGGTTAGGGGTGGGGTGGTGCCGGTGGAGCCGTCTCCATGGCAACCAGCGCGCAACCCGGGCAGCCCGGCCTGGCGGGAAGCGCGGGAGCTGAGGCGCTGGCGACAAGCGGGACTGCGAGCACCGAGGGCCCCGAGCGGCCCGGGCCGCTTCAGGACGAGACCCTGGGCGTGGCGTCCGTGCCCTCGCAGTGGAGGGGCGTCCAGGGCATCCGCGGGGAGACGGTGAGGGCGCGGGGTGCGCCTCTGGGTGACGCGGGCGGGAAGGCGAGGGACGTCGGGGCAGCTGGGCCAGGCTGTTGTTCTATTTTAACCCACAGAAACGAACCCTTGGGGGCACTCACGTCTCAATTTCCCTGGTCTTTGAGTAGCAACCAAAAGGGTTTTTAAAGACTCTAAAGACTCCAGGTTTTGAAGGATTTTGTGTGAACTGCAGTTTTTAGGCATTTCAAACTAACTTTTACTTAAAAAAAAAAAAAAAAAGACCAAACTGCATCTTAAGGTCGAGATACACACGTTTTCTAGTACGTCGTTTAATCCAAAGCACACAAACGAGGTTGTCTGACACGAGGGCAGGGCTTCTGGGTGCCAGGGCTCCTGAGGGGGTCTGTGTGTATGGACTTTGAGCACTGCTGTGTCCCTGGGGACTCCTCAGTCATCAGTGGGTGAGCTCCCTCCTGGAGCTTATACGGGGCGCTTGTCTGCAGGGGACAGAAAGTAAAACAGTGCAGGTAAGAAGTAAATACACAGTGTGTTAGAGGTGAATAGTGCCATGGATGAAAGAAAAAGGGTGAAGGACTAGAAAGATTGGGTTGCGGAGTGAAAGGGTTGTTGAGAGGGTGATGTTCCAGCAGATTTGGAGCAGTGAGAGTTAGTCAAGGTTATTTGAGGTGGAACGGCCAGGGGAGCGCAAAGGTCCTGCCGTCGAAGCAAAGCTGGTGTGTGTGAGGAGGCAGGTGGGGCTGGAAAGGAATGAGAAGGCAAGGATGGTCACAGGTGAGGCCGGAGAGGGTAAGGAGAGGCAGATCAAGTTTAGGGCTTGCAGATCATTTTAAGGATGTTAGCTTTCCCTCAGTGAAAATGAGCATTGGAAGGGGGCTGCATTTTTCCCACAGAGGAAACTGAGGCTTTGCTTTCCACACAGATGAGAGGTCCTGCAGAAGACGATTTCCTCACCAACACCAGTACTGGTGAGATTTCCATGAAGTCTTACCCTCTCTCCTTTTTTAAAATTTTATGTTTGGCTGTACCACACAGCATGTGGGATCACAACCTGAGCCCCCTACAGTAGAAGCTCAGAGTCTTAAAAACACGGGAACACCAGGGAATCCTTAAAGTCCTAACTCTTGATTAACTCTTGAGGATGAAATGGTTGGATGGCATCACTGACTCGACAGACATGAGTTTGAGCAAGCTCAGGGAGTTGGTGATGGACAGGGAAGCCTGGCATGCTGCAGTCCATGGGGTCGAAAAGAGTCGGACCGACTGAGCGACTGAACTGAACTTGAGGACAAGTTTCTGGCCTCAGGCCAGCAGTCTGCAGGTATCAAGCCAGATTTGATCTGGCTTCAGAGCAGTTCCCACTTCACCATACTGGATAGAAAAGATTCTAGTTAAAAAGGAAAGGCAGGACTTCCCCAGTGACCCAGTGGTTAGGACTCCTTGCTTCCAATGCAGGGGGCACAGTTTGATCCCTGGTCAGGGAAGTTCCACATGCTGTGTGGTATGGCAAAAAAAAAAAAAAAAAGCAAAGGCAGGGGATATTTTAGTTATTTCTGTTCATCTTTATTAAACGTAAATGTGTAATTCACATTCACTGGCTTTTAAAAATACTTGAAATAGCTCTTATTTGCTGAAGATTCAGATTTTAAAAGAGTTCAGATTGGGAACCACTGACTCAGTCAAACTTCTTACTTTTTTTTTTTTTTATTAAAACAAAGAATGAGATTGAGGCATATTTTCTTGTACCTATAATTTGAACCAGTAGGGCTCCAAGAACTGATTCTAATACTTGAGGTATAAAAGCTTTCATCTTAGGGGGGTTCATTTGAATCAGTCTCTGCTGTTTTATTGAATTGTGTGTGTGAAAGTCACTCAGTCGTGTCTGACTCTTTGTGACCCCACGGATTCTACAGTCTATGGAATTCCCCAGGCCAGAATACTGGAGTGGCTAGCCTTTCCTTTCCCCAGGGGATCTTCCCAACCCAGGGGTTGAACCCAGGTCTACCACATTGCGGGTGGATTCTTTACCGGCTGAGCCACAAGGGAAGCCCAAGAGTACTGGAGTGGGTAGCCTATCCCTTCTCCAGGGGATCTTCCTGACCCAGGAATTGAACTGGGGTCTCCTGCATTGCAGGCGGATTCTTTACCAACTGAGCTCTCAGGGAAGTTTTATTGAAGGGGATTCTTAATTAATTTAAGTCCTAAGAGTATTGGGAGTTTCCTGGTGGTCCAGTGATAAGACTGCCTTTCCACTGCAGAGGATGTGGACTTGATCCCTGGTCAGGGAGCTAAGATTCTGCAACCTGCCTGGCATGGCCAAAAGAAAGATTCTAAGACTGTTGAAGGGGTCCAAAGAAAGAGTTAATTTTCCAGATTAACTTGTTTCTCTTTATACAAGTTTCTGTGTCCAAAATTTATTTGATTAATTATTTATTTTAAATATTTATTATTTATTATTTGGATGTGCCGGGTCTTAGTTGTGGCACGCCAGATGTTGTTTAGTCGTGACATGCGAACTCTACCTGTGGCATGTGGAATCTAGTTCCCTGACCAGGGACTGAACCTAAGCACCCTGCACTGGGAGCTCGGAGGGGAGGACCACCAGGGAAGTCCTGGTATCCAAAATTTAGGAAAACATCTGGGTAAGGAAAAACCGGGAATAAAAACCACCCCATAGTCTCATTTTCCGGCAGTTTGGTTTATACCTGCTCCCTCTCTGTTTTGTCTGTGTTCCTCCTCCTTTTTTTTACAAAAATGAAATCACACTGCATAATATTTTGTAGACCCACTTTTTCACTCACTACTATAACTTCATTTTATTTAACCAGTCCCTTTTGATGGACTGTTTCCGATTTTTCTCTTATCAGAACCCTATGATGAGTGTTTTAGCTAAATTAAATAAAAAATTTATATCTGTTTTAATTTAAGGTTAATTGCTTTACAGAATTTTGTTGTTTCCTGTCAGATATCTTTAAGAATCAGCCACAGGTACATCCATGTCCCCTCCCTCCTGAACCTCCCTCCCCATCCTACCCTTCTAGATTGTTACAGAGGCCCTTAGCTAAATTTTTATATGCAGCTTCTTAATTTTTTTTTGCAAGTTCTTTTGGGAAAGCCAAACGTTGTTCTTTGCTTGGCCCATGTAGTGATGCAGTATTGGAGTGCAATGTTATGTTCCAGTGATAGATTTTTGGTTGTCGTTGTTGAAGTATTAGTGATCTTCGGCTTGATTTAACTTTTCTTGCTTTATCTCGATTTATTCACAGAGGGACAGGGTCCTTGACTTTGGGTTCAGACCTGGCTTTGAGTGCATGGGGACTCTTTGGGGTCTTGGCCTTGGGCCAGTCAAGTGATCTGCAAAGTGGGTCTTGTTAGAATACTTATGTGGGATTAAATGAGACTGCTAATAAGAAAACAGTTTGAGACTGACCCCCAGTACTCTTCAGGTTTAGGGGGGGCTCACATCTAAGTGTTTGAGATGAAGGGCTCCTAATCGCTTTAATCCTGGTCTCTGCTTTTTCAAACTTGGCTGACACTGAAATGCCCTGGAGAGTCTTGAAAAATATGAATATCTGGTCCCTACTTCCAGGGATTCTGGTTTAATTGGTATGTGGTGTGACCTGGGAATCTGGTTTTATAAAAGCTCCTCAGGTTATTGTCATATGTGGCAAAACTTGAGAACCATTAATATAATCCACCCTCCTTTCCAACAGTGTTACCTTTCTGAAGCCTATTTGAATCCTCAGAATGTAGAGTGGGAGACTTCCCTGGTGGTCCAGTGATTAAGACTCTGTTCTTCCAATGCAGGGGGCACAGGTTCAATCTGTGGTCAGGGAACTAAGGTCCCAGATGCCACAGGGCGACCAAAAAAAAAGGATGTAGGGTGCGTTCTTTTCTTGTGGTAAGATACATACACATTTTACCATATTAAAGTGTACAGTTCGGTGATGTTAAATACCTTCACAACATGCAGCCATCACTACCATTTAGTTCTAGAACTTTTTATCAGCAGATGCATTCATTTTGGGCATTCAGGTCTGTCCCTGGACTGTGAGCTCCCAGAGGGCAGGGAGTGGGTCTTGTGTACTTTTGCATCTCCCAGAGGCCTCCGGGAAATACTGAATGGAATCCTTTTCTTGTATCCTGTCATCCACAGCCTGATTCTGCCCTCCTGCTTTGAGTTAAACTTGGCTACCTGTCCACTCCTCCCTCTCCCTGGACCCGGGGCTGCTTCCTCGCCTTCATGGGTTCTGTAGCAGATGACACCCCCTGCTGGAAGTGTTTGCTTTTAACCTGAGGTTTGGCCTCTTCACAGGTTTTCAGGAATTGGATTTGTGGTTTTCAACCATTTGGAATTTGCTAATAGTTTTGATACTAAACTTTTTTTTTTTCAAGACACATGTGAAGACAACACCAGAGTAGCTGGCAATAATTATAAGTCAAAGGTGTTGTGGCATAACAGGGCCTCCCAGCTTTGGTGAAAATGTTGATCATTGCTGTCTTCGTTGGTTGACTCTCAGCTCCAGGTCATCCTTTGAGTAACTGTTTGCTACCCTGCTATATGGCCTTCCCTCATAGCTCAATTGGTAAAGAATCTGCCTGCAGTGCAGGAGACCTGGGTTCAATTCCTGGGTTGGGAAGATTCCCTGGAGACGGAAATGGCAACCCACTCCAGTATTCTGGCTTGGAGAATCCCATGGACAGAGGAGCCTGGCATGGGGTCGAAAGAGTTGGACACGACTTAGCAATTAAACCACCACCAGCCTGATATACTCGAGGCAAGGCCAAGTAAATGATACTGGTTCTGGGTTTAGTTGCCCCCACGCTCTTGGAGGTCTCATGGGAGTGAGACAGGAGACGACAGAACGGCCATGTTGCATCACAAAACCCACTCAACTTTTTTTTTTTTTTTTTTTGCTGTGCTGCGAGGCTTGCAGTACCTTAGTTCCCTGACCAGGAATGGAACCCAGGCCCCAGCAGTGATAGCGCCAAGTCCTAACCACCAGACCGCCAGGGAATTCCCGTCAGTTTTGTTTATTTATTAAACTTTGGCTGTGCTGGGTCTTGGCTGCTGCTCGCGGGCTACTTGAGTTGAGGCGAGCAGGGGCCACTCTCTCGCTGTGGAGCACAGCCTTCTCGTGGTGGCTTCTCCTGTGGAGCTCGGGTTCTAGGCTCGTGGGCGTCAGTCGTTGCGTGGCATGCGTTCGGTTGTTGTGGCGGCTTAATTGCCTGAGGCAGGTGGAATCTTCCCGGGCCAGGGATGGAAGCGGTGTTCCCTGCATGGTGGATTCTTAACCACTAGACCACCAGGGAATTCCCAGCAACATTGCATCCAAGATATTTCCATGGTACAGTCTCTGCTAGTTAACATCAGAATGTCTCACAGGGTCACATTTTGTTGGTGTGCTGATAAAGAGGTGCTTAATTAGTCAGGAGCCATCTCAGCTCCCATCACTCCCGAGTATCATCAGGTGTGTGTACAGGACTCAGAAAGGGAAGGACGTGGAAGGGGGACTTCAGGGAGCCGTGCTCACACTGGCAGCATTTCTCAGCCCCTGGTGAGGAGCCCTGTCTCACCCTGTCCTCCCCAGCTGCCCTCCTGTGGGCCAGCCCCCTTCCTTTGGGCTCTCTTAACACTCGCCTGGTGCTCGAGCCCAAATGGGGGAGCATGGGGGTCCGGGCCCTGTCGCTGTCCTGTAGGTGCAGGTGCTTGGCAAGCAGCCATATGAGGAGAGCCTCTCGTGGGCGACAGGAATCTCAGTCGTATAGAAGCCCTCGTTTGGTAAAGGTCGGCCGTGTCCTCCAGAAAAGGAGGAGGCTGCGTCTCCTTCCTTGATGTGATGTCTGTCCCTCTGCCCAGCTAAACGGGGGACAAGGAACTGGAGATGGGTGGCAGGGTGGAGAGAAGTGGCACCTGGGGAGCAGGCTGCCTCCCAAGCAGCTCCCTGAAGACATGCATGTGTCCTTTGATGACAGGACACCTTGGAAGGTGCCCCGGTGGAGAGGGCTGCGGCCAAGGGAGGGAGCGAGGGGTGTCCTGCTGCCCCAGGTGAGACCCAGGTCCTCAGATCAAGGCGGGGGTGGGGGCGACATGAGTGCTGTCTGCACCTTGAGGGCAGAGGTTATGTGTCGGGGTCCAGCCCCGGTGGATCCAGGGAATTCGAAGGGTGGACGGAGTCGGCGAGGAAAGACTTATTTATTGATTGATATAAGATTAGATTAAGAAACAATAGTGTAGTAGGAAAACTAAGTGGAGAAAGAGGGCTGAATAACTTGGATTAGGCAGAAGACCAATAAAATTCCAGACAAGGAATTTGCACCATCTACGTTGGGCCACCTGCGCTCGCTTGAATATCTAAGGGTGCCTCGCCTTAGGCTCCCTTTCGCGTGGGTCTTAACAGCCAGGGCAAGTAAGTAGACTTGGCGAGCCTCCGTGCCCCAGATGGGAATTCAGCCTGAAATTAAAGTAAAGAGGAAAAGGAGGGAGAGGGAGAAAGAGAGAGAGAGACACGGGAGAAACCAGTCCAAGCGACTGGCTCTGGCTTCTCTTGTTCAGAAGGCCTTTTATACTTTTGATAAAACATGGAGATCAATGGGTAACACAAAGTTATGCAGCGTTAGCAGTCCAGACTCTTATCAAAACCAGGCTTTTCTCTCTGCATACCTAATTGTATACACAAGTCTTAGGTGATTTACATCATCTTCTGGCCAAAAAGGGCCAATTAACATTTTACAGCCTTTTTTCTGATAAAGGTTTGTCAACCAGAAGACTTGTGTTGATCTTCCCAAGGTTTGGTGCCACTCTCAGAAAGTACTAAATAAAGTTACATTCTTACATAGCAAGGACACAAGAGGAGTGCAGTGATATCCAACAAAGAAAAGTAATTAACTCAAAAGTCTAGTGTTGCTAACATCAAAACTACTATATATCCTTTTCCATATCCCGTTTACATTGATTAACATCCTCCCAGGTGCCTAAAAGATAAAGAATATGGAGGCCTGGCAGCAATCATTGAGTCAACAGTGAAAACCCATCACCAATATGATTTTTAACTCTTTAGAAAAGGCTCTGTATCTTTAAGATGCTTTAAGCTTTGTGCCTCTCGCGGTTGGGGAGTTGTAAGCAATTCACAAGCTGTAAGAGGTGGGGGGGGGGGACCTGTTAGGCAAGCTAGAGAGCTATCAGAGGGGGTTTAACTGAAACATCCCTTTCAAATGCAGAAGACTAAAGCCCTGAATTGACTTTTTTCCAGAGAATATTAGAAGAGTGGAAAAGCAGAGTACAAAAGCTGGCAGATTTTTTTTCTGGAGGGTGGATGCTCAGGAAATGCCAGGGGGAACTCCTGAAGTCTGATCACGGCCTTGTGTATGTCAGCTTACTCCCTCATGACCTTGGTGGGATTCCTCAGCTGGCTCCCGGCAGTGATGGACTCTGGGCCCTGGGGTGTGGAAGCATACAGATGGGATCTGAGTACTTGCCCTGTGGCATCACCTGGGGGCTTGTTGGCAAAGACCCCATCCTAGACCAGTGAACCAGAAGCTCTGTTGATGGGGAGGGGGCAGCAGGTTGTCCCTTAGCCAGCCTCCTGGTGGTTCTACGACCCTTCTCAGGGAGACCACCCGTCTAGCGTGGTCGCTGAGGTTCTTTTCCACTCTGGAGTCAGGTGTGCAGCTCAGGTGTGTTGGGAGGGTGAAATGAGGGGCTGTGTGCTCCGTTTTAGCTGGTGGTGGTCACTGCCCAGGGGAGTGAGGGGACTCAGCCTTCAGCCACTGTGTCCTGGACCTCTGTCCGTTCTCTGTGTGGCTCTGTATTTCCTCAATTTAGAACACATCTCTTCAACCTCTATTTTAACAGGTATTAAAAGGGGTGTGTCTCACAACTGATGTTTACACTTAATACAGTTTCCTCCTAAAAAGCTATTACTAAATAATTGGTATGTTTTATAATTGATAGTCAAGGAGATCTGTTAACAGAAGGTGTATATATATATTTAATTTCTTTTTATCTGGCTGTGCTGGGTCTTTGTGGCATGTGAACTCTTCACTGAGGCATGTGGGACCTAGTTCCCTGACCAGGGATTGAACCTGGGGCTGGCTGCCTTGGGAGCGCGGAGTCTTAGCCACTGGGTCACCAGGAAGTCCCTAGGAGTTATATTTTTAATAATTAAGTGACTGTCTTCTACTCATGACCTTGAAGTTTTCCCACTGCCTGTTGACACCATGTTGAGTGGGTTACTCTGGCTGGACAGGGTTACTCCCTGTGGGTCATCTCCATACACACCACACCAATTGGGTTCCTCCCAAGGAAGATGGGCTAGTTACTAGAGGAAGGGGACGGTCGTCAGGCAGACAGAGTGAGCAGTGTTCCTTTTGCCCAAGGATAAACAGCAGCTGTGGGCGGGTGAGTGCCTGGGCAGGTGGTGCTGTGAGGAGAGCTGGCTGGTGACTGCGTTTCAATCTCCTTCTTCAGAAAAGTTGCCAGACGGCCAGCATTGCCACCACTGATGCATCCGTGCAGGCCCGGAAGCATGTGGATGCTGAGGTGCAGACCGAGGTCCCCGAGCCGGTCAGCCTGCCGTCTGTGCCTCGGTACAACGGCCCCCGGCTTGCGGCCTTTCTCCGGAAAGTGGAGGCCATGGTTACCCGAGAGCTGAACAAGAATTGGCAGAGCCATGCATTTGACAGCTTCGAGGTGAACTGGGCCGAGCAGCAGCAGACGGTAGGGATGGGCTGGTACGGGCCTGGGATGCCTTGGGTTGTGGCTTTAGCTCATCTTAAGTCCTTCTTTTGTGCCACCCAATAACAGCGTGCATGCCAAGTTGCTTCAGCCGTGACTGAGTCTTTGCGAACCTATAGATGGTCTTGCCGGGCTCCTCTGTCCGTGAGATTCTCCAGGCAAGAGTACTGGAGTCGGGGGCCATGCCCTCCTCCAGGGGATCTTCCCCACCCAGGGATCGAACCCGCGTCTCCTGCGTTGGCAGGCAGGTTCTTCACCAGTAATGCCACCTGGGGAGCCCCGGCCCGCCAAGTAATAGGAACACCAATAACAATCATACCAGCGTTCACCAAGCTCTTTCTTTTTGCCAGGTATTAAGCTAAGAAGTCACTGGGCCTTCCCTGCTACCCTTGGTGGTGCCTTGTTATTTCCATTCACTGCTAGTAGGCAGTAGAGGCAGGGTTTGAGGCTGGACAGTCTGACTCTGGGTCTTATTTCCTTGATCACTCAGCTCTGTTTCCCCAGGCACACTCTGTGCCAACTCATTGATCCTTCTGGACAGCTGGTTCTTTACTGATCTCCGCCTTGTATTTATTTTTTGTCCACGCTGAACAACCTGTAGAATCTTAGTTCCCTGACCAAGAGTCTAACTCGGGGCCCTTGGCAGCGAAAGCGCAGGACTGCCAGGGAGTTCTACGGTCTCCATTTTATAGGTGAGATTCAGAGAGGCTAGGGGACTTGTCTGCAGTCACACAGCTGTAACTGGCTGAGCTGGAGTTTAGTCCCAGTCTCCCCGGTTTCACTTTGGCACTCTAGTGACTTCTGCATTGCCAAGCCTTTTCTGGTCTCGAGGCAGAGCTCAGAGCAGTCACCCTGTAAACGCAAATGTCCAGTTGGAGCCACTGCTTTGAGATCAGGAAGCCTCTGAACGAAGGCGGGCCCTTGACCTCTGCTCCACCCTGCTGGTGCCTGGGGACAGGCTGCTGACTGCGCAGTGAAGGCTTTTCTTACGCATTGTTTTCTTCCTCGAGAAATGGAGATGAGTAGTTCTGTATTCAGAGGTCATAGCCCTTCTCTCCCGCCCTTCCTCTTCCGTCTGTTTCTGGATATACAGCTGCCCTGTTCCCACCAAATCGTTGATAGGTTTGGGAGAGTGGATTTGTTTGAGAGAAATCCTCAAAATCCCTCTGAAAAACATTTGCCAAGGCCACAAATAAGTGTGGACTCGTTATTTTTAAGTGGAGCACAAGAAGGTCATGAACGTTAAAATCTGGGCTCAGCTGCCCTTTTACAGTTGCATTCAAAGAGGGTGAGCTGTTGGTTTTTTGTTTGTTGTTGGTTTTTTTTTGGTATGTGTCTGAGTCTTAGACGCAGCATGTGGGACCTAGTTCCCTGACCAGGGATCAAACCCAGACCCACTGCGTTGGGGAGCACGGAGTCTTAGCCACTGGACCACCAGGGAAGTCCCAAGCGCTTGTTCTTCATTGTTAAGGCTTTTCCACCTTTCTGTGCGTTAGTTTGATCCACCTGTATATTACTTTCTCCCCCTTTAGAAAATACATATGGTGCGATGATCCTCTTCGCAGGCAGGGCAGCAAAGGACATAAAGGACAACTTTTGGACACGGGGCGGGCCGGGGAGGGGGTGCCGGGGTGGGGGGAGGGTGGGATGATTTGAGAGAGTAACACTGAAGCATACCATATGTAAAATAGACAGCCGGTGGGAACCCAGAGGTGCTCTGTGACAACCTAGAGGGGTGAGATGGGGAGGGAGGTTCAAGAGGGAGAGGACAGGGACTTCCCCAGTGGTCCAGTGGCTAAGACTCCGTGCTCCGAACGCAGGTGGCCAGGTTCCATCCCTGATCAGGGAACTAGATCCCACATAACACAGCGAAGATCTGGTGCAGCTAAATAAATAAAAATAAATGAAAAAAAAAAGAGAGAAGGGGGACGTGTATATGCCTATGCCTGATTCATATTGATACATGGCAGAAACCGTCACAATTTTGTAGTTATGCTCCAATTAAAAATAAATCTGCAAAGCAGGAAAAATAAATACTCGTTTCTGATTACAAAAGCACTGCACGTTCATTTTAACGAACAGTCACTGCAGAAATACGGAACGTGTACTGCAGGTGGGAACAGTGGTTTGCAGGCCTTTCCCATTCGACACTGACACACAGCGCGCTGCCGCTGCTGGTGCCATCAAGGGCATCTTAGACGCAGGGGGAGAACGTTGTCCAGGCTGTTTGCGAGCTTTCGTGCTCAGCAGAGCTTTCCCTGCCAGTTCCTGTAGAGGAGGGGCCCCAGACACCCCAGCACCTGCGTGACGTGCCACTGAGCAGACAGGCAGCCTTCCTGGGGTCCCTGTTGGTGGATATCCCAGCACAGCGTCGCTTCTAGAAGCATGTCTTCCGGAAGCAGTGAGCAGGTGGGGGGTTAGGCAGCACCCCCGGGTTGCTGTGGGGCATATGGGCCTCTCGCAGCCCTGAAGTTGCCTTCCTTTCTGAGTGTTGGGCAGAGGAGTAGTCTTTGCCGGTTTGCTGCTGTGTGGCAGAGCTAAAGCAAGGCTGTCTCTCTCATTTGGTTTTCTTTTGCATGAATTTCTTGATTATTTCTCCCCAGTGGAATCACTGCATTGGCTGAGGCATCAGGCTGCTCTGTCTCTACTCCAGCTGTCAGGGTGTTGGCTTTGACATTTCCCTGCTGTCCTTGGCTGTCGTAGCCCCGGAAAGGCTGAGCGGCTGCTCTCAGTCAAGTACTGCGCCTTCACAATCGGAAAATCATTGACGACTTGGCCGAATTAGAGATGGGGAGGAGGTCACCTAGGGGCGTGCACCCAGGAGGGCACCCCCTGGAACCTTTGGCCTCATTGCCTTGTCCTGCCCTGGCCCTTGTTTGCACGTGTGGCTGACAGCGGGGAGGCACTGTGACCAGACTGGGGTGTTTTCTCTTCAGAAGCAAAGCCTGTTCTGTATTGTCAGGTTGCTACATAGACTTCACCTGTGTCATTTTAATTTATTTATTACCATTTTTATTTTATTCATTTATTTGGCCATGTGGTATAGCTTATGGGCTTTCAGTTCCCCAACCAGGAATTGAACCTGGGCCCCCAGCAGTGGAAGCATGGAGTCCTAAGCACTGGAGCACCAAGGAATTCCCTACTATAATTTTTTTTTAAGTGGAGTATATAGTTAGGTATTTCCATGGTGGTCCACTGGTTAAGACTCTGTGTTTCCACTGCAGGGGATGTGGGTTGGATCCCAGGTAGGGGAACTAAGATCCCATATGCCATTTGATGTGGCCAAAAAAAAAATTTGAAGTATAGTTAATATTATATAGCTTCAGATGTACAGCGAAGTGATTCAAGTTTTTTGTTTTAGTTTTGTGTGTGTGTGTGTGTGTGTGTGTGTGTGTAGTGAAAGTGTTAGTTGCTTAGTCATATCCGACTCTTTGTGACCCCACGGAGTGTAGCCTGCCAGGCTCCTCTGTCCATGGAATTCTCCAGGCAAGAATATTGGATGGGTAGCCATTCCCTTTAAAAATTAAAAGGGATCAAACCGGGGTCTCCTGCCTTGTAGGCAGATTCTTTACCATATGAGACAACAGGGAAGCCCGTGTACATATATATACTCAGTTTTATACATATATCCAGTTATCTATATATGTATAATATGTATATAAATATACATGTTCTCTGTTTTGAGATCCCTTTCCATTATAGACTCTTGTCCTTTTTAAACTGCTGCGTGATGCTTCACCATAGACTTTCATGGAGTCAGGTTTGCTGAGGTAGGTTTTCCACACAGGTAAATTCACGGTGTGCTGTGTTGGGTCTTGGCAGATACCCACCAGTAAAGGTACGGAGCAGCCCATCTTTCTGTCCCTCTGCCTTCTCATCTTTAGATTTTAAAGTGTACTAATCATTGAAGTTACAAATGCTGTTATGATACATAATGCTTATAGTTTATTTTTTAGTACAAACTTTTATTGAATTCATAAAACGTGCATAAACGCAGGCACAGATCACAAGTGTTCGGGCCCATAATTTTCACACAGTGCAAACATTCATGGAACCAGAACCCCGAGAGTTTTTCTCATGCCCCCTCTGCCTCCTGGCCCCACCGCATGGCTTTGTTTTAAAATGACAGATTTGCCGAGGACTCCCCTGGTGGTGCAGGGGTGAAGACACCATGCTTCCACTGCAGGGGGCACAGGTTCAACCCCCAATTGGGAAACTAAGATCCGAGTGGCACAACTGAAAAATTAAAAGGAAAAAAACCCAACAAATTTACTGAGATATAGTTTACAACCCATATAATTCACCCATATAAATCATTTAAAGTGTGAAGTGGGTTTTAATATATTTCCAGTAGGGGCTTCCCTGGTGGCTCAGACGGTAGAGTCCGCCTGCAGTGTGGGAGGCCTGGGCTCGATCCCTGGGGTGGGAATATCTCCTGGAGGAGGGCATGGCAACCCACTCCAGTATGCTTGCCTGGAGAACCCCTGTGGACAGAGGAGCCTGGAGGGCTACAATCCATGGGGTCACAAAGAGTCGGACATGACTGAGCGACAGAGTGCACGGCACAGAGGTTTGTAAGCTTTGCCACAATCCATTTTAGAATATTTTCATCACTTGCCCCCCCAAAATTCATAGCCACTAGCAGCCATTCCCCATTTCCCCCACAGCTCCTGGCAGCTGCTCACCCCCTTTCTGTCTTCAGATTTGTCTTTTTGGACATCTCACGTAATGGACTCATAACATCTGATTATATAACTGTGTCTGCCTAGCAGAGTGTTGTCAAGGGTCCTTGTGTTGTAGTGTCTTTCGGGACGTCATTCCTTTCTACGGCTGAATCGTTCACCGTGGTAGGGATATACTGCGCTTGTCCGTCAGTCGCTGGACGTTTTGGCTGTCGTGAACGATGCTATGGCCGCTTGTGTTCAAGTGCGCGTGTCGGCGTGTTCGTTTCCAGTCCTCTTGGGCATGTCACTCGAAGTGGCATTGCTGGTAACTCAACATTTTGCGGAACCGCTGGGCTGTTTACCACGGTGCCTACACATTCTGCATTCTCACCAGAGGCGCGCAGTGCAGCTTCTGACAGAGTTTGGATGTTTTTTCCGTTGGATGGTTTTTCTGTTTGGGGTTATGAGGTCAAGAAGGGTGAGACTTTTCGCAGGAGTTTCGGCCTGTGGTGCAGATTAGCCCCTGGAAAGTGTACCAGACCCTCACTGTGGCCAGCACTGCTGGCCTTCTCGTTAGCTGCTGCTGGCAGCTGTGGGCTGAGCCACAGGGTGCCCGAGCTTTAAAAAAAAGTGTGTGTTGAGATACACCTAACATGAAATGTACTCCTGTGACCGTTTTTCACGGGTGCAGTCATGTGGCATCCAGGATACTCACACTGTCGGGCAGCCATCACCCGTGCCACTCCGGAAGCCAAGGCTTTGGAGATTTTGTGTGTAACAGATGTGAGTACAGGGTCCAGCTCTGACCTGGAGCCTGGTGTCCATCTCAGTTCCCAAGGCTCTTCCTTCTGGAAGCACCCTGCTGGGGGGAATGATGGGATGAAGGCTCCACATTGTCCCCGGGCTGGGCAGTGGCCTTGAATCCTGCCCAGAATCGGGAGCCCCATACCTGTGTCTGCCTTTTGCTCCCCTGCTGGGTGGCTTTGGGATTCGGAGTTGGGGATGGCCTGTCTCTTGCAGGTGACCTGCCTACATACCCTGAGCTACCCCCCAGCCCAAGGACAGGGTCTCCACGTGACTGGTGTCTCCTGGAACTCCACTGGCTCTGTGGTGGCCTGCGCCTATGGCCGGTGAGTGGCAACAGGGGTGTGTGGGGGGCGATAGGAGGCCCTGAGACCCTCGTCTGAATCTGTCTCCTCGTCTGCGCAGAGAGAGCTTGGCCTTTGTGGGAATCTTCCTTCTCAAGGCTGCCCGAGCCTTGGGTTGGCAGGAAAAGACAGGGAAGGTTCTCCCGGTGCCCAGCTACCAGCAGTGGGCTGTGAGCGCTGGGCCTGCCTCGTCTCTCCCAGGCTGTGTCAGACATGCCCAGCTTCCTCCCCCTGCCACGTATGGCCCCGTCCCTGGTTCGTGGAGACCCTTTTCCGGGGAGAGTCATGACCTTGGGGTGCCATATAGGCGGCTCTGCCACTTGGGTACCCAGCACAGTGTCTGTGTGTGATGGGGACAGAGACTCATCTGTGTCGGGGGTGAGGTGGGTCGGGCAGTAGGAGCAAGGTGGCCTTGGGCTGAGCTCGTGCGGGTGTGTCCCTGCAGGCTGGATGATGGGGACTGGAGCACGCTGAGGTCCTTTGTGTGCGCCTGGAACTTGGACCGACGAGGCCTGAGCCCCCAGCAGCCGTCAGCGGTGGTGGAGGTGCCCAGCGCTGCCATGTGCCTGGCCTTCCACCCCACGCGGCCATCCCACGTGGCAGGTGAGCCCCCCAGCCTGTGTCTCTGCTCCGCATCCCGCAGCAGGCGGCCGAGGCCCTGCATTTGGCCCTCAGCCCCTGGTCACGGCCAGAAGCAGGGACCACAGGGGGTCCTGAGCCCTGGGCTTGGGTGGGGTAACTGGGCGTGGAGGAGGAGGCAGGTCCTCAGCTGAGTCTTGGGTGGTGTGGGCCACGTGGAGGTACAGCCTGGTCAGGACGTGAGGCTTGGCGAAGCAGACAGTCTCGGGGTGCTGACCATAGTGATGTGCGTGCTGGGAAAGGGGGCAGGTGAAGCTGGAGGAATGGTGGGTGTGGGCAGGGGAGAGCAGCCTGGTGGTGGGGGAGCTTCCTGGGGTGGGCACCGCTGGATAGAGTGGGCGGCCTGGGGACCAGAACTGTTTTCGAGGAAGCAGCCCCACATCCTAGCGCAGTGGATGAGAGAGGCGGGTGCCCGTCCCCAAAGCGGGGCTGTTGGCTGTGGGCGGCTCCCCATGCCCGCTTGGCCTCCAGGTGGATTGTACAGTGGCGAGGTGCTGGTGTGGGACATGAGCCGCCCTGAGGACCCACTGCTCTGGCGCACGGGCCTGACAGACGACACGCACACGGACCCCGTGTACCAGGTCAGGGCAGCGGCCCACCGGGCAGGGCGGGAGGTAGCCTCCTCCAGAGCCAGCCCTTGCCATCCGGGCGTCTGCTCCATAGCATGGAGCAGGGGAGGGGGTGCCCACTGGCCACCACCCAGGAGGAAGGTCACCAGGGATCAGCGCTTGGCCAGCTGCCTCTGGCATTCTCGGAGCACCTGGGTCCAGAGTCACACTCGCCCCCAGAGGAAGCCCCCTGGGCCTGGCCCTGCTGGCCGCCTCCATGGAGCCCCTGCCGTCCTGGTTTTCTGTTGGAACTTGGGGGCACCTGGGAACCCTCTGGGTCTGCCCCCTGGTGGGTCAGGTGGCTCCCGAGCCTCTGCGAGAAGTCTCCCTTTTTTCTTTCCTCCTGGAAGAGAAGGGGAAGGTCGTGTGGAGGCTGACAGCTGGCCTTGCCGGGAGGTGGGGCAGGTGTCCTTTCGTGACCTGGCTCCTCTCCCGGTTGCCCAGGTGGTCTGGCTCCCGGAGCCCCGGCACAGCCACCGCTTCCAGGTGCTGAGCGTGGCCACTGACGGGAAGGTGCTGCTCTGGCAGGGGGTTGGGGCCGGCCGGCTGCAGCTGAGCGCGGGCTTCGCCCTGGCCGTGCAGCAACTCCCCAGGAACACGAAGCTGAAGAAGGTATAAGGGGTGAGGCTGCCACCCCGGACATAGGCCCCCAAGGCAGCGCTGGGCCGTGGGACCCTCCGAGCCAGTGCGCCTTGGGGGCGGGCGGGCAGGTGGGAGTCCCTGAGGGCCACAGCGGTCACGCACGTGCCCCAGGCTCCTTAAGGTCACCAAGCAGACTTCCCCCGGCTCTGCCCTGTTGCTGTTTTCCTCCGCAGCCTTCCCGTGGGGAGACTGAGGTGGGCGCCACGGCGGTGGCTTTCTCCAGCTTCGACCCCAGCCTTTTTGTGCTGGGCACAGAAGGTGGCTTCCCGCTTAAGTGCTCTCTGACAGCGGAGGATGCCGCTGTCACGCGGATGCCCAGCTCTGTGCCCCTGCGGGCCCCGGCGCAGTTCACCTTCGCCCCCCATGGCGGCCCCGTCTACTCTGTGAGCTGCTCCCCCTTCCACAGGTAGGGAGGGCCGGGGAGTCCCACCAGGACCCACACAGAACTGCCTGAAGAACCTGCAGTCTGCCCTGGGCCCGGGTCTTCCCCACTGAGCTCCAGTACCCAGAGCTCTTGTGGTTGGTTCCAGGGAATCGGCTCCTTACTTTCTGGAGCCCAGTAGCCCACGAGGAGTCTGACAGAAAGGCCCCAGCCACACCTGAACCCCAGCGCTCACCCGCCGCCTGCCCTGTGTCCCATCTAGGAATCTCTTCCTGAGCGCAGGGACGGACGGCCACGTCCACCTGTACTCCATGCTGCAGGCCCAGCCCCTGACCTCCCTGCAGCTCTCCCACAAGTACCTGTTTGCTGTGCGCTGGTCCCCGGTGCGCCCCCTGGTGTTTGCGGCTGCTTCTGGGGAAGGTAAGGCACGGGCCCCGGGCTTGGCTCCACTGGAGGGACATGAGCCCAGCATGTCCCTGCAACTGTGGGCTGGGGAGGCTGTGGGTGAGGTCATGTGGGACGGAGAGCGGAACTGAGTCACAGCCTTCTCACGTCTTTGGGAACCGAAGAGGCTCAGAGGCTGCGGCTCTGGGCCTGTCTCACCCCACGACTCTCCCTGAAGGTGACGTGCAGCTGTTTGATCTGCAGAAAAGCTCCCAGAAGCCTGCAGTTTCAGTCAAGCAAACCGAGGACGAAAGCCCTGTCTACTGTCTTGAATTCAACTGCCAGCAGACTCGACTCCTGGCTGCTGGTGATGCCAAGGGCACGGTAAAGGTGTGGCAGCTGAGCAGTGAGCTCACTGAACAGGGAGCCCGGGAGACAGAGCATCTGGACCAGCTGGCCTCGGAGGTGGCCAGTTGAGGTCGAGGAGGCCACCTCTGGGCTGCGTGTTTTTGATGTAAGCTGAATGAAGACGACGTGACAAGCTTTGGGGGAGTCAAGTCATTTATTTGTCTTTTACATGAAAACAAAACCTTGAGGGAGGGCGAACAAGAGGGGAACTAGCCGGCTGCTCAGATTTTTCTGTAGTCGGAATGGGGCAGCCGGCCTTGAGACAGGAATTGGGTCCCTGCAGCAACGTGGCAATGGTGACTGGACCTAAAGTTACTGAAGCACCGTTTTCTACTAAATCTTAAACCAAGCTAAGCAAGTTAAGGTTACGCTGGAAAGCAACACTGGAGTATTTTTCTTAAGAGCACAGAGAGGAGTTGACATGCAGCAAGGCGACGGTAGGGCAAGCAGCGTGGGCCAGGCTAACCTAGGAGCAGAGGATCAGTTCACGAAGAGCGAGCGGGTGAACTCGACGTAGTCGAAAGCAGTGGGGAGTTCGCGGCCCTTGCTGTCCACGTAGGGCTTCATGTGGGAGACGCAGTAGTCGGCTTGTTCCCGAGTCAGGTTCTGGAGGGAAAGGTGCACGTCAGCCGAGCCCCGACCAACCATGCCAACTGTGCTGTGGGTGGCGGTGGGCAGTGGGCCCGACTTCAGAAACATCCATGTCTGAGCTTCTGGATCTCTGCCATTAACGGCCTTTTTAGCCTGGGCTGAGTTTCACTTGAAAATGGGGTAAAAGGGGCTGCGACTCTAGACTCAGCTCTGCCCCCAAGCTCGGGGCCAGCCTTGCCTGGGCTTTTGCCTTTCAAAGGACACACCCACCCCCCGGCCCCAGAAGCAGAGCCCCAGACCTGGTACAGCTCCTCCTTGGTCACATAAGGCTTCCCTTCGGAGCTCAGGGCCCGGAAGGCGCTCTCGATCTCCTCGCTGGACTTGACGTTCTCGGTCTCACGGCTGATCATAAAGGCCATGTACTCTTGCAGGGAGACGTGGCCATCCCTGGGGTGGGGGGCAAGGTAGTGAGTAGGGAGGGCACAGCGGGAGCCTCGGGCAGAGCCACTTCTGCTCCTTCCCTGACGGTCACCTGTTAGGATCCACAGTATCCAAGATGGCCTCGAACTCAGGGTCGGGCTCCCCTTCCTCCACCATGGGCAGGTCATAGCCCAGGGAGCGCAGACAGGATTTGAACTCCTGGTGATTCAGCCGGCCGGACTTGTCCTTGTCAAAGTGTCTGTGCCAGAAAGCCGACGCCTCAGCCCAGAGGTCCTGCTACTGAGCCCACCTCCCCCAGCAGGGAGAGCGCAGGAATACTCACTTGAACATCATGCTGAATTCTTTGAGGGCCTCCTCAGTCACTCCTGTTGTGTTCCTGGAAGGAGAGACAGGGTCAGGGATGGGGTCCTCCAGCCCAGGCGGCTGGCAGCACGTGTCCCCCGCCCCCGCCCCAGGCAGCCGCGGGCACCTGGCCTGGATCTGCTGCTCCAGGTTGTGCTGCATGCGCATGCCCAGCTGGTCGAGCTGGTCCCACTGCTGGGCCAGGCCCACGGTGCTGTGCTCCGTGTACTTGTTGTCCAGGATCAGCGCTTCCTCCATGGCCGCCCCCAGGTCTTCAATCTTCTTGAGCTGACTTCTCATGGCTCGAATCTCCTGGTGTTTGCGCTGTGGGGCGAAGGGCAAAGACACGTGGGTCAGGGGTTCTTACCTCGGTCCCTGGGCTCAAACGCCTCCTTAACAGCCCTCCTCAGTCTCAGCACCCCAGCCTGAGGCCTGTAGGGCTGCCTGCAAGGGGAAAGGAGGGACTGGATGAAGCTAAAACCCTACAGCCTCAACAAAGGCGGAGGCTTCAGTGTGAGAGGCACCGATCAGCCGGTTGACCTGCCAGGGCAACGGGATACAGGAGACCCAACGAGCCTCTTCCTGTCCAAGCGGGGCTCCAGGCAGCAGCCTCTAAAGTGACGGCGGTCCTGGGCTGCTTTAAGGCAAGGGAGAAGGGGGGCATCCAAGCAGCCCACCTCGTCCCTGACCTGCAGCCAAGGAGGCCTGCTGGCAGAGGTGGGCAGAATGGGCACTTACTTTGGTAGCTTCAAGCTGAGATTCGAGGGTCCCAGATTCTTCCACCATGCAGGACCTAAACACAGACACGCAGTGAGGCAAGAGGCCTGATCGTGAGTGTGAAGTTAACTTTCCTCAGATTAAAGGACCTGCAGTCTCGAATTCCTTTTACTGAGAGAACAAGACCTATCTGCTATTGGCTATCTTTTCTCAGCAACCCTGGGAGCCAGGGAGGGCAGGTACCGCTACTCCAGTTTCAGGGCTTAGAGGCTGCGGCCCAAGCTGGCATTCACCCACAGGTGAGGCAGGCTGAGCCCCACCCGGCCTGCTCTCTGCTCCCCAGCCGGGACACTGTCGCACGCGGCTGGCTCCTCAGGCCCAGCCAGGCTGTGACGTGGTGCCTGAGCCAAGCCAGGCCCTCGAAGGGCACCTGAGGAGCCGACTAAGCTCCCCCAGGACAGGGGGGGCTGCGGCCCCAGGGGAGGAGGGCACCTGCACCGCCCCGCCACCTGACAGGAGGCCTGAGGGTGGGGGGGAGGCCAGCGAGCCGACAGCCACCCAGGGGGCCCCGAGGAGGGCACCCACGCTCCAGGGGAACTAACGGCAACGGGGACGTGGTCAGAGGGCCCCTCGACATGCAAACTGGGATGCCGAGATCATGGCCAGATTGGTTTTGGAAATTGTTCTCATTCTGCCCAAAGGAGGGGTGGCTGTGACTAAACCCCAGGTTCAGGTTCTGTCATCTAGAGACACAGCGCCAGAGGCTCCTTCCAAGGCCAAGTTTTGAAGAGCGAGGGGCCTCTGGGGAGCCTCTTCCTGACGTAACAGTGTGAGATCACAGAGGCCACCAGTGAACAGACAAACGAGGTTACGTGCAGGGACAAGTCACACTGTGCACGTGTCCTTCATGGGGTCGCGCCCGGCCTCCCCTGTACCCACATTTGCCCCCACCTACCCTTTTAACACCCAGCGAGCCAGCGTTAGCTCTGGAATTGCCCCAAGTTCAAAGTGCTCTAGCAAGGCAAGGCACCAGGCTTCCTCCTACCCCAGCAGGTCAGACTCCCAGGCACACTACGTCCCCCCAGGACAAGCACCCCCCACCGGGACCTGGGGGCAGGAGGGTGGGCGCTGGTGCAGTGGGAGGACAGATCCCTCCTGCCCACGTGGCCGCGGGCGGTGGGTTAGTCAGAAAGCAGAGCCGCCTGGGGGAGTCAAGAGTGCATTGGTAAAACCACAGTGAGGTAAGAAGAGAAATAAGAGGAGAAAAACCTTCCAGACAGATCATCCCCAACTTCATACTGATAGACACGAATGACCCGACGATACGCTATGCTATTCAAAGAAAAGAAACCAAATGAATACACCAGAGGAAGGGAGGCGAGAGCATACCGAGACAGACACACCACAAGGCCCAAGCTGGCAGTGCACAGGCAGGGCCACCTGGTGTCCCGGCAGGGACCCGAGCTGATGGCTGGCCTGGGAGGGCAGGCGGCCTTGCAGGGGGGCAGGTCACGAGGGGACCAAGCGAGACGGGACAGGGCTGGGAGGAGCCACACGGTAAGGGGAGCAGGGCACCTCGTGGACACACAGACCAAGACCAGCAGACACAGCCATGGGCACCGGGCAGGGAGAGTGGACACCAGGGCGGCACACGAGCTCCAGCTGAACCTGGGGTCCCTAAATGCCCCCCTGCTCTGCCTTCAACTGGTGCTCATCAGGGGGCACCTTCTCCTGCTGCCTCCTCTAACACCTGATGGACCTGCTTGCTGGGCCTCTGGAGTGCTAGTCTAAGCCACCGTGGTCCTGGGAGACAATGCAAACGTGCCTGATCCGAGCAGAGGCCCCCGGCCTGGAGAGGAGGCCCCCCGGGACTGGGCAGGACAGCCCTACGCCTCTCAGGGCTCCTCCCAAGCCCTCTTCCCCATCACTCAGAAACCCTGGGCCCTTACGCTTCCTATGAAGGCGAACGACAGCCTCAGCCCCCAGAAGTCAGTGCACAGGGGACTTAGCACGCCAGCCCGAGCCCCCTCAACACTGTCGTCCTGTCTCATGCCCCTGACCTCTGTGGGACTCAATACGGTCCCATCAGACATGGGGCCAAAAGGCAGAAACTCCAGGGTAATCCCCACAGCTGAACGAGCAAGGGGACTCTCAGCTCTGGCCTCTGGCCTAGTCTCTCTCCCTCAGGGAACCTTTGGAACCCGAAGAGGAACATGGGAGTGGCTCCCCTTCCTGGACCACAGGCCATCAGGGCAGGGGGCAGGTGCCAGGAGAGGGGCAGGCGGGGGAACGTGCAGCCCGCCCGGGACGGGAAGGCCCATCCCGCGATCCTCTGCAAGCCAGGCCACAACGGGACGGAGGGCAGAGAACAAGCACATGAGACACCACCACACCACGAGCCCGCAGAAATAGGAAGTCAATATTAACCCATCGAGGAGATACGTTCTGTGGAGGCGGGATCCAAGCAGCCACAAGACAGGGCGGTGTCCGGACAGCAGCGATCGCGAGGGGCAGAGACAGACAGGAGAGAGAGAGAGACAAAACCGAGATCGTCAGTACCATGCCGACTCGACTCTGCACCTCCGTCACCGTGCAGGGCGGCTGCGCTCAGTCCCACCCAATCCAGGACCAGCGACTCGTCTCGGGAACAGTTTCCTGGCGAACACCCCTCAGTCTGCCCACCCCTCCGGCCCCAGGGCTGGGCACTCGGACCCCTGGATGCGCTCCCAGCAGTGGGGCCGGACCTGGTCTCCTGGATCCACTGGTGGAAGGCGTTGGCGTGCTGGGCGAACTCTTGGCGCAGCTTGTCATTCTCCTCCTGCCGCCGCTGCTCCTTCTGCAGCTCCAGCTCCCTTTCCTAAGGACCAAGGAGGCAAGCAGGGATGAGATGGTTGGACGGCATCATCAATCTAATGGGCAGGAATTTGAGCAAACTCCGGGAGACGATGAAGGACAGGGAGGCTGGGCGTGCTACAGGCCATGGGGGTCGCAAAGAGTCAGACACGACTGAGTGACTGAACAAGGAGGCAGAGGCATGTCACCACGCCCCTTCTCAGACAGGCCCAGGCTCCGCTATTGCCAGCCTGTCTTAGCATCTGATACAAACAGGAAGTATTTTTCTGAAAGTGGACACAAGATCCACGCCCTTGCGGGGCCAAGGAGGACGAGCTATTAACCTCAGCCCAAAGACAGCACAGAAGGCATCCGGGAGGCATTCAGCAGCTCACATGCCCCAAGACGCCAGACTTGGGGTGGGGCGGGGGGACTCACACACAGTGACTTGTGATAAAGGAAATTGCCCTCCATCCCGACTCCTCACTCCTCATGAAGGAAGGGCTTCCCTGCCAGGGCCTGGCCCTCCTGCGGGGAAGCACCTTGATGATCTTCTGAAGGTTCCTCCAGGTCTCCTCCAGGGCCTCCATGGTGAACCAGGTGTAGGGGTTGGAGGCCACGCGGAAGCTCTTGATCTGGCGGTCCAGCTCAGCTAGCTGGTTGAAGTCGGCCTGGGCCGAGCTCAGCGAGGAGCGGAAGGCGTCGTGGGCCTCTCTCAAGGCCTTGATCTCTTCCAGGGAGTTGCAGCGCACTGGGTCTGTTAAGTCCTCCTCTGCATTTTCAAACCAGCTGTTGAAGGCTGAAGCCTTTTTGGCAAAGGTCAGGAAGAGATCCTCTACCTGAAGGCAGAGGTGACTGAGTGAGCACAGCTGCAGGTGCCTTGTGGGGCCGTAGGGACCATCCTTGGTGGGCGAATCGGCGGGCAGTGGTGTGGGGCCCAGGAAGGCGGGGCTCGTTCCCAGGGCATCTTGCTTGCTCACCGCTCTGGCCCCCTTCTCCCACTGCTGAGGGGCCTCCATCTTTCTCCCATGTTCCCCTTTCTGGGATGAGCAAGCTCAGTGTCCCAGGTGCTTCCAGAGCAGCAGCCTCATGAAGACAAGGGCCCCACCTGGCTGGTTTATGTTGATCCCACGCCCCCGAGCAGAGCTGGGTTTGCCATCCACGTCTGCAGAGCTGGCCGGGGCCGCGCTTACCTTGCGGAAGTGACTCTGTGCCTCCAGCAGCTTCTTCTTCCGGGTGGCCGAATTGGCCAGGAGCTGGCTCCACCTCTTCATGAGGGCAGCGTGGCGGGCCTCGATGGCCTTGGACTGAACGTGCTTGGCGGCCAGCAGCTGATCTTTGAGGGCAGTGATGTTGGCGATGCCCTCCTGCTGGAAGGCCTGCAGGCCAGCATCGAAGGTTTCCTGGAAGGAGGGCCGAGAAGGCAGGGACAGCGTTGGGGCGAGAGACGACTGCGCTCTGTCCAGCGCCCCGGCTGGGATGGCAGCCTCAAGTCCCCACCTTCCCCTGACACTGGGCCAAACCTGGCCACTGTTCTGCATCTCCTCAGACCACAAGTCCTGTGACAGCTCCTCCTCATCCCCGCTTTTAGCCTGGGGCTGATGCAAAAGGGCAGACTCGCCCTACTACCTCTGCCAAGAATGCCCACCTGGCTCTCCCTTGACCACTTTCAATTCACCTTCCGTGACCTAGCTTAGATGTCTCCTCTGGGGAGATGCTCCCATCAACCCCCGCCTGCTGGAAACCGAGGCAGATACCACTTGGGTGAGGCCCACACCCTGCGGTGCTCAGCCCTGTTAGCACCCAACAGGCTGCAGCTCAGAGGCTTCGTCTGAGAGCGTCCTGAGGACCAGGCCTGTCTCTCACCAATCATCCCCAGGGCCTAATATAACACAGTCCAAAAAACATGCTGACCATCATTCGCCCACCAGGGAATACTATGTGAGTAAAATCCAATCATCAGTCAAATAGCTGTGACTGACCTGTTTGGTGAGGAGAGTTTGGACAGAAGACAGATCTCGACCATAATCATCTGTCTTCAAGCTGTTCTCCTTTTCACCTGGAAAACCAAGCAAGAGTAATCAACTACCCCATCTCAATTTAAGAAATAAATGAACAACAACAACAAACCAAAAGACAAGAACACCCAGGCACCTACTGTCTCGCTTACATTTAAATTCCAGTACCACTGACAGCAGTCTCTGAATACACCTGAGCTGGCTCCTTCCTGCATCCAGGCCCCTCCTCTACGTCCCTGATGAAGAGGTCCCTCCTCCAGCCTGTGCTGGGTGTGGTTCAGTTGCTACTTATGAGACAGCCATTACCAGGGTCACGTGGGTCCTGAGATCAGTGCAGGTGCCCTTGCTGGGAGGCTGGACCACACACACTCTGGGCCCGTGTAGCTCAGGGGGCAGTGCTGATGCAGGCTGGTCCTGCTGGTGTGGCCCTTGTGCTGTGACGCCCAGGACCTTGGTTTGGTTAACCCCCACTCTGGAAGGGGCATCAGGACTCTGCTGTTACTAGTGGTGTGCCCAGTGGAGAGGGTCTCTGGTATGCCCACTTCCCGCCAGTTTCTTCTCCACAGAAGAAAACCATCTGCCCAGGAGGGAATGAGACTCTGGTGGCACCGAGGCCACGCTTACCGATCCAGGACTCCACCACATCGGCCTTCCAGTTGAATTGGAGGAAGGCCGAGTTCTCGTCGAGCTTTGCCTTCCTCTGGGAGGCAGCCTTCTCCAAGTCTGACACTTTTCCGTTCAAGCCCTTCATCTTGGAAGAGATGTTCTCCTCATGGTGATTGTTCTAGGACAAGGAGAAGGCAGCCGCCATCAGTCTTGCCTCCGCCGTGGTTACCTGATCTGCACCTCCCGCTGCCCGGCGGGCTCGCAGCTGCCGAGACGGGCCGTGCCCCCTCTGCCCCTCCACCCCAAGGATGCTTGGAGGCTTTTCTGAGAACAACAGAGTAAGAGTCTCACAGAGATGAGCACTAGCAATGCCACTCCTGGAAGTAATAATGTGGAATGTGATAAAATGTTTGGTCACGACGAGGTACTCACTCGTATTATTTGTGATAGCAAAAAATGAGAGAAAGCCAAAGTAATTATGACTTACTGGCTACTAAGTGTATCCCATAAAAACAATGTCTCAGAACAATATTTTCACACTGGGGATATTAAAAAATATTAAGCTCCAATCACTTTGATTCAGTCTTGGTCAGAACTGTATGTGAAAACACAAACTGTTAAGTCAGCATAAGATTTAAGAAGAGCAAATGAAGACTGTTGTTGGGAACAGTGCACCAGGCTCTGCCAGATCAAAGAACAGTGGAGAGCGCCGTCTCACAGGCTTAAAGGACAGAGAACGCTGCGTGAGCGCACGAGTGTGGCGAGTCCTGCAAGCGCCTCGTCTTTGTGGACACTGGTCTGTATCCGAGATTAGCCTCTATCAGGTTATTTGCCCATGAGGGCAAGAAAGAAGTAAAGCTCCTCAGCAAACATGGATTTTAACTACACTGTTACCACCTGTGGAGCAAACACCAGGAGCAAACCTCTAATCTGATCGCCAGGGCAAATTCTGTGATGAGGAATCTTAATCACTCATTATGTGTTTGAGACAGGAAATCAGAGTTGGTAGAAGTCTTCTGTCTTGTGGAGCTCATGACAGATTGAGGGCACTGCATTTAGCCTGGATTTCAACCTGGGAGTGACCTCACTTCACTGCTGCTGAGAAAGTACCAAGACGTCTTGCTTATTTTTTGCTTTCACCCTAAAAGGCTGTCTGAATGCAATGAACCTTGAGTTTTAACAGATGCGTCTGTCTAATGTCCTGGAGAGCAGTTGGATTTTACCCTCGATGCACACCAATTCAACAGGTGCCATTTAACTTTGTGGGTGGCTCTGCACTAGAACAGAGTCTGGGGGTTGGGGGGTCCAACCCACAGGTGTCAGCTGGGTCCATCTCTGGTGGGGGCTTTAGGGGTGACGACCTGTGTGTTCTGCCACCTCTATAAAGAGCTGAATTCCTGGAGAAGAAACTAGAAGAGCAGCCCCATGGCAACGCCAGTGTCCCAGAAGGACCAGCAGGGCTACTGTTTTGCCTAATTAAGGCAGAAAAATTCAAGTGCTGCAGAGTCAGCTTTACTCACTGACTTCAGAAGAGGAGGGGATTCCCTGGTGGTCCAGTGGCTAAGACTAAGCTCCCAATGCAGGGGGCCCCCTGGTCAGGGGACTACATTCCATATGCTGCAGCTAAGAGCCTGCATGCCACCACTGAGACCCAGCAAAGCCAAATAAATAGATATTAGCAAAAGAAGGAGGGCTATCCAGTTAATCACGGAATACAGGGACGGAGCTGCTATTGGGAAAAGAGGCTCGTACCCATGGGCCAGGCTCACCTTCTTAACCAGGTCTTGTCCGTTAGTGCAGACGTCATTCACTCGGTCCTTGTGGACAGTGAAGTCCGTCTCGAAGGCTTCGTGTTTCTTCAGCAAGCCCTGCAGTGGAAGCAGCCAAGCCAACTCCTGAGAGCCTGGCATACATGTGGTGGGCAGGACTACAGAGGAGCAGGACTGGGGGTGCCCTCACAGGGACTCCAGTCAGCTGGGGCAAAGACGACAATGGATGCAGAATAAACTGGAAATCATAAAGTGTTAAGCATGACTAGAGGTGGGGGAGCCAGGGAAGGCCTTTCTGAAGAGGTGAAGCTCTTGCCAGTCAACCAGCACAGGCCTTCTGTTCCCTGGAGACCACAGAATGGACACAGTGGAACCTTCAGATAAGCACCAACTGAACAGGGATGCCTGCCCTAAGATTTAACTCAAGCATGTCTCCTGGGGGCCTTCAAAGTCTCGTCTTTCCCTCCACACAGCTGAAGCACCGGAGACAGTGGCCCTTGTGTTGGCTTTCAGGGAACTCAGCAACGCAGAGGACAGGAGACCACTGCCTGCCTCTACTGTCTACCCGCATCCCCCGACCACCTGGGAGGACTCCCTGGCAGGAGCGTGGCTCAGGGGCCGCTCCAACAATCGGGAATGCACACTCTGCTTCCACAACTGGGGGCACGGATGGAGAACACTCAACTACAAAGTGCCACTCCTATGAAGAGGGAAGCCGGGCTGCTCTGTCCCACAGGCCAGGCCTTAAAGCCCCTGCAGCCTGGCCTTGGCCTCTGTTAACACCGCCCACAGAAGCTGATCTAACTTTGTTGGACAGTGAGGCCACTGAGACGTCCCAGTCAGAGCCATGTAAATGACGTCATCATGGACTTAGCCCAGCAGCCCCCTGCCTCAGTGCAGCTGTGTGAGAGCAGCTGAGAAAATGCCCATCAAGGCACAGATCCATGGGAAAGAACTGTTCTCTTTAGTGTTGTTCCACGGCAACAGCTAACCAATGTCCTGAGGAGGTGTGTTATGGGTTGAAACGTGTGCTCAATATACCAAGTGCTAGCCCAGCACCTAGTAATGTGACTGCAACTGAGTTAAGACGTGAGTGTCCGGGTGGCCCTAATCCAGTGCGACTGATGTCCCACACGTGTGAGAGGAGGAGAGTCCCAACATGGACACACCCAGAGAGAACGCCATGGCAAACGCAGAAGGAAGACCAGCTCCTGGGAGAGCAGGACAGAGGCGGGGCTGCACTGCTACAAGCCGAGCTCCCGGAGCTGGAGGAGGCAACAAAGTGGGACAGCAAGGCCCTGCTGACACCTTGATCCCGGACCTCTGCTCCCCAAACCAAGACAAAACAAGCTCCTGTAGTTTTTAAAGCCACCTAGCTTGTGGTAACTGTTAAGGCAGTCACAGGATGCTGAAGATGTCCCGGAAACCTGTGGTGGTGATACCAGCGATACTGCTGAGCTGACAACAGGGTTCCAAGAACCCCATGAATCGAGGCAGACAGAGTCACCCCAATTCTGTCTACACAAAGGCAAGTGTCTCTGACATGGGCTCCTGAGGACTGAAAGTCGCCAAGGAGACCTTGCCTGACAGCCCTGAATGCTCTCCTGGTAAAAGCATGGCCACTGAGCAAGCTGGCGAAAAAGGTGGTCAGCAGACAGCAGCCCCGGTCTCTACCTGGATGGCAGCGAGAGTGTCTCCGTAATCCTCACTGGCCACCAGGGTCATCTTCTCATTGATCCAGGCTTCCTCCTCCTCCACATTGGCTACAAACTGCTGATATTCCAAAGATTCTTCTAGCCGCTGGCCCCTAATCGCAGGAAATTGTTAAAAGAAAAAAAAAAAAAAATCAGCCATAAGCTCCTCTAACTTGGACGCTTAAAAACATGAGTGCTGAGTGTGTGTTGTAAATTGTTCATTCAAGCCCTTCTCCTCCTCCTAACATGAAACAGCCAGTGCTGATGAAACAGGAAGCTCTAGAACCACATGTGGGGTCCAGCTCGGGACTACATGTAACGGGACCAGCTCAGCCTGGGGCTGTCAGAGATGCTTCTGAAGCAAGGTGACTGTGGCACGGGCACCTGCAGGAAGAGGTCCGGAAGGGCTGGAGGGCCCAGAGCCCTGAGCAAGCCCCACCCACTGTGCCCCCAGCCCACTCACCGGGCGGCTGCCAGCTGCTTCAGCTCCTTCCAGTGCTCCACGAACTGCGCCAGGCGCTGCTGAATCTCCTCCTTCCCAATGGTGTTGTCATCAGACAGCTTCTTTCCAGTGTCCAGGACACCCTGACAGGTAAGAGCAATTAGACTCAACAGTGATCGCGCCTGCTTCTACATGCTTCCAGGAAAGGGTCTCAAAATCCGATTCAGACTTTCCCCACCGCTCTCTAGAACGAGGGGCCATAAACACTGCAGAGACCTCAGTGAGACGAGCTTGTCCAGGCACGTTCAGCCAGGAGGTGGCCCCTCACCTGAATGGCCGGCTCGTGGGCAGCCAGCTCTGCCTCCAGCCGTTTGTGCTTCTTCCTCAGGTTCTGGACGCCCGTCAGGTCGCGGCCGTAGTCCTCTGAGCTCACCAGCAGCTTCTTCTCCCTGGAAAACATAGGCAGTCAGCATCTGTGTAACTGGAGCTGCGTGGTCACAGAGCTGTGACGTTCACAGACCCCACAATCTCCTTCCTGCGTCTACCCACCCCTTCAGGAGTGTCTGCGCCGCTCTTCTAGGGAACAAAGCCTCCACTTCCCAATGCACAGAGACCACGCATGTCTCAAGGAGCACCCATTGCAGACACCCTATCAATCTCACCTCATCAAACATACGCCTGTGAAGATGCTACTAGAGACAGCGTTTTTTAAACAACTCTTTTTTAAAATTCTGGCCTCATTGTGTGGTATGTGGGATCTTCGATCCCGGACCAGGGATGAAAACTGTACCCCCTGAAGTGGAAGCACCAAATCTTAACTGCTGGACCACCAGGGAAGTCCCATAAATAGCTTTTTAAGGAAGTGAGGAACTGAGAGGATATTGGCAAAAAGAGAATCGGGTGGCAGAGGATGAGATGGTTGGAAGCCATCACCGACTCAATGGACATGAGTTTGAGCAAACTCCAGGAGCTGGTGAAGGACAGGGAAGCCTGGCATACTGCACTCCATGAGGTCACAGAGTCGGACATGACAAAGCGACTGACAATCAACAATCACAATCTGTCCTTAAAAATGGTCTGTTTACATGCCGTATCATCTGAAAAAAGTACACGAGAATTCTGGGGGTGGGATGATAAAAACAAAGCACAGCAAGTTTCCCTTCCCCCAAGCAGCAGTCTTCCCCAGGTGGACCTCACTAATGTTACCAGTCACCTTAGGGCGGGGTCTAGACAAGCCCTGGGCGCCATCACCCACACTACCATATGGAGTCTGTGCTGGTCACCATCACCAGACACAGGAGGGGAAGCAGAGACATCCCACCACAGGTGTGTACCAAGGCTGGGCCGAGCGGGGCCCAGAATCTGACCCATATCCGCCTCGCCACCAGGATCCAGGAGAGAATGAACCCCAGGGTTCCTAAGGCTATGGGGACGCCGAGCGCGAGCACGTACTTGATCCAGGACTCCTCATCGTCCATATCCCGGAAGAACTGGTGCAGGCGGTGGGACTCATTCAGCCTAGCTCGCCGCGAGGCGGCCATGCTCTTGATCTTCTGGAAACGGGCGTTGATGGTGTCCCGCTTATCCTTCACCTGGGAGGTGTCGAAGGCGCTGCTGGTCATCAGGCTGTCTGCCTGGCTGTTGAGGTCCTTCAGGCGGTCCTGGGGCCAGGGACACAGCAGAGGGTCAGAAATCTGGGTCTCCTGCAAGCAGCTGCTTGTGAATCAGAACTTCCTCATTGAGGGGCTGGTTTAGGGGTGTGGACCCCTGGAGCTCTAAGAGATCAAAACTATTTTCATAACAATACAAAAACACTGCCTTTTTCTTCTCTTTCACTGTGTGAACATTTGCACTGATGGTGCAAAACCCACAGTGGGGGTGCTATTGCTCAAGTTAGTGTGCAAACTATGAGCAGAAACCTGATTCTTCACTGCCCCCACTTTTCAACAGAAATCGCTCTTTCACTTAAGCAGATCCTTAAAAAAGAAGCCAAGTTGTTAATTTTATTACACATCCATCTTTGAGTACATGTCATTTTCATATCCCATCTGATAAAACGGGGAACCCACACAAAGTACTTCTGTGGGTGCTGAAGTCCATGACTGTCCAAAGGAGAAGCATGTTCCGAGCTGAACTGGCCACTTCTTTCACAGACCATCATTTTCACTCGGAAGAATGGCCAATAAACTATGGTCATTCTTAACTTTGGGAGTGACAAATACTTTATCGCGGATGAATAAAGTGAACCTGTCACTTTAAAGAAAACTGAGTTTGTTGCTAATGATAAAATTCAAACTTTCATGAGAAAATTAGAATTCTGGACAACTGGCATCCACTTCCAGGAGCCTGACAACTTTCAGATACCTGAAGACCTTTTTCCCCTTGAGACTGACTCTAAAGGACCTGGTGCATTTGGGGAAGGACAGCAATGTTCATCCCTGAGTCTCAGAGCCATTTTATACTCTAAACTACTACTGACAACCCGTAGGAGAGTTTATATAGATTTTACATGTCAACATTTGCCATTAAAAATTAAACGAATCGTTACATTAAAAAAAAATGTTTAAGTCAAAAAAATCTCAGCATGTTACCCACTGTATGTTCTCATTTACATGACACTCTCTAATGACGAACTAGAGAGATGGCGAACAGATCAGCGGTTGCCAGGAGTTAGGGACAGGGTAGGGATACAGCTAGAAAGGTTATAAGGAAGCTCGTTTGCACTCACAGAACAAGGCTGTATCTTGCATTTGGTGGTGGTGACACAGATCCACACACTTAACACAACTGCGTGGAACTATGTGCATATACGCACAGAAACAAAACTGAATGCGTACAAAAACTGTGAAATCCAAATAAGGTCTATGAATTGTAGCAAAATAAGATAGCTGAGAAAAATGTATTAACCTGGTTAAAATAAACCCATCACAAGTTAATATAAGTAACATTTCTTAGGCATAATTTCTCACTTTTGCATGTATAATGCCCTAGACCCTTGCCTGGGCGCCACTCTGCTCACCTCGTGGGCAGAGATATCTGCCTCCAGCAGCTGATGTTTTTTTAGCAAGTTGTTCACAGAAGCCAGGTCTTTGCCATAATCCTCAGAGGCCAGCAGGGCTTCCACCTGGGAGTGAAAGGGGAGATTACTGTTGGCTGTGAACGTCTGTCCACACGCTGCTGCTCTGACGTGGTGTGACCAGCCCCGCTGCCCACGCCTTGCCTGTCTGTCAGGCACAGACTCAAGGGCCCGTGAGCGTGAACACTCCAGCTGCCTTCACTGTGGCACGGTGGTGGAACACACAAGCAGCCCCACTCTCCTGGGGAGCCTCCCCTGGGCAGAAAGCACCGGTGTGCCCAACAGCACAAGAACGGCATGGAGTGCTTTAACCATGCCCGCGTTCCGTGATGGCCTGAGGCAGTTATCCAAACGTTCACCAAGAGCTTTTCATGACTTGAAATAACACTACCAATACAGACCAGTGATAAATTACTCATGGGCTCAAATACACATAGAGCCACAGCTAAACAAACACTCATGGAAATAAGTGTGGACCAGATGTATATAGAACAGTGGTCTCTAAAATTTTCTCTTTAGACTTTCTATGATCTCTACACTGTCTACAGAGACTGTATGACTAACTCCAGCTTCCTGGCCCTTTACTGTCCTATTTCCACCTGGGCATAGGCTTGGGGGAGTGGCCTGCACACAGACCCGACCACCTCCTCCTATTCGCATTCTTTGTGGAGACAAGCGATCCACATCCCACACAGATAAGCTCTTCTCTTCTCTACATCCCCTCCCTCTGCTTAGAAACCCGCTGGAGCACACAGCTCACACCTGACGAGGAAGTTTCCTGTTAAAGGGGATGTCGGGGAGAGCCCTGCCTGTTCACAGAACCTCCTGGGGGGAAGGGAGCCCCAGCGTCACCTCAGAAGCCCCCTGGGGGGAAGGGAGCCCCAGCGTCAACTCAGAACCCCCTGGGGGGAAGGGAGCCCCAGCGTCACCTCAGAACC